>NW_016107396.1:4763347-4828214 GCF_001604975.1 Cebus imitator
TTCACTATAACCTCCACCTCCCAAGCTCAATCAGTCCTCTCACCTCAGACCCCCGAGTAGCTGGGACTAAAGGTGCATGCCACTGTGCCCAGCTAATTTTTGTATTTTTTGTAGAGATGGGGTTTCGTCATGTTACCCAGGCTGATCTCACACTCCTGGCCTCAAATGATCCTCCCACCTCAGCCTCCCAAGGTTCTGGGATTACAAGCCCAGCTATATAGCTTTTTAATCATTGATGTGACTAGAAATCAGTTCCCTTTGGGAATATCTTTTAATTTTGGTGTGTCTAGAAAGTATATTCAGTAAAAAGTTGGCCAAATCGAATCTTCTCTTTTTAAAAATAAAAAATTTAAAATGTGACTGAGAGGTTTGGTTTGCTTGAGATCACAAAGTAGTTGGAACAGAGCCAGTATCTCATCCAGATTTCTTATTTCCAAGAACAGTCTTTTCTATTTCAAGGTATTTTCACCTTGTCTTAATTTGTATTTCTGGTTTTATGATCCAGTGATCTATAAGCAATACCTCATAATTTTACCTTGAAGAACTCTGGATTAAAACAAGCATTTCTAATCTTTAAAACAGTATCACTTTAAAAATATACATGGTATTTGTGTTTTAACTCTCTCATTGTGATTTTCTTGTGAGAATTTTCATTGTAAGAACTCTCTTTTTAATTCACATACTTCTGTTATTAGGTCTTTTTAAGATTGTGGCTGATAAAACTCCGTACCTTACTATGGAAGAAATCACAAGGACCATTCATATTGGACCAAGTAGACTAGGGCATCCTTGCTTTTATCATCAGAAGGATATAAAACTAGAGAGCCTCATCATAAAGCAAGGTGAGCAAATCATGCTCAACTCAGTTGAAGAGATCAATGGAGAAATAATGGTGAGCTGTGCAGTGGTAAGAAATCATCAAAATCATTCATTTAATTTGCCTTTGTCACAAGAAGGAGAATTCTACGAGTGTGAAGATGAACGTATTTATACCCTAAAGGAGATTGTTGAATGGAAGATTCCCAAAAACAGAACACGAACTGTAAAACTTACAGATTTTTCAAATAAGTGGGACTCAACGAATCCATTTCCTAAAGACTTTTATGGTACCCTGATTCTCAAGCCTGTTTATGAAATTCAAGGTGTGATGAAATGTAAGTATCCACTGAGAATGATGCTCTATGAGCATGAGCATTGTGGGTTTTGGGAAAGAAAGGTTTTAGACCCTGAAGAACGAGGCTTGGTCTTTATTTCAACTATTAAGCCTCTGAGAGTTAGATTCCTCATCGATCAATAAGCAAACCATATATCAGTTGCAAAGATCAAATTGAATAATGAATATACAGATATGTTGCAAATTGTATGGTACTATTCACATGTGAGGTGCTATAACTATCAGGAACAGACAGATCAAAATACTAATTTATTTTTATTCATGCCAGTTAAATATGGCTAGAAAAGAGCTACTTTAAAAAATAGAACATATTTGGTTAGAATGAGGCTTTTTTATATGGAGGTGGTCAAGAAAAGAGGTAAATATGCAAAGCTCCCTTAATGCATCCATTCCTTCTATTTTTCTGGTGGCCTTCCTTTTCCCCAGCCACCCATTATTGGCTACAAATCTCTCCTAACCCAGAGCTCCTCTGTCTTAAGGGAAAATGATGGATAAATTAATTCACACATAGGCAGGTTTTAATGTGCAACCTTCATAGAATTATTTGTGTTTTGAAATAGGAATATCTGGAGAGAGCATTGTTACTGAAAAGTTATTAATATCTTGAGTTTTCAGGATTATGACACATGAGTAGGATGGATAGTAGAGAGTCCTGAATTTGGAGACCTAGATTCTAATTCTGGATAAATAACTTAATAGGTGGTGGGTTTCAGTGCACCATTTAAACTCCCTGTTTATGCAAAGAAAATGATGATACTCTTTTGCCTACCTTTTGAAGTTGTTTTGAGAGAGAAATTAAGGCTTTATTAAGGTACTATTATGCTATACAGTTGAGAATAAAAAACAGTATGTAAAAATAATTGTTCAAATGATCATCCTAAGGTATCTTTAAAAAAAATGTATTTTACTCTGCTCCCATTAATAGTGTTGGCCACAAACAATTATTTAAAAAACAATATGAATCTTTTGGTAAGTATTAGAATTCTAATCTATCATAAATTTTGTCAAAACAACCATTTAACTAGAAATTAATTGATTCATTTTTGAGCTAAAGGTACAGGTAAGGAATTCCACTTGAATGAATACTAAAAGTATTACAAACAATTGAGGCCACAGCAAATTTTAGACCCCACATTAATGTTCTGTTAGTCCCTAATTGTGCAATTGAGATTTCCTTGATTTTTATAAATAATAGGATTTTCTCCTTTTAAAATTTGTTACTTTCTAAAACTATTGGCATCTCCTGCCTATTGCATAGTTACAAATGAGGGTAAACCCAGCACCTAAGCACATGGATAAGGCGGTTACAACACTTAATAAATTAAATTAGGAAGCAAGAAAGGCTTCTCTGAGGAAATGGCATTTAGAGGAATACTCAGATGAAGCATAGGAGGTAATCAGGCCAAGAAGAAGGGGACAAGATTGGAGAAAGTAGGAGCAGTATGGGGGAAGCAGGTGAACAAGAGATGGGAGCGCTAATGTAACTGACGTGAGGAAAAAAATGGAGAGGGCAGGTTGAAACTAATATGACTATATGAAGTGGTGAGTGAAATCAATCATGGAGAGTCTTGAAATATATGCTAAGAGGCTAAAGTTTGTCTTAAAGGCAAATCAGCAAAAGCCTTTAAGAGGAAGAGACCAGAAGAGAGGAGAGTAGTGAGGCCAGTTGGGTGCCAGGGTATAGATTTGTACAATAGAGACATCAGTGGGAGAGACAGAAAGTCATAGTTGGGCTTTATGGGTATTTAAGAATTACAATGAGCAAAATGTGAAGGTCTATTGGAAGGGGAAAGAGGCCAAACTGGTTCCCAGTCTTCTGGCTTGATCTACTGGATAGAAGTACAGTTTATTGAATGTAACCATCAGAAAATCAGGGGAGGTTAACATATTTGTTTAGGTAGGACTTATCTGTGAATTTATGTTAACCAAGACCCAGAAGAAAGCTCTTGTTTGAAATAGTACCCTTTACAAAATGTTTTAGTTTTAGGAGGGAGTCTAATATACTTGGTCAAATGCTGCTGAGATCTTAAGTAAAATAAGATAGGCTAGCATTATGTCAGTGGATTTAGGCACAGAAGTATTGAAGATAGGTCAATAATTGAATACAAAAAAATTAAGGGTTGACCTAGCATGCCCTGTAAGCTTTCTCCAGCAGCAATAAAGTCCTCCAATGCATTAAAGCTATTCCTAGCCCACAGCACCCACCATGTACAAAGAAAGATTGGGATCTGGCTTGCATTGAAACTCTAATCTTCTGGTGGATCAATTCTGAGTTCTCTGGAAGACCTTGATGGGATCTGTTCTACCAAACTCTAGCTGTTCCCTAGACTTGAGGAATGGCACGAGCCTATCTAAAGCTAGGTCTAGTGTTCTTAAACCTAGCTCATTTTGTTTCAAATAACGTGGATTTTAGTTTCTAAACTTACCTTGAGGTTCAGGGAAGTCACCAGGAACAAAATCAAAAGTTAATGTATGCTAAACTTTATAAAACAACTTATTAAAGTAAGAAGTGCTCTTTCAGCCATCCCTTTTTCAGTTTTAGTCCAATTCCCATTCTTTAATGCTATTTAAATTAAATTTCAATTTTAATTATAATTTCATAGGGATTATTTTAAACATTAGTTCCTATTGTATAGCAATTTTGGAACAGATATTGCATGGAACTGGCTTGCATGTGTATTCACTGAAGAATATTCCCTGGAAATAGAGGATGGGTGTCTATCACATATACCTAATTTTAAAAATTTTTATTGTTGTAGGCATTTTTGCCCCAAATATGAAATGTAGACCATGTTTTGAATCCATCATGGTTTTGTTTTAAATGATTGTTTCTTACACTGAAGATTCAAACTTGCCTTGACGTCAAGAAACATTACTAAATTGCTTTCTACAGGCCTTGAATGTCAGGCACAGGTCAAATTCTTGGCTAGAGTTCTTCCTTTCCAAAGTGACAAGAAAAAGAGTAGGTCTGGTCAGGGAATAGGAAGTTTTATAGAAATCTTAGGGGAAAGAGCAAGATGAAAAATACTGAGAGCTATAGGGTGCCATGAAATATTGATCTACTGGAAAGAGGATATAACAAATAAATAGAGATAAGAGAGAATATAAGATATTCTGCTCCTATTAACAGTTTTTAATTATTAATATGAAAATTTGGGCTTCGTAAAAAATAAAAGTAACAGAAAGTGTTTAAATAAAGTATTTGTGTCTGGAAACTTGGCCAAAACCTCTGTTATAGGCCTGAAGCCTCCTAACCCTTACCACATATGTAACGATTTAGAAAAAAATATCCCTCTTTGGTAAACAGATATACATAACAGTGCAAACTTGAACTACTAGTCTTATATATGTCACTTCATAATGTGTATTGTGCCTTTCTTAGGAAGATAAAATTCAATAGCATAGTAAATGGAATACATAATATTTGCAAATGAAGAAAATTGAGTGAGCTATTTAATTTGCCTCTGAAAAAGAGAGGTTTTGACCATTAAAACTTTTAAAATGTGGCATGCTTTGACATGTAGATTGACAATTAGTTCTTCCCTAAGTGAAATTTCAGAGTTGTATAACTCCCTTTCTTTTATGAAAAAAACCTTAATGCCTTTCAACTTTTGGGGGTATGATTTTAGCCCAGATATAGAAAATATTAATTCATTTCATAAGCAGAGGAATGAAATCACACAAATGAAAAGTGGTATCAGAAAGGTTGTATCTTCATATTGTATAATCAGTGATACATGAATAGCAGAAAAATAACACTTTGGTCTTTAGAATTCTGAGACTTCCTCTTTCTTTCATTTAATTTTTAAAAATAATTTCAATATTTATCAAAGTCCGAACAGTCAAATAGTAAAAAGAATTATAACAACGTTATCAGCAAACTTTTATGCCTTGACACGAGGGCCGAATTCTCCTAATATACTGCTCTTTTGAGGTAATGCCTTTAAATATTTTTCCCCTACTTTCTGGTACATTTCTAAATAATAAAGGAATATTGCTCTTTTCAAGTCATCATCTTTAAGATAGTAACTATTGACTTTCACATAAGACAATGAAGACTTAATTCCCTTACATTCCTACTTTTCCTTCCCTATTCTCTCAGTATATTGTAAGTTATAGCTAAACATTAATATTTTCATTATTGTAACAATTCACTGCTTAACCAAGTGGTGTATAATGAGTATAATTCCATTTCTGCATAACTGTTTTTCTGTGATGATGACCTTATCATTTTCTTTGTTTGATTTTCTTCAGTCTTATCCTAAGTCTTAAGAACATTCTTCAACAACTCCATAAAGAAAGGCCACTCAGTGTAATTTTCCACAGAGCCCAAACTGTCAGGAAGGCTACCTTTTCTATTAATTTATTTTCCTGAAGGCATTCCTTTGTAACTCTTCATTTTCATGTTCCAGTTGGAATTGCTTATTCTTGAGACCGACTGCATAGGTGCTGTCCTGGGAATTTCATTTGAAAATCATCCTGGTGGTTCCCTGTCACTTGTACTTGTGTCTGTGTTGACTAGCTATTTCTGGAATCAAATAACTAATTCCCTCTGTCTTGACTTCCTTCATTTTGATGGAAGCCAGCCTTCACTTGCTTCCTGAAAACGATGCATGGACTAGCAAGTACTTAGACAGCCTGCATGTTTAAAAAAATATTCTATACACATATAAGAATGATAGTTTGGCTACTTACAGAATTCTAGATTGAAAATAAATTCTCCTCAGAATTTTGAAAACTTTACTCCCTTATTTTCTCCCATCCAGTATCACCTTGGAGATAGTATACAAAATATTCTGAAGTTTCACAATAATGTGACTTGTGGCGGATCTGTTCTTTCACTGTGATGACAGTTTTCAATCTGAATATTTAGGTTCTTCATGTCTGGAATAATTTCTCTGATAATATCTGCTTAATTATATTTTATCTTCTCTCTGTCTTTAATTTCGCATCTCATATTGAAATTCCCGTACTCATCTTCTAGGGCTTTTCTTCTTTTCTATTTTATGTCTTTTTGTCTTTTGTTTATCTCCAGGGAAAATTTTCTTAACTACATTTCCAAATGTTTTAATGAATTTTTAATTTCAGTTATACTTTTAATTCCCAAGAGTTATTTCTTCCATCATTTTACATATTTTACACCATTCTTGCTTTTAAAATAGAACATCTTATCTCACTGAGAATATTTTAGATAGTTTTTTTTAAGTTTTCGGTAGTTCACATTTTATCTCCCTCTTTTTGGGCTCCTTTTTTAAAAGTTGTGGTTTATTATTTAGTGTTAAATGTTTTTATCAAATACTTTGTGATTATTTGTCATATGTTCATATTTACAGGGTCACTTTAAACAAAAATTTACAAGTGCCTTCACTATTTCTATATAAGCCCTGTGTTCATGAATTTTAGATATTATCATGCCAGCCGTTTCACTGGAGCGGTCATCAAATTTAGGTTTTGTGAGTCATTCCTTTTTGAGTTCAGTTTCACCTGAGAAGAATCTTTGTGGTGTCTTCTGGGGGTTATGAGGCTATTGAAGCTAAATGGGGAAGGAACTGAAGATCTCACCATTCCCACTTAAGATTTAGAATTAACTCTTTACTTTCAATCCTATGCTTCCCTCCTGCTAACCTGTGTCTGGTTTCCAGGGTTCTGAGGTCCTGTATATACTGTTTCCTGCAGAGAGAGAGGTGGAAGGGGTGGTCACCCATCTTCCCTAGATTAGAGTGGAGACCTGGGCTTAACCATTTTTCAGACATTTGAATAATCCCTGTGTTTTTAGCACCGGGGCTTCCCTTTGCTTTCCAGGGGCCTTAGGTCTCCAACTTTTGCCTTTGGAGATCTTACGGGACAACAGTGGTTCACTTTTCTTCGTATTTTGCCTTCTCAGGCTCATAGGCATTTCTTTTTCTATTCTGCCAAGTCATTTAACATTCTTCTCTCTGATTTCTGTCTTCATTTAGATTAAGGATTGCAGATATCTTTTAGAATCATTGAACCTTTTTAAAAAAACTTTCTCGTTTTTCTCTATTATAATTTCTCCAAGGACTGGTTGCTAAGCCTGCTAAATAATAAGTATAATTTATAAATTTAATATATTTAGTAAAACATAACTTTTATAATTTATAAAAACATCACAATTAGTTCTCACTCATAGGTGGGTGTTGAACAATGAGAACACAGGGACACAGGGAGGGGAGCACTACACACTGGGGTCTGTTGGGGGGAAATGGGGGAGGGACGGGGAGGTGCAGAGGTGGGGAGAGATAGCATGGGGAGAAATGCCAGATATAGGTGAAGGGGAGGAAGGCAGCAAATCACACTGCCATGTGTGTACCTATGCAACAATCTTGCATGTTCTTCACATGTACCCCCAAACCTAAAATGCAATTAAAAAAAAAAGAAAAAAGAATCACAATTAATTTCTTATATATTTGTAGCTTCTCAATGCCTGAGATAGAGTAAATGCTCTGTAAGCATTCAATAAGTCAAGTATATGAAAGAACAAATAAAGCAACAAACACATTGTTTATGCATGTATATTTATGTTTCACTGTACAAAGCTCCTTGTTAGGTAACATGGGGGTTTTCTCACTCACCATATCCAGATTTGATTTATTATGATGACATATTTATGAGTTCAATAGCCCAGGAAAATATAAACTTCATGGTACCAAAGTTTATGTCATTTATATTCATATAGGTTCAATTTTTGTTAGTGATTCTTTTCATAATGCATCCATGAAAATACAATGACAACATGATATTTAGTACCAGTGGATACTCTAGTCAGCTCCTGTTTCATTTTGCTCCTTTAAGGTGCAGTCTTACTGTTAATAGAAATATCATACAGCAAGCAGAGGAAGGTACCTATTTTTCATGATGTATGTATTTATTTTTACATGACCAACTATTAATGTCTTATTAGGATTTTCCATAAACAGAATATATATGTGTGCTAATATACCTAATTGTACGTTAATATACACAGCGTTATTTGTTTATTTTAAGGAATTGGCTCATGCAAGTATGGGAGTTTATAAGATCTAAATCTGTAGGACAGGCTATACAGGGTCAAAACTCCGACATGGGTTAATGCTGCAGTCTTGAGGCAGAATTTCCTTTTCTCTGGGAAACCTCAGTTTTTGCTCTTAAGGCTTCCAACTGATTAGCTGAAGACCATCTATCTCATGGAGGGTAACATCTGTTACTTAAAGTCAACTGATTGTAGATGACAACTACAAGTATGAAATACCTTTATAGCATCATCACCTAGGTTAGTGTTTGATTAAATAACCAAGTAATATAGGCTAACCAACTTGATATATAAAACTAATCCTTAAAAACATCAATGGAAATTATGTTATCTAAAAGGTGTTTATTCTCTTTTCTTAGATTTTATAAACTAAATTAAAATGTAAAAGAGTAGTGTTACGAATAAACCAATATCAAATGCAAGTGTATTCATTTTAAATAACTCTTGATTTCTTAGTGAGGGTTATGATGATATTTTTCTAATACAAAAGTTACAGAGTCATTCAAAAGGCACTCTTTGTTTAGAAATATGGACAACAGATGAACCAGAAGAGAACCAGCAAAGAAAATAGAAATTCACAGTTTGGCTTCTCCTAAGTTGAAATGAAGTTGAATAAATTAAAAAAATTAATTCACAGAATATCCATAAAGAAAACTGAGATCGAATGAATGAGCTGTAAAACAAATTTTAATTTAAAAGTCAGTAATAAGGCAGAGCTCAGAAAGTATTGGTTAATCCAATAACAAAGATTATAATGCAATGCAAATATGTAACTAAACAATTCATTGAGTAGGTAAGAGATGAAGATTAAGTTTACAAAGTACCTTTGAGAAGAACAACCGTAGTCTTAGTAAATGACAAAGATTAAATAGTAAAAATGTCTAACAAATATACAGATTAATATTATTAAATAATATGGAGGAACTAGAAGTTGGGAGAAACTAGACCTAGAATTTATAAAATTGATTTGGAGAAAAATATGTAGAAAAAACCATATTGTCTTCAAGTCTTGAATAAGAGTGCCTCAGCAGATTTCCAACCCTGTACTAATTTACGTCCAGTCACAAAGGACTGGTCCTTACGTAGTCAGCTGAAACCAAGAGTATTCTAGAATTGAATATTAAGTATCCAGGGAATCATATGTTGCCCATTATCAACCAAGCTTAAAAGCAATTCTTTATTTTTCTTCAAAGACAATTTTTAGTGGAGTTCCTCAAATTCAAACTTAGTTAAGAGGGTTGTTGCAGTGGGAAATACAGAAAGGCACCACATTATAATTAGCATTCACCCTGTGAAGGGACTTTCCCCGAAATAACTTAGTGAAACAATTTAGCAACATAAAGAGGTAACCTGTTAGCCTTTCAGAAAAAATGGAATGAAAATTGTTTTTCACAGGAGCTCCCTTTGGATAACAAGAAAACATATCCAGCAAGGAAAATTCATGTTCACTCAGAAAGAAATTCTGGGAAGTCTAAACTAAAGTTTGATAAGTACATAATGTTTTTACTTTGGCGTAGTTTGGAACTGAAAAACCTGTCATAAAAACCTCCAGGAATGTCTCTCGTTCTCATGCTCTCAGGTGTTGCCTTCTTATCTCTTTATCATTTTGGAATCAAAGAGAACTTTTTTGGAAAGTGACATTTTCTAATTTAGCTTGTACTCTTTAGTCCTTTTATGAAGACTAAATTACATTTTCCCAATTGTAAAATAACAAAGGCTTGCTTAAAGAATTTCACACACACACACACACACACACACACACACAGATTAGAGCTATATATACCACAACAAAAGCAATAGTAATCTAAAACATTTATAAATCTATAAAATATTTTGTTTTTCCTCTCCTATGTTTTAAAATATTTCTATAAAAGCCTGCAACTCTTTGCTTTGTAAGAAAAACAACACTATAAGCGTTGGTGTCTTTATCTTTCTCTAGGAGAGATTCTTAGATATAATATGTGCCATAAAAATTAATGAAATCTATTTCAGTTTAAAAACTTGAGGATGTTATTGCCAAATTCTAGGTAACCTTAAGTAAATAATGAGCTTTTATTTTAACTTTTGACTATGGAAAACTTAAAACATATACAAAAATCAAGAGAATAGTAAAGAAGAAACAAAAAAGGTTTATTTTAATGTATTAACAGACATGAGAGAATAATATGAAAAATTCAAAGTTGACCCAAAAGTGATGAGGCAGATTTAGTTGCCAGTAAATTGGATATCTATGGGCTTCATGGCACTTAGTAGAGAAAGAAAGGTAGACTCCCTGATTTCAATTCCTCCTCCCATTGAGTTATGAGATTAATCTACCAATTTCCTGATTGTAATTTGGTCTTTCTTAATCCAAAATATTTTGGATTTCCTCCTGAAGTACTTACATATTCCTCATCCTAGCATTCAAACTGTCAATTCATTTTCATAGTGTTTCTCTCAGTGAGTCTCCTGTCCAGTCCCTATGCTCTAATTTAACATCCTGAGATGCTGGACTTTTTGTTAATTACCGACAATTCTCAATTTCCCTTCTTATCATTGATTACGGTGTCCTTGCCATCTGGATTTTACTCTCTCCTATTCTTTCTTGGCCTGCAAATACTTTTCGTTCTGAAAGTCTCGTGTTCTGGCCATGCCTTTCATAAAACGTCTTTATCCTCATCCTCAAATTAAATGTGCTATTTTCCCCCTTTTCTGCCTACTGTAGTTTTAATTGAGGCTTTTAAATGATTCGACTTTCTCTTTTCTCTTAGCATATCAATTATACTGTAAAAAACATTTTTAGTTGTTTCCTTAGAGTTTGTAATACATATATTTACAACTAATATATGTCACTTTCAAATATCACTAACAACTTCATGAGTACTGCAGTTATCTTATAAGAAAGTATTCCAAATTCCTCCCTCCTATCTCTTAAAACACTACTGTCATTCATTTCACTTATCTGTGAGCTATAATCATCCAAAATATTGCCACAATTATTATTTTTAACAGGCTGTTTTCAGTTAACAATAAGAAAAGGAAAATGCTTTATTTGCCTTCATTTATTTCTTCTCCAACACTCTTCCTTCCGTGTGTACATCTGAGTTTCCTACCTTTATCATTTTTCTTTTCTCTAAAGAATTTTTTAAAAATATTTCTTGTAAGGCAGGTCTACTGGTGACAGATTTCCTCAATTGTTATTCATATAAGTAAGTCTTTATTTCTCCTTTACTTTTGAAGGATGATTTCACTGAATACACAATTCTAGGTTGGTGGGTTTTTTCCAACACTTTAAATTTGTCACTCCATTCTCTTCTTGCTTGCATGGTTTCCAAAGAAAGTCCATTGTAAATCTCATCCTTTTTCCTCTATAGGTAAGGTGTTTTTTCCCTTCTGGTTCAATTTTTGCTTTGTCTTTGATTTGATGAAGTTTGAATACAATACTCTTAAGTGCAGATTTTTAAAATATTTATTTTGCTTAATGTTTTGAAGCTTCATTAATTTTAGAAAATTATCAGTCTTATTACTGCAAATATTTCTTCTGTTCCATGCCCACTGTATCCTCCTTCTGGTATATCCAGGACATATATACTCTCTCTTTTGCAATTGTCTCACATTTCTTGGGTATTATTTTTTTTATATGTTTTTATTTTCAGTTTGGGAAGTTTTTAACTGACATATCTTCAAGCTCGTTGATTCTTTCCTCAGCAGTGTCCAGTGTAAGGAGAAACCCACCAAAGACTGTTTCTCTGTTTTTAATTTCTATCATTGCCTTTTGATTTTCCCCTAGAGTTTCCATCTCTCTGCTTACGTCACCCATCTTTCCCTGATGTTGTCCCCTTTTTCCGTTATACTCCTTAGCATGATTAATTATATTTTAAGTTCCTGGTCTGATAATTCCTAAATATGTGCTATATCTGAATCTGGCTTTGATGCTTGATTTGTCTCTTCAGAATGTGCTTTTTTGCCAAATACTATAGGTCGTAATTTTTTTTTGAAAGCGAGACATAATGTCTCAGGTAAAAGAAACTGTGATAAATAGTTTTTAATGTGATATTTTGTGTTTATCTTTATGGAAATGAGGCTGTGTTTATAGTTTACTATAATAGTAGGTGTCAGCGGCTACATTTTCATGTAGTCCTCTTGTTTTTGTCTGCCCTGTTGACTTTAGTCTCCAGAGGCTCCTTCTTAGGTACTGTATTAAATGCCATTCTTTGAATTGTAATTTCTTGTTTTTATACAGGAGCACTGTCGATGTGGTCCTATGGTATTGAGGGGGGATTTCTATAATGTTGTGATTAGGTTTCAGTTTTTTAGTGAGCCTGTGTCTCTAGACTGTGACCTTCAGAAGTGTTTCTCAGCATTTTTGTCCCCTTTGGAAGAAACAGAATGGCTGGTGGAGGCTTGAGTTGGGTATTCCCCTTCCTTTATGTGGAAGTACAGAGGAGGTTGGAGTTGGGTATTACCTTTTCCCCACTTAGAATATTAGAGGTGGCTTGGCTGGGTAATTCTCTTTCCCCGTCACATTTAGGCTCTGGTAAAACACAAGTTGGTTAGGCTGTGCTAAAATAGTTTTCCTTGAGGACAGGCATTTTTTAAGGAGAATAGAGTGTTCTGGGTATATTTCAGAATGGTTGCTTTTTCTCTCACCCTGCCAGAAGCACAAGTTTTCACCCTGAGAACCTGGATGGGCCCCTGAAAGTGAAACTCAGAAAAGTTGGGAGGTCCTCCTCAACATGCTCCTGCCACCCTGGGAGTTCTATCTCTTAAATGATCCCACCCTTAGTCCGCAGGTACCCCTGTGTTCTTCCAGGTGCTGCCTCCAGCAGTGGTTTTTGCTCCCAGTGAGCTATGACTGTTTGTATTCACCTACCTGTTTAGTTTCTGGGGTGGTGGTTTGCCCTGTGACCTCAATTCTCTGGTGAATCTAAGAAGAGTTGTTGATTTTCACCATACATGCTATTTCCCTGTATTGAATCTTCTCTTTAGGCATAAATGTCACAATTTTGCCTAATTTTTTTTTACTAAAAAAGTTTAGATGAAATATATTTTACTTTGTTCATATATTTATACCTTAGTACCTCT
The DNA here is from genome assembly GCF_001604975.1 of Cebus imitator. Classification (NCBI taxonomy): domain Eukaryota; kingdom Metazoa; phylum Chordata; class Mammalia; order Primates; family Cebidae; genus Cebus; species Cebus imitator. The sequence continues at coordinate 4,776,616 of NW_016107396.1, forward strand.
ATTATGTTGTAGAAATTAAACAATACAAGTATTTATTGCATTGAACAGCCATTGATTAAGTTAAACTGCAACCTTAAGAGACATGTCTTAAATATGCAATACTTGCTATGAATAGTAGCAGAAATTTTAACATTGAAAACATTTTTTTCTCCAATAAAATTTTATATAGAATTTGTTTACCCAATTGCTTCTTTTAATACTCACTCATGGACTTTGTTCTGGCAATTATTTTTTATTCATTAATTCATTTATTGAGTATCCAATATGTGCCAGGCACTGTTCTAGACATTGGGATATACTGATGAAGAAAACAATGAAAGACTTCTGCCTCTGGGAAGGCATATGTTTGAGTTTAGGGAAACAATAGACAATGATCATAATATAAATAAGCAAGTTATATGGATGATAGAAGGTGAAGGGTGACATGAAATAGAGAAACAGAAAAGGGCAAACAGAAGAGAAGCTTGCAATTTTAAATAGAGCATCTAGAGTAGGTCTCATTGCCAAGATGATATAAGCAGACTTGAAGAAGAAGAGGAGTTGGCTGTGAACATGTCTGGCCGGAGAATGTAACAGGCAGAGGAAATAGGCTATGCAAAGATCTGACTGACAATGAGGAGGTCTGGGAGACAGTGGAGAGTTAGAGTGAGACAGGAGTAGCAGATGGGGTCCAGGTGGTGCCAGGGGCCAGGTAAGGACTTTGGCTTTTATACTAAGTGAAAGGACTGACACTGTAGGCTTATAAACAGAAGACAGACATAATTTATTTAGCATCTAAAAATAATATTTGTCTTCCCTATTCAGATTTGACTGCAATAATACTGTTTAGAAAGCCACTGCAACAGGCCAGACAAGTGATAACGTGGCTGAGACCAGGATGGTCCTGATGTAAGAGATTTCTTACATCAGGACCATCCTGTTGTAAAAAGAGTTACAAAAAAGAGAAATGCTAAGGCTATCTCTGAGATTTATGGATTGAAAAAAAAGAAAAGAGTTTCCAAAAGCTGAGACTGGGAAGACAGTATATAGCTTAGATTTTGGGGGAATATTAGATTTCGGTTTAGGCACGTTAATTTTGAGACATCTATTAGATGTCCAAGTGGAGATCTGAAGTAGACATACAGCATTCAGGAAAATGATTTGGCCGGAGCTATACTTTGGGTAGTCATCAGCATAGAGATGATATTTAAAGACATGAGACCACTTAAGATCAGTGTAGGCGTGAGTGTAGAGAGGGAAAAAGAGAACCAAGACACCCTAAAAGGTGTGTGTGAGGGGTGGGTGGTGTTTAGGGAGAAGAAACCAGCAAAACCGAGAAGAATCACAAGTGAGATAAGAGGAAAATAAGTGAGAAAAATGTATCAAAGAAGAGGAAGTCTAATCTACTTTGTCAAATGCTACTGATATCTTAAGTAAAATAAGATAGGCTAGCATTATTTCAGTAATTTAGGCACAGAAGTATTGAAGATAGATCAGTAATTGAATATAAAACTTTAGGAGTTTAGATAGCATAGCTTGTATGCTTCCTCCAGCAGCAGCAAGGTCCTCCAATGCGTTAAAGCTATTCCTAGCCCACGGCACTCACCGTGTACAAAGAAAGATTGGGATCTGGCTTGTGTTGAAAGTCTAATGTTCTGGTGGGTCAATTCTGAGTTCTCAGGAAGTTCTTGATGGGATCTATTCTACCAGTCTCTAGCTATTCCCTAGACTTGAGGAATGAGCCTATCTAGAGCTAGCTCTAGAATTCTTAAACCTAGCTCATTTTGATTCAAATAATGAGGATTTTAGTTTCTAAACTTATCTTGAGGTTCAGGGAAGCCAGTAGGAACAATGTCAAAAGTTAGTATATGCTAAACTTTATAAAATAACTTATTAATGTAAGAAGTGTTCTTTCGGCCATTTCTCTTTTTCCTAAAAATTAAAAAATTCTTTATGATTTTACAGACCTTCAGCTTATAGGCAACCACTGATTTTTTTTTTACAAGAAAATAATACTTTTTTTCATGCTGCATCTTCAGAAAATCTATAATTACACTGGATATATAAGTAATATTATGTAAATCATAGGGTTTTTTGATTCTGCATAAATGGTTAATAATATTAAAAGTAATAATATATGTAATATTTTATAAGAAGATATTTTATCTTCTAAGTCTTCCATATTGTTCATTTTTAAAGCATGAAGAGAAGAAAAAATGACAGAAGGGTGGCTGGAGATATTGCAAATCAATGCCAGGTCATGAAAATGCTATAAAACTTATGTCAGTAAATTATCAAGAAAATATAGACTATTATAATACCTTGTCAATATTAACACATAACTTTATTATTTATTTATTATTTTTATTTTTTGAGAGAGGGTCTCAGTCTGTCACCTAGGCTGAAATGCAGTGGGTGTGATCATGTCTCTCTGCAGCCTTTGCTTCTCAGGATCAAGCGATCCTCCCACCTCAGTCTCTTGAGTAGCTGGGACATACCACCAGGCTCAGCTAATTTTTTACTATTTTTTTGTACAAAGACAGAGTTCACTATCTTGCCCAGGCTAGTCTCGAACTCGTGGGCTCAAGGAATTCTCCCACCTCAGCCTGCCAAAATGCTGGGATTATAAGCATGAGACACAGTGCCTGGCTAATACATAAGTTTATTAATTCAGGACCATTTATAATGATACTATATTGTGTAGTATATGAGGAACAGATAAGTAAATGCAGGAAAATATTTTCAGTGTCTCTGTAGTCTCAAAGAAAGACTCATGAGACAGTGGGTGCTTGGAAAAAATACAGATGTCCATTAACCCCAGTGATGCATAAGGCAATGAATACATTGGTGAGTACCCTCCAGCATACCTAGGGCTCCGGAATGGCTCCTCTGATTGTGACCCATTCTACACCACTCCTTTTGTAGGCAGGTACAATATAATACCAGTGGAGGAATAACTTTGACCTTGGAAAAATATTGCATCTTCGTATTTATTTTCATATATTAATCTCAACTAGCTTGTATCATGATTTTGCAGTATTGTTTCATCTCACAGGGTATGATTTGGTATAAAGAATATATGTTTTTCGTCAAAACTTTCTTCTATGATAATTTGATAAATAAAGTCTAGACCTCAAGAGCATGACTTAAAATGACCTAATAATTTATAAACCTTCATATAAAATTTATGAACATATTTACATACATATTCACACACATATCTATGTTCATGTATGTTACAAATGATAAAAGTATGCATATAAACACAGGAATATTTTACACTAGAATCAAGAGAGTGATTGTGCATCAGTAGAAGTGAGGATGTGATTTTGAGGAGGTTCCCTAGAGCTCCAAGGTATTGGCTACTGTCATTTCTTAAACTGAGTATGGACTTAGGGGTATTGGTTTTCTATTCAATCTCTTTCATCTTAAAATTTGAAAAAAAATGAAAATCATACATAAGAAACGATATATTATGATCATCTGAGTGCTTTATAATGAAAAAGAAATTTATAGCACCAGGAGAGTATCTTGCAGCAAACAGTTTGAAGTACAAAATATCATAGTGATTTTTTTTTCTTTTCAGTTCGAAAGGATGTAGTCCGCATCCTCCCCAGTCTAGATGTCGAAGTCAAAGACATTACTGATTCTTATGATGCCAACTGGTTTCTTCAGCTGTTATCAACACAAGATCTTTTTGAAATGACCAGTAAAGAGTTCCCCATAGTGACTGAAGTCATAGAAGCACCTCAAGGAAACCACCTGCCCCAAAGCATTTTACAGCCTGGGAAAACCATTGTGATCCACAAAAAATACCAGGCATCAAGAATCTTAGCTTCTGAAATTAGAAGCAATTTTCCAAAAAGACACTTCTTGATCCCCACTAGCTATAAAGGCAAGTTCAAGCGGCGACCAAGGGAGTTTCCAACGGCCTATGACCTAGAGATCGCTAAGAGTGAAAAGGAGCCTCTTCATGTGGTGGCCACCAAAGCCTTTCATTCCCCTCATGACAAGCTGTCATCTGTATCTGTTGGTGACCAGTTTCTGGTGCATCACTCAGAGACGGCTGAAGTCCTCTGTGAGGGAATTAAAAAAGTGGTGAATGTTCTGGCCTGTGAAAAAATTCTCAAAAAATCCTATGAGGCAGTGCTGCTCCCTTTGTACATGGAAGGAGGTTTTGTAGAGGTGATTCATGATAAAAAACAGTACCCAATTTCTGAGCTCTGTAAGCAGTTCCGCTTGCCCTTCAATGTGAAGGTATCTGTCAGGGATCTTTCCATTGAAGAGGACGTGCTGGCTGCTACACCAGGACTGCAGTTGGAGGAGGACATCACAGACTCTTACCTACTCATAAGTGACTTTGCCAACCCTGCGGAGTGCTGGGAAATTCCTGTGGGGCGCTTGAATATGACTGTTCAGTTAGTTAGTAATTTCTCTAGGGATACAGAACCATTTCTAGTCAGGACTCTGGTAGAAGAGATCACTGAAGAGCAATATTACATGATGCGGAGATATGAAAGCTCAGCCTCACACCCCCCACCTCGCCCTCCCAAACACCCCTCAGTAGAGGAAACAAAGTTAACCCTGCTAACCTTAGCAGAAGAAAGGACGGTGGACCTGCCCAAGCCTCCCAAGGTAAGGCTATGATTTTGCAGTCTTTCCTCTGGAGTGTTTTCCTTGAGGCAATGTGTTTCAAGTCTTTTCTGAGTGTGTTTTGCTTACTTTTCTTTCTTTCATGCCATATTTGCAGTGAGCTATTCTGATATGCAGTAGATGAATTAACATCAACAGTATGTAAGCTGTTGCGGCATTTTATATTTTGATGTGGCATGAAGTTTAATATTGAATTGGAAATAGCAGAGATGACATTTGGATATGATGACCGAAATTACCTTTTCAATGGTTTTTGGTAATTAAGAATATTTTATGAAGTGCCTTAGAAGCAAATCTCTTTTATTTTAGAAGTGCTGTTAATTTTTTTTCTAAGTAAAATTTAATACCTCATCCAGGAAATTACCATACAGTAAACTCCCTTCTTCTGGGGATGGTGACGGTGGGGGTGGGGGGGTTACTGGTAGCGTGCATCTATAGCACATGTCTTCATTTTGTTTTATGTGCAGAAAGATGTAAAAATATCTTGGCAGAATTGTGTGTGAGAATGTGAGCATCTGCCCACATTCTGCTTATCTTAGAATTGTAATCTTTAACAGTTCTATTGAAAAACAAAATCAATAAAACTGCAGACAGTATGAAATCATTACAGAATCAACAACTCCATAACCACTTTAAAGATTCTGGAGGGTGATTCAGCTTCATTGCCATTTGTGGTCCTTGCCTCTTGAAAACTGCCTTCCGGCTGCCTGCAAAGTGCCTGCCCTTACACCATGATGTGTAGGTCGTTTATCCAGCCGTGGTTCTGTGGTGTGTGGAAGGAGTGCATTCTGGTCTGGCAGATGTTGTACTTGCAGCTTAGAGAAACAAAGCAATTAGTAAAACAAAGAGATGCTGTGTTTACTCTCTATGCTCAGGAATAATAGCAGCCTTAGGCTTCAAGTATGTGGATATGGAAATACTTTTATTTCCACATCTCAGAGATTGCATTCTGATTGTAGCTGGGGAAATCCAGTAAGGATCTCCAAAAGCATCTTCATAAAAAGATAAAACCAGCAGAAATATTCTCCCCAGAAAAACTGTTTTGAAAGAGTTTTTTGATATAATACAATGGTTTCCAAATAGTGTTGATTAACATGTTGCTATTATTGTGAAGCATATCTTTGACTTCTCCTGTTTAACATTTTTATTACTGAACTGAATAATGAGAAATGAAATGCCTTTTTTGTTTTTTAGTGGTAGACAGAATGATTCCACCCTCACTCAAATATGTATGTGCCTAAATTCCCAGAACCTATGAATATGTTACATTTCGTGGCAAGGGAGACTTCGCACATGTGCTTAAAATTAAGGACATCAAGATAAGGAGATTATTTTAGATTATCCAGGTAGGTCCAATTTAATAAGAGTCCTTACGAAAACCTTTTCAGATAAGATGAGGATTGGAGGGACATGTAACTACATAAGAACGGTCAGAGATCCAACATTGCTGCATTTAAATCTGGGGGAAGGGATTTGTAAACTAAAGAACACAGATGGCCTCTAGAAGCCTCTGTAAGATGAGGAATCATATTCTTTCCCAGAGTCTCCAGAAAGGAGTGTAGCTGACAGCACTTTGGTTTTAGCTAGTGGGACCTATGCTAGCTACTAATCTATAGGAATGTAAAATAATAAAGTTGTATTATTTAAGCCACTAAGTTGATCATAATTTATTACAGTAATAATAGAAAGCTAATATAGGACATCAAATTGAGAAAGAGGAATAAATTAAAACTGTAGATAGTAAAATCTATATGCAAGTCACTACTTGTTTTGCTGGAAAAGTATTTTGTTGTTTTTTTGTTTGGTTGGTTTTTTTTGTTTGCTTGTTTTTGTTTTTTGCTTTAAATGAGTTTATTAGCTCATGCATCCATGGAGAACCTAAGGGTCCAGCTAAGCTTCAGGAATAATTGGAACCAGGATTACATATTGGCTTTCTTCTCCCAGGCTAACTTTCTTAGGTTTTTTTTTTCCCAGGCTACTGCTAGGAGTTCCTATATTTCACATCGCATAGTCTCATCCCTACAGAAGATAATCTCTTTGACTCAAAATTTAAAAAGAAAGGACCTTGACTGGATTAATGCTCATCTCCCTACTCGACCAATTTATTGCTTACTCCAACTGGAGGCATGATTGTAGGGTATCTGTTTGTGCTATTATAACATAATACCACAGACTGAGTAATTCATAAAGAACAGAAATTTATTCTTTTACAGTTCTGGAGGCTGGAAAGTCCAAGATCAAAATGCCAGCAGGCTCTGTCTTTGATTCCAAGATAGCCTCTTATTGTTCCATTCACTGGAGAGAAGGAATGCTGTGTTGTCACATAGCAGAAGTGGGGGAAAACTTTTCACAAGCCCTTTTCTTAGTAGCATTAATCCATCAATGATCGCTCTGCCCACATAACATAAGCACATCTCATTAGAACCCACCTTCCAACGGTGTGAAGTTCCCAGCTTATGGATTTTGGAGGGAATAAAACATTTAAACCATAGCAGTTGGGAGAAGAATGAGGCATGTTTGCCTCTAGTATCTAGAGATATAGAATTACAGGATGTAAAGATATGGAGATACAAATAATATTTGTCCGCTACCATCAGGAAGAAAGGAAAAAGAAAAAATACTAGACCACACAGAAAGTACTCATAGGAAGAAAAGGTTAAAAATTTAAAAATTGCTTTTTGCCAGACCATCACATAAAAATGGTTTAAGTGTTTTATTACGAGAGAAATTCACTCTACTGGAATTCCAGTAGTATTCCAGATACTTAATAATTCCTGTTTTTTTTTTTTTACTGGTCAGATCGCACATGGATTCTTGGTGTTCAATTCTGAGTCCACTCTAGAGACTATTAACTGGACTTTGTAAAGAGCTATTAAAAATGTTAAGTGGTTCTGGTGCCATTTTCATTTGAAAAATTGTTGAAGACATTGAGTGATACTCTAAAATTGGAAGACTTGATACTAGATGATATTAATTATTTTATACATACAAATAGTTGCTTTGTGGTAGAGTATAGACTTATATTCCATTACATCTTCAACACTGGGTGAAAGTTAAAGGGAGGACAAATTTTGTGTAATATGTGGAACAGGCTTCTTGTCCCCAAAATGTTTATAGTGGAAGATAGGAAATTATGTCAGTGATTCTCTCAGGGAATCTCTGCTTTGGTTGAGAATTTATCAGACAGTTGAGAAGAGTTTACAATTCTTTGTTTATGAATAGTTCCTTTAATTCTAACATGAAAAAGCATTATATTTTCTCTGAAATCACTTTAAAATGTCAAAGGATGCTATAATTTACCTGTATTTAGACCCACTGACCTCCTTATTTTCAGCAATTATTTTTCACCATGAAGGCAGGAATCTGCTTAGTACATTGTTTATAGAACTTAAACAGAAGTTCTTTCAGTTCCTACATAATCTACTCCAAAAAGTCTTGCAACTATTTCTCATTCTCACAAAGTCATTCTTTCATATATTCCTTTTATGTTTCTTCTGATATTTATAACATAGCCTCTTCTATCATGTGTGCATTTGAAGAACATTTTTTATACTTTGTAGGTAGGAAGCAGCCACTGAAAACAAGCCTCTCAGATTATGGATTATATATGGAATATTGCTTTAAGTTTGGATAACAAATGGTAAGCATTATTCAGAGTTTAAATATTCAAACTCATTTAGCTCATTAAAATGCTGTTTTACATGCACAGAGAAGAGTCCTAGATGCCTCATTATTTGAATTTACTTTTGCCTTCCCAATGGATCATTAACTTTACTAAATCATTTCTTGCATTGTTAAGTAACAGACAGATGTATGGGCAGTCTAAGTAAGAATCTAAAATTCACTCTGCATTAGCCAAATTAACCTATAGTAGACATATGCTGTTGGACATGAACACTACTAGCTCATCTAAAAAGTTTGGAAATTAAGAATACATGAAGACAGGTTACAGGAATTTGGAGAAACAGAAAGAATTGTTTTCCAAGGTAAAACTGGCAATTGTTCTCCAGCTTTATCAATATCTAAAAAGAAAAACATAGATTTCTGTAGAAACTATAGAATTATAATTTCAGTTTGCAAAGGCCAGGAGTGGGGGGATAGTTACCAACAGAATTACAGCCTACTTCAAGACCTATGAGGTTTTACGTGAAATATTTTAGTTGTTCTTTAAACGTGATAGTTAACTGTTTGTGACAATATTTATGAAATCTAACAAAGGGGTGGGAATAGGCCACGGGACCCCTCAAAATTTCCTTTAGGTAGATGACATAATGGAGAAAGAATATCTTTAGAATCTGTGCATCTGAATATTTAATCTGATGGAAACAATATTATAAAGTGACTAAATAAATGAATCTGAGCCTGAAATTGTGTTCTAAATAGAAATGTCTGGTAGATTCTCCTTCCTTGAAGATTGGCTTCTATGTCAGAAGTGGTTTCAGGTAGTTTGGAAGAACATATGCCCACTGGGGTTTTTGCCTGTCATGGATATATATAGCTATGACTTCTGAGTGCCACACAGGAGAAATGCAACTTCTGTATTCTGATGAAAGGGCCTATAACCAGGCAGAAAAGCAAACCTTTGGTTGAAAGATGAGATATTGCATGTCTTCAGAGACTGCAGCTGGGACCAGAAATCTTGTATTTCACTAACTCTGTTTGGCCATTTAATGCCCAAGTGTCCACTTTGCTGCCTGAATTTCTAGATTTCTGTTGGACAAGAACACCCATAGGAGACATTAAGGCAAAGAGCAAGGGAGGCAGTAATGGCAAGGTACTGTGAAATGAGCAGAAAAAAAAATCCTGCACCAGAATTAGAATGAAGGCTGAAAAAGGCAGAAGGAAAGCAATGGTTTCTGGGAAGTGCAGAGAGAACACTTCAGCAGCTGCTGCTGGTGCTAAATTGTCACTTCTGATCTGGCGTGACAGTTACAGTGGCTGAAATGTGCTAGAGAAATCCACGTTCCTTGGCTAAATCTAGATCATTACAGAGTAGTCTTATATCCACTTGTTTGTTATTAATAGAGTTTGGTCACAAATGATGTGACTTGTCTTTGTTTTCATTAACCCGATGTAGTATAAATACGTTAAGACTGCTTGAATTTGTAGCTAACTCTGAACTTCTGAACACACATCTTTCTACTCATGGTAGGTCCTTTTCATGTAACATAGGAGCTGTGATTCTTATTTCCCTCTGAATTGGGGAAGATTATTGTTACAGAGTTTTTCAAAGACCCAACACAATGAAAGTGGGATATGGACATAGTTAAATATTGGGTTTTTGAATCTGAAAATAAGAAAAATAAAGGGAACTTTTGAACATCTTTTAGAAAATAGACAAATTTTGACTATGAGATAAAATGTTAGCATTTTTTTTTCTTTTGTGAGACGGAGTCTCACTCAGTCACCCAGGCTGGAGTGCAGTGGTGCAATCTCGGCTCACTGCAACCTCCATCTCCCGGGTTCAAGCAGTTCTATGCCTCAGCCTCTGGAGTAGCTAGGATTACAGACACCCACTACCATGACTGGCTTATTTTTGTATTTTTTAGTAAAGATGGGGTTTCACCATCTTGGCCAGGCTGGTCTTGAACTCCTGACCTGATGATCCACACACCTCACCCTTTCAAAGTGCTGGCATTATAGGGGTGAACCACTGTGCCCGGCCAATTTTAGCATTTTTAAAAAAATGGCTGTTTGAGCTTTCCTTAAGGCAAGACACATGCAGATTAATAAATCATAGTTTTTGAGTTGCCTGAGGTCTGCTGTCTAGTAAATGCATGGGAACTAAGGAAGTGAGATAGACAACTAAGGAAGTGAAAAAGATGGGAGAAGAAGGCAAAGGATGAATAAAGGAAGTGCTGGGTTGAAAGTTAGCCAAACTTGAGTTATAGCTGAAATCTCGAAAGTACAAATCTGTGCCCGATGGCATGTGTGGAATATTTATAAGCATTTTGTGCTTCTGGAGTGAGAGAGGTATGATCTGAATTTTAGTTTTGCTCTAGGCATGGCATGTACTATGTTGTTACTTCTGTCTGGATAGCTGGATTGATATTATTGAGTTTTAAATGAAAAAGAATTGGTTAAACTAAAATATTCACAAATATCACCTGATTCCAGGGAAATTTCAAGAAACAATGAACAAGTCATCATGCTAATAATAAAATACTAATTTTCTCCAGATAATTTATGGCTAAAAAATGTGGTTTTCATACTGGCATGATTGAAGTGCACTTCCAAATGGAAATACTTAAATTAACTAAAATTTTGGTCCTCTTTGAACTTTAGAACAACTGAGAATGTTCTCACATTGGGGGCGATGATGAAAAACATTAGTTAACACTGTGTCCCCACTCGTTATCCATCGTGTCAAGAACAAAAAACACCACCAGATATGTGATGACATATTTTCAGTGTTACTGAGTATTACTTTTTTGGCAGAAAAAAATGTGAATTTATAAAATTTATTTATTTTCTCAGTAGATTGGCAAAAGGCTTGAGCAAAACTTAGACTAAATTACTTTGCATTATATTTTTGGCCTGTAAGAAAATTGTAATAGTTTTCATTTACTGAAATGTCCACTACATGGAAATTCCTGTTTGAAATGGTGGCAATAACAGAAAAATGGTCAGTTCAATACGCAGTATGTATAAAGTGAGGGCATTTGAATTGCCAACTTCCTATAATCTCTATAGAAATTTTAGTTCCTGTAATCACTAAGTTGTGTGCAGGCTCCCTAGATATTTATGTTCCTGTTCTTTGAGCTTATTACCTTCAATTTTTCTTTTTAATAAAAAAAAAATCAAAAGAGCAATTGAAGAAAAGTAGAAGAGATAAGTTCCAGTTGGCTATGCAGTTTTGAAACAGATTTATCTGAATTTTCCATTTCTATATTTGTCAGTTGTGAGTTCATTTTAGAATAAAAACCTTGCCTAAAAATAAATCGATAAGACATAAGTTATATATTTGAGCAAATAAGTTTTGCTACAACACCCCAGTTTCTTTCAAGCTAACCATTACTTTTAATCTTTGGTGATATTTTCGTTGATATCAGACCTACATCAATAGACATATTTATGCTTTGCTTCCAAAACCAAATTTTGCTAGATAAATATTAGGATAGAAAATAAGCACAAGGTGGCTATGAAAGAATGCCTAAAAATAGGCTTCCTAAAATCAGTATTTTTCTACCAAATTTTGAAATAAGAAGAAAAAGATTTTTCTTAGAAATAGAAGAGAGTAGAAAGTGAAAATGAACTTTAAATTTAAGAGACCAGAGGGTGCATAAATCTCTAAAAACTCACAAAGAAAAGGTTCGTGCATGCATTAAGGAAAAACTCTCAGCAGACCTTTACAGTCCTAAACTTTTTCATATACTTCATCCAGAATCTAACTTCAATATGATCATGATGTCTTAGAAACTTTCTAAGCAATACTTAATTAAGATACGCTTCTAATAAGACAAGTTGCTTTTAGCCTCTTAGTAAGAGGATAAAATATCTCAAATGCTCTCATTTGAGATATTTACCATGAGCAAATTACAGGGACAATTTTAGATCTGATGAGAAGAGAACAAAATAAGAGGAATTCTATATAATCAGAAGGCTGTTGACTACAAAATCAGCCAAACAAGAATCAATTTGTATATTAAAGACCACAAGAAATGTATAATAAATCTGCTATTTATGAAGGCACACACAAAAGTGAAAAGGGCTGATTGTAAAATTATGAAGTCAAACAATATATAAAAGGAATAAATATTTGTTCTTTTAGTGTAATTGAAAAGATACAAACATTATTCTGACTTGTGACATTATGCTCATTCAGATCACTAAACTTTACCTACCATTTTTCCTTAATAAAAGTTTGTTGTTGTTATCAAATGCTTTTAAGAATTGTAATTAATGTCTTAAAAGTGTGAAACTACCAGTTGTGAAATAAGATAGAACACAACATCATGTAAGATGAGTTCTCTCAATTGTTATCCAAGGCTGAGAACTACCCTATCCAAGCTATTGTTCTCTTCATTCGTTCTGATTTCAGCTTTTCTCCTGAGCTAAAATCATTTCTGTATTTTCCATTCATACTAGACTCTGCTCCAACCAAATTCTCACAAGGTTGTCAGACATCCTGTGTTCAACAATAAAATATCCAAAGGTCTGTGATCCAGACTGACTCAATCTTCTGTAATAAAAACACCAGCTGTTCATTACTAAACTGGCACTATACCAGGAGCTTACATGTATTAATCTCTTATTTAATCTTCCACATTAATCCATGAGATGGACGCTGTGATTATCTCTATTTTGCAGATACGGTAATTTAGGCTGAGGGGTATATGAGGTGTGTCATGGTTACCAATGATTCTCAGGTTGCCAGATTTTATGGTCAATCCTCAGTCCTCATATTATTTGAATACTAGGTAGTATATGGCACAGTTGAACACTGCCAGCTCTTTAAAATCCTTTCTTAGCATTCTGGAATATTATGCCTTCCTGGTTTCTTTATATTGCAGTGGTTGTATTTTTCTCTCTTCCTTTTTGGTGGCTCTTCTCCAGTCTTCCTTAGCTCTTAATTTTCAAGTTCCTTTGAGCTAAGTCTTCGGTCTCTTGTCTATCTATGCCTACCTTTAAAATTCCTATCCACACTCACAAATTTCTTATTTTATGCATATAAAATGGCTGTCAGTATAATTATTCATGTATATGGATTCATTAAGGAAGGCAACCAGAAATGGTATCTTATTTTTCTGTTAAAATTTGCTTAAATATGTGTAAATGTCATTTTTTAAGGAGAGTTCAACTCCTGGGAGATCCTAGCTGTATCATTATGTCTGTTCTGCAGCAGTTACAGTTTTCAGCTATACCTCTGGAAGAGATTAAAGGTCAGGGGAAGTGATCAGGTAAGGAAAGAGACTTCCTACTGACATGCTATTCTTATAAATGTAGGCTTATCATGCTTAGGACTTTTCTTTCCTGATCCAGTGATGAGAAGAAAGTTAAGAATTTCTTGAACTCTCTAAGAGACATTACAATATGGCTGATGAACTTTGGCATTGCAAAACTCTTTAGTAACAATTCAGGATTTAGCTGAAATGAGCTTCAGGAAGTAGAATTAAGAATAGGAGTAGAACCAGGACTATTAATTTGAATACCATATGGAGTAGGTGATAATATAAGATCCAGAGAGAATACAAAGTCTTCTCTTCATTAAGGTAGATAGGGATGTACAACAGGAGAAGATTAATAAAGGGTTAATGTGTTCAGGAGCACAGAATAATGAACACTTTTATAATAAGCAAAGAAAAAATTAGAAAATTTTTCATTTACTGCAGTTGCATAGTTCTAGTTCTACATCCAGATTGCATGGTGGCTACATAGAGGAAAACTAGAACTATTTAATTGCAGTAAAAGACTGAGGTAGGTAGTAGAGACAGAAAGCAGATCAGCATATTCCTAGAGAGGTAAGTAGGCATAACACTGCCTACTAAATGACAAACAGGCGTGAGGAATGTTTTTGAGTGATGAAAAGGTTTTAAAACTAGATTATGGTAATGGTTGCACTGATCTATAAATTTATGAAAATCATTGCATTGTACACCTAAAATGGTGACAACATTGATCATTCCTGAATGCAGCTATTAAAATACTCTAATTATAGCACAGATAACCAATTCAAACAGAGGCAGGGAGACCAATTAGAAAGCTAAAATGATATAACACAGGGGATGCCTGCCTCTGTATATTCAAGAGAATTTTAGCATGCGGTAGGTGTAGGATGTATGGTTGATAAATTATAGAGAATAAGAAAGGTGCAATATATGGAAAGCATACATATTTCTGACATAAGCATCAGAATGAATGGTGGTGAAATTGATTAAAACACATTCAGAAAATTCACTAAAATAAAAAACACAACATAGGTAGAAGGATGGCATATTATTTAGGGTTCTCTAGAGAGACAGAACATTTCCCTTTCCACAATGTAGTTACCTGGTAAAAGGCCAGAGATCTCCTTTTACCTCTGCAAGGATGGGAGAAAGATTCACTGCATAAATTGTCGGTAACATAGTGGGGTTCTTCCTCAAGGGGTCCTGGCCTTCCCTTCATTCAAGGGGTTCTGGTTCTGTAAATCAGCTCAAGTCTGGAAATTGATTGAGGGGCCATGATTCTCTGTTTTTATAATTCAGGTTACTCTTTTGTCCATTCGGCCTAGAAGTTCCCTGTTTGAATAATTTAAGGAGGAATGCATTAGACTTTCTATCAATGTCACATCTAGGAACACTATGATCAATTAGCCAATGCCAGAGAGCTACACAAGTCAGACTACTCTGATTGCCTCTTTGCCTCTGCTGTCTATTACAGTAGCTACACCCACCTTGCCTTTGATGGTTGAGTGCCGTTACTTGGCCCCTGCCACCTCAGGATCCAATTATTCCCACTATATTTAAATTTTATAGTTGAATGACTGTGGCTCCCATTGCTAGATCTGACATACAGAGAAGAGCAATTATAGGACTCTTCGAATATGTAGGTGCTGCCCTCATAAATCTATTTTGTAAGGCATTGGTCAAGGGTATATCTTCTGGACCCTCCTAGCTGGGATGAGTAGGTCTGAAGTGACTAACCCACTCTACCATCCCAGTCTCCCTAACCCTTTGGATCCTTTCCTTTACATTAAACCAAGGGAGATCAGGCATTTCCAGCTTGCTCACAGTGGACCATCTTCTAATTTACATTTCAGCAAACCAACCAAATAAACTATTAGAACCTTTTTTTAACTCCCCAAGCTGCAGCATTAATGCAGAGTTCCTACCCAGTGGGCCCAAATCAGTAAATTCAGCCTGATCCAACCCTATGTTCCTACTACCATTATCCCACACCCTTAAGATCCATTCTCATGCCTGTTCTCCAGATTTCTGTTTATATGAATTAGAAAACTCAAGCAGTTCTTGAGTGAGGCATACCTCCTCATGGGTCACATACGCAACCTCACCTCTAGGGGCCTTCCGGAACTTTAGTTATAGGTCTAGAAGCAAACAGGGGTGTTAGGGGTGGCTACTCAAGAGAATCAACATTATCTTGTCTGGCAACTGCCTCAGGGAGGCCATCACTGTTGCCTAGGCAGTGCAGGGTTTACCTCCTCAGACAAAGTTGGAAAGGCTGATGG
The DNA here is from genome assembly GCF_001604975.1 of Cebus imitator. Classification (NCBI taxonomy): domain Eukaryota; kingdom Metazoa; phylum Chordata; class Mammalia; order Primates; family Cebidae; genus Cebus; species Cebus imitator. Next base: position 4,792,415 of record NW_016107396.1, read on the forward strand.
CAGCATGGGTAGGGGAGGGGATATTGTCACTTCTGGGGATGGGGAAGCTCGCTCTTCTGGCAAAAAAGCAAGAAAGTTTCACCAGAGTTTACAAACTCAGTGTCCCCAGCTTCATCAGGGTCCTCCCACACATCCCCATTCCAAGTAGCAGGGTCTCATTCTTTTCCAGTCAATGCCCTCAATTGAACAGTAGACACCTGGTGAGGCTGTGTATGCATCTTTCATTGCAGGTCAAGCACTTATACGGTAAGAGCTTGTATCTGTTTTTCCACAATTTCAGCTCTTTCTGTACAAGAAACCCAGGCAATCTTAGCAGATTTGAGGCTAAGCCAGGAGATAGAATCCTTGATTTCTTTCATCACTTTGTCCACTGAACTTAGGAGTGACTAAGCAGATTCATTATGTTTCTTGTTTCTCACATACGGTCAAGGTATTACGTACAGAGTCACTAAGCTCCTTGCTTCTCATGAGCAGTATATGCAGAGTGTCAAGTCCCTTTAAATGGCATAATTCTTCTAAACAGCTCATGCCAAGGACTATCAGTGTTCTCCACACTATTAGAAGTAGAGTCCTTATCACTTTTGGATCTAATCATATTAAGCAGCCAACTCCAGAAACCCCCAAACCAAAGAAAGAACTCAATCCTTAATATTCTGTTTCTCTAGAACCATTCCTGGTACCAAAATCTCTATTAGCGTTCTCTAGAGGGATATATATATATATATATATATATATATATATATATACATATAAATATATATATATATAAATAAATTATATATATAAATATCTATATATATATATCCCTCTAGAGAACCCTAATACAGTATATATATATTCCATTAGTTCTTATACATAATATATATAAAGGGGAATTTATTAAGTATTAGCTCATAGCATCACAAGGTCCCACAATAAGCCATCTGCAGGCTGAGGAGCAAGGAGAGCCAGTCCGAGTTCTAAAACTGAAGAACTTGGAATCTGATGTTCGAGGACAGAAAGCATCCAGCATTGGAGAAAGATGTAGCTGGGAGGTTAGGCCAGTCCCCCCTTTCCCATTTTTCTGTCTGCTTATATTTTGCTGTGCTCTCAGCTGATTAGATTGTGCCCACCCAGATTAACGGTGGGTCTGCTTTTCCCAGCCCACTGACTCAAATGTTAATCTCCTTTGGCAACACCCTCACAGACATGCTCAAAATCAGTACTTTGTATCCTTCAATCCAGCCAAGTTAACACTCAGTATTAGCCATCACAGATGGTTTTACAGAAACAGGATTAGAGTTTAGTTTAGTTTGGAATGTCTGAGCTGAGATGCTTAGTATGATGTTAAGCATGGGTCTGTACTTTGAAAAGAAATCTAAGAAGGATGATTCAAGTGTTGACAAATATGTGGTAAATATTGTTCTTTGAGAGGATGAGATAAAGCTAGAGTGGGTAGCTCTTGAGAGAAGAAGATGGAATTTTTTTTCTGAGAAAGTCCAAAATATAAGGAACAAGGGAAATACATAAAAAAAATATAAAAGAGATAAGAACCAGAGGTCTTATTAGCTGAGTGCTAACAATGAATCGGTCACTATTCTGTTTTCTATATGCATCAACTCATTTAGTCCTCTACAAAACTAGTGAAATTCATCCCATAATTATTATTATCCCAATTTTACTGGTTAGAAAAAGCTCATCAACAGTGGATAACTTTACAAGATCGTATATATTAATTATTGCTTTTCAGGTATAAATAATGAACAAATTTTAAGGGACTCAATACTATGAAGAATTGTGATTTTAGAATCAAAATTCAAACCATGGCTAATTGATGCTTTTTTTGCCCTAATGAAAATTGTGGACATCATTATGACTTCATTGGTCACTTAAGATTTTATGGATCCATAGCTTATCAAAGAAAAATTTTCTGAAATACGTCATCCTCAATTTGCTCCTTTTTCAGGAATATGACTTGTTATCATGGTATGGGTAAAGGACGGTAGAGAATCAAGAACTACAAATAATGCACAAATGTGAGATCTCCATCTCTATCAATTGCACTTATTTAATTGTCCAGAGAAAATCATAGTCCATATCTTTGTTAGAGTGAAAAAGCATAACATTCCCTTAAGCCTGGAAGTAGAGAGAAACTGGGTACTAGTCAACAATATTAGAACTATTACAAGGTCCAAAAAACAAAAATTATTCACATTTAATATTCCTTCTCTTATTTTCTTGTTTCTTATCTTTGCAAATGCTGCCATCATCTATTGACTAAACCGGATATTCAGGAACCGTCCTTTCTTTGACATTTCTTGAATATATATACCTCCTTACTTCAGGTCTTCATCATTTCTTGTCTGGATTATTGAGACCATCTCTTAACTAGTCTTTTTGTTTCTGATAATCACATTCAAATTCATTATCCACATTACTGACAATTTCATCATTCTAAAAGGAAAATCTCACCATGCAGCTCTCTGGCTGAGAACTAGCTGTGGCTTTCCTTTCAATTGTTTTTCATCCATCCCATATTTATTTCTCAAGCCTTTCTGCTCTCCATACCTTGCCTCACATTTACACATTTAGTATTTGGCTATATTAAACATTTTCAGTCTGCAAATACTTTATTCTCTTCTGGGTCCTTAATTTTTCAGTTCGTATTTTGTTATTTTTATTAACAACCATTTATTGAAGGCTCACTAACATCTAAATAAATAATTCTCATTAAATCCTTTCTATATCCCTGTAAATTTATTAATATTGCCAGTATATAGACATGAACATTGAAGCTCAGAGAATAATTATGAATCTTATTTTAAATGTGTAATCTTGGTTTGTAAAAGATCTGAGGAAAGAGAACTAGTACTCGAGTGTGAGCTAGAATTCAAAATCATTCTTTATTTAAACCACTCTGTGTTGTAACTTGTTCTGGAAAATTTTCCAGGTGCTCGTCTACCTTCCAGCCCACAGTTTGCAAGTCTGATTTTGGTGTTCTTAATGTGGGTTTTCATTCCAGGCCTTACTAATTACTATCATAGCTTTTACTATAAAGCATTATAATGGGCTATCCAAAATAGTTATGCATTGCTTAACGATGGGAATACCGCAGGTATATGCATCTTTAGGTGTTATTTGAACATTATAGAGTATAGTGTTCTTACGAAAACCCCGATGTTATAACCTATAGTACACTGAGACTATAGGATATATATAGCCTGTGGCTTATAGGTGACAAACCTGTACAGCATGTTCCCGTACTGAATACTGAATGCAATTGTAACACAACAGTCATACTTATGTATCTAAAAATAGAAAACACACAGTAAAAATACACACCTGTATAGAGCACTTACCATGAATGGAGCTTGCAGGACTGGAAGTTGCTCTGGGTGAGTCAGTGAGTGAGTGGTGAGAGAAGGTGAAGGCCGAGGGCATTACTGTACACTACTGCAGACTTTATACATACTATACTCTTACTCTACACTCAATTTATAAAACCTTTTTCTTTCTTCAATAATAATTTGACCTTAGCTTACTGTAACATTTTTACTTTATAAATTTTTTATTTTTTTAAAACTTTTTGACTCTTTTTTGATAATACTTAGCTTAAAACAAACCCTTGTACAGATGTACATAAAAATTTTTTTGTATTTTTTATTCTATATGCTTTTTTCTAAGTTTTTTTTTACATTTTTTACTGTTTAAGCTAAAAACTAAGACACAAACACACACACACACACTATCCTAGGCCTACACAGGGTCAGGATCATCAATATTACTGTTTTCCACCTCCGTGTCTTGTCCCACTGGAAGGTCTTCAGGGGCAAAAACACCATGATGCTGTCATCTCCTATGGTAACAGTGCCTTCTCTGGAATACATTCTCAAGGATCTGCCTGAGACTGGGTTATAGCTAACTGTTTTTTTCAGTAAGTAGAACTACACTTAAATATGATTAAAAACTATAGTAGAGTAAATACATAAACCAGCAGCAGTCATTTGTTATGATCACGTGTTATGTGCTGTATATACTTGTATGTGCTATACTTTTATATGACTGGTAGCACAGCAGTTTCATTTACACCAGTATCACCACAAAACTGTGAGTAAGCATTAGTTACATTACAACGTTATGACAGCAACAACATCACTAGTCTATAGGAATTTTTCAGTTTCTTTATAACCTTATGGGACCACAGTTGTGTATGTGATCTGTCCTTGATGGAAATGTTGTCATGAAGCACATGGCTGTATTTGTGTTTGCTTCCTTAGTGTTTTGGAAAGTTTCGGTACATAGCGGTCACTCAATAATTGTTTGTGGGAAGAAGAGATAACATTATAATTTCTTTTATTTTTTGCCAATTAATTCTTTCACAGTCCATATATTAAAAAGAGCTGAAAATCTGTCACATTGATCTTTTCCACTTAGGTACACGGAAGTATTAAATTTTTGTCCACCTTTTCACTTGTTCTTGCTTCTAAACTGCTTTTAAACTTATCTTCATTCCAGTGATTAACATGTTCATCACATATGTTTATTTCTAGTTTTTAATTTAATTATCTACATATGCACACACATATGAAGACACATAGGCATACATATGTATGTGTATACATATATATGTATATATATACACATTCATATAGATCATGTATATGTATATGTGTATGCATGAGTGTGTGTCCATTATACACTGTTGAACTCATTTGATATTTATAAAGGTGATTCCAAAATATCTCAATATCCCTTATTAAATAATTCTTCTCAACTTTCTGATGCTTTTTTATTACATAATAAATTTATTATGTAAGGTCCGTTTCTTAACTACTTAATCATTTCCAGTGATGTTTTATTTCTTTTGAACTAATATCACAACTTTAAAATAAGATCCATTATTATGTGTTTGTATATAAATGTACACTTTTGTTGTTTTCAGAGTAAGGCATGCTATTTTAGAAAACAGAAAAAAATGAAAGAAGAAAATAAAATCAGAAGCAATTTCATCACATCAATATTTTATACTATCGATATTATATTTCCATTATTCATTCATATATAGACTCAGACACACATACATGCATGATTGCTGTATTCATCTGTGTCTGTGATGAAGTGATATATGAATACATATGCATATGTACATATGTGTGTGGTCTAACAGATTGTTTCATTGACTTTTCATCTTGGAATTATACCAGCAACCCAAAGCCTCAGAACAAAATGCAGGCCTGCGAACACCCACATTTTAAAGTGAATGGCAGAACTGTCTATGCAGGACTTGGAAGGTGAAGGTGATATCATTGATGCCAGCACTATTAGCTAGTCTCCTATCTTGGAAGCAAGAAGCAAGTGTTCTTTAAGTGCTAGGGCTTTTCTTTCACCTTGGGTCAAATAAGAGAAACATTGAGAAGTTAGCAAAATGAAGAGAGAAGGTTGTTTTACAGATGGTTGTTAACCATATCCTGTGAATTTTTAGTCCCTGGCATTATGGGTAAAGGAAATTGGGTCTTCTCCCTCATTTGAAGTTATGTGATGGATCTTCAAGTGATCCCTTTGGAGGCCTTGCCAATGGGCTGTGGGAGTTGTAAGAAAATAGGAGCTGACATTTGACCCATATCTGCAAAATTTAAAGGTAAGAGGCTGTGACTAGAGCTCCCCCCCTTGCTTGGGGTAAGTCACACTGAAAGAAAACTGCACTTCTCTCAATAGCAGAATGAAAATGTGGGTTCTCTAAAGACAAGGTGTAAACTTGAGAGATGGAAAGGGACCTTGACTAGTGATATCCTTTCTGAAGTAGAAGCACTGAGGGTGATAGTGGTAAATTCTTAGCCTTATGCAAAGAAACTTGTGTGGTTCCCAATGGAATGGTTTCCCATTAATCTGCAGAATAAAACCCTTTTATGAATAAAAGGGTTGGTTTTCGACTCCTGCCATTTCAAAATTACAAATATGTTAGCGACTTAAGAGTGTGTATCCTTTCTCCTTATTCCACCTTCATCCAAGGCCCTAAGCTGGAGAAATCAGAAAAGAAAAGTTAGTGAGTGGTACAGGAGTTGAAGAGCACTCATCATTAAGCAGCCAAACTCTGCTTCTCTTCTGTAGACTAAAAACACTCAAGTGGGATTAAGCCACTGCAGGAAGAAGCCTTGACTTAGGGAAGGATTCTGAGCTTTGTTAGTATGCGAAACTGAGCTCGAGTCAAGTGGATTTTTATAAACCATCTACTCACTAAAGACTGTGGGATATCCCCATGATTTTACTCAGAGTTAGAATAACCACTAGTTAACAGAGATTTGAAAGGGTATAAAAGAGTGAAAATCGAGGTGGCTCTTGTATATACACTATCAGGTTCAACTTAATAAATTGCTAATGAGTATGCATGTTTGTATGTTCTGCATACTGAACATGGGTATATACTGTATATACCCGTGTATTCATGTGTGTATGTCTACATATATTAGTGTTTATGTATGTGTATGTACAATGCAATTATCTCCCGTCATTCTTTGAATGTCAAATTTTGTTTTAATATCTAAATAAAATCAAATAAGCTCTCAATTTCATATAATGTTGGCAGTGCTTCCTCCATTATTTCCAAAAAGTTATGTGGGATCTTTACGTTTTCTCCTTTTGTCTCCTTTGCTTTCTTCCTCTTTACTCTTCTTGAGTTTTCGATCACCTTGGGCCATTTCAATACAGGCATTCCAACTGCATAGGTTGATCTGGTCCTTAGTGCCCCAAACTATCAATTAAATTTGACCTTCTTTATTTTTTAAGGAGCCACTAAACTGCACTTGTAGGTAAACATAAATTTGGTGAAGGCTTTGTGATAATAGCTAGGAACACGAAGTAAAAGTTCTAATCCCTAATGCCTAATGGCCCGTAACTCTAAATCTTAACCCTCTTCAAGGTTTTTCATCCACAAAACAAATGCTTTTCCACCCAGGATCAACCCACATTGGTTGTTTGCTTAATAATAATAATAGTGAATCAAATTCATTAGAAATGCTCATTATCATATTTAGTTCTATACTTTTAATCTTAGAGACCCTTACTTGCCTTGAAATCAGATCCACTATAATGTATTCTAAATTTTTATTTTCTTATTCAAATTTTTAAGCAGTGAAAAAAATTTACTTTGTATATAGTATGAGGTGAAGATCAAACTATTTTCACAAATAGTTATTGTGTTTGCCCAGTACCACATATTGACTAAATGACCCTTTACCTGACTGTTCTGGAAGCAGGATTTACCTAATTGTCTTAAACCAGTATCAGTTACTCACAATGTAGGACTTTCTTGTACATCCTAATGTGAATATGTATTAGATTGGTGAAAATGCAAACTCAATGGCAAGAACTGCAATTACTTTTGCACCAATTTAATTTTTCGTCTTCTTCTTCTTGGTATTAATCTTTTTTCTCAGTAATTACTTAGATTCTCAGCTTCCTGTTCTTTCAAATGACCCTGTAAAACACTATATTAACTTCTAAAAAAAAATCTGATGAGATTTTTTATTGAAATTATACGAAGAATATGAATTTGGGAGAATTTGAATTTTTATAATATTTGGTTTCCCCATCTTGGCAAATGGTTTGGTAGTCTATTTAGCTAGATCTTCTCATGAAAGTCATGTGCACATTCCTAATGATTTCTGGTGTACTTCTGACATATCTATAAACTCATATTGGAGATATCAGATCATTTTCTTGATCTTTAAGAGCTTTCAATGCTGTGAAATTGTCTATGGTACAGAATTTATATACTGACATCTGAGTAAAACCAAAGATTATGCATTTTAACATGATGATCATCTGCTTTCAGTCAAGTCTTTCTTTCAGCGAGTATCTGTTATTATATTTTACATACTATTTTATGTGCTACATGGCCGTCAGTAACAAAACACCTCAGTAAATGGTTTGATACTCCTCTTAATGTTTACATTGTCGTGGAACTAAATGATCAGGTAAATGTTAAAGCATTAAGAGTGCTATAAAAATAGAGCAAGAGGAGAAGGACTAAGAATTTGAGAGGTGTAGAATAATTTTTGAAAGAATATCAAGGTATACCTTACTGAGAAGATGACATTTATACAAATACGTGAATGGGTAAGATGAGATATGCATAGTGAAAGGAAGTGTTCCAGACAGAGGAAAGAGATAATCAACACATTAAGGCAGGACTGTGCCTAATGTGTTCAAGACAGTCAGAGCCAGGCATAGTGTCACAGTCCCAGCTACTCAGGATGCTGAGGTAGAACAGTGTGGACAATATACTAAGACCCTGTATTAAATAAAAAAGCCAGCAGGCCAGAAGGCTGAAATACAGTGACTGAGATGGATAAAAGGAGATGAAATCAGAGAGGAAATGCGTGAGACTGATTGTGTAGGACCTTGAGGTTGTTTTAGTAATCTTGGCTTAATTTTTCATGAAAGATGAAACAATTAGAGAATTGAGTGGACAAATGACATAAACTGACTTACATCTTTTTATTTATTTATTTATTTATTTTACTTTAGGTGCATACTATATCTGGCATTTCTCCCCATGTTAACTGTCCCCACCCTCCCCACCCCCCACTGTCTCTCCCCTACCCCCGCCTACTGCCCCCAGTGTGTGATGTTCCCCTCCCTGAGTCCACGTGTTCTCATTGTTCAACACCCACCTATGAGTGAGAGCATGCAGTGTTTGACTTTCTGTTCTTGTGTCAGTTTGCTGAGAATGATGGTTTCCAGATTCATCCAAGTCCCTACAAAGGACACGAACTCATCGTTTTCTGTGGCTGCATAACTAACTTACGTCTTAAAGGGCTCATTTTGGCTTTTGTATTGAGCTTAGACACTAGGGGAGCAAGAATAGAAACAGAAAGGCCAATAAGAAGGGCATTGCCATCTTGACGCTGCCATGGGCCAGGAAGATAGCAGTGGAGATCATAAAAAATGGTTAATTCTACACCTGTTTTGAGTGCAAAGCCAAAGGTGTTTCTTTCTGGTTGCATTTTCCCTCTTTCATTAAGTAATCTCATTTTATAACTTCTCCAATTCTGACTTAAAATCCAGCTTACGTCTACCTGGGTTCTGTTATTAATAAAATTATCTTCTTTTAGGCTTTAAATATGATGCTTTTTGGGGAGAAAACGTTGAAGGTTAATCTGGAGTTAGATAACTATAGTAGGAAAAACCAACAACAACTTTGTCTAGAAATTTGGAGACTATGGTTCTCATTCCTGGCCCTCTAATTGGCTTGCTCTGTGGTCTGGGATAATCTTATTGTCATTGCTTATAAAATTAGGTTAGAGTAAATGATCAATACTATTACTTCTTGCTAAATCTTCTACCAATCTATGATTCTGTACTTGTGCACTGGCCAGTTAAGAGTTGAATAATAAATTTTAAATAAAAAAAAATTGAGTTGAGTTCCTTGAAATATCAATAGATTGCTTTGTTATAGCTGACAATTTTTAAAGACAAGGAACAGGAAGGACCCCAAGTGAGCCTGCAGTATTTTGGGGGATGGTAGTCTTCTTAGTGGCATTCACTGTAAGTTTCTTTGTCCTTGGCACCCAAATAGGAGCCCTTGTCTGTAATGCTTGATTTCATTGAGCCTGCTTTCTCTTTTTAATCCTGCATATAGTAGAAACTTGGTTCCTGTTTCCATCTTTTCTTACCTTCTCTGGGAGGATTTTCCCAGGAACTGCCTCTGTTCAGAATCACCTCAACTCCCCCACTTCAGTGCTGCACTTCCAAAACCTGATTTATTATGGTTGTGTCACTCCATTAGATGTGTACATGGAGGTGCCCCAACAGCTTTTTAATCTATTTGATCTTAACGTTTTTCTTTATTTGTTACTCTTCTTGAAATTTCTCTCCATAGCTGCCAAATCCATCCCAGTGTTTCCCCAACTGGGACCCATTGTTTGCATGTAGCTTGTCCCTGTTCTCTCCAGGATCATGCAAAGCTTGTGATTCTGTGCAGTAGTTCAGATTACTCCTTCCTGAAACTAACTCAATTTGTTTTCAAACGAATATCACAATATTGTTTCCCCATCTCAGGGGGTTACATTTGTGAGTCTATTTGTCATTGAGAGATGAGAATTTAGATGTTGGGAGGCTGTGGACTGAAAGGCAGAAATGGATTGTTTTTGCAAATGGAAAGAAATTTACTCCAATTTAGCTAAAAGCACAAGACGTTTCTAATCAAGCATTTGACATTATGACCAGGCCTGGGAAAAAATATACCTGTTCGCTTACAGTTGGTTCTGCTCACAGAAATGCTTTCTTATTGTCTGTGCAGCTACAGGAAATATGGTTAATAAAAGCACATGTCAGCCTGACTGAAGCTGTGCTTTAAAGCCCTGCCAGACCAGGCTGCAAAACTGTTATTTCCTATTTTGAAGACTAAATCTCAAATTATGGTTAAAAGGTAATCAGTTTTGGGGAGAGTGGCCTGCAGAGGTAGGCAGTAATTCAGATTTGATTGGCAACATGAGTTTTTTCAGGGAGTTCAAATGAGTTCAAAATGAGGAGCATTTTGAAGGCCGGAAACACAATCCAAAATCATGATTCTCAGAATTTTTCTAACAACAAGTTATTGGTAAACTGTATTAAAAAATTTTTAAATCATGTTTTTCCCAGGAACTATAATGATAAAACATAGTGGATTTGTGTATTTCTCATTTGACCCATGTAACATAACCGTGAGATAGGTATCACTGTCATCATTTTATAGCTGAGGAAACTAACCCAAGTTTCCAAGGTTTACAGTGTCAGGGCCGTCCTGTCTCCCTGGTCTCTTCCCAACAGAGCCAGGTGCTTATGGTCTCATGATGCCTGCTGGAAAGGCTGTGTAAGAGTGTCTTTTTCAACTTTGCTGTGCTTTTGTTTGTTACGTGAGCACCATGTTTATTGCTTCTATCATTGACAGAGCAATAGGGATGGCTGCAGCGACCTGTCTGTAGTGCCTGCTGCCGTGACACCAGCCGCAGTAGGGGATGAGTGCTCCACAGAGCTGGTGGGAGCTGAGTGCTCCACAGAGCTGGTGGGAGCCTGGAATAGGTGGAAGCCCTGCCACGCTTAAAAGTTGGAGGGGCTGGAGCCCTGCCTTCCCAGGCGCAGCTGTAGCAGACCAGCCAGCTATGGGCCAAGGCACCTCTGTGCTCTCAGGACCCCAGGAAACACCCTTGCCCCTGCAGGCTCGAACGTACCTGTTCTCACTGCCTGCCCTCTCCCTGCTCCTAGTGCCCACTCCAATTTCAGAGCAAAGTTGTGGCCAAGCCTGGGCGACCCGGCCCAGTGTGTGCATGCTTGGGGCAGCACTGAAACATCAGCCCCCTATCACCTCAGTCCCCTCCAGATTTTGAGTGCCCATGAGCACGGGAGGGAGGCTGAGGTGGGGGCTAAAGGTAGCTCGGCACCTAACGGCAGCCAACCCTCGGCACAAAGAGCCTGGACGCCACAGACACCATGCACAGCAGGTTAATGGGGCTAGGACACAAACAGGCTTCTGGGAAGAAACGGCGGGTCCCCAGAAAAGACCCACCTTCAGGCCAGGGATAGCTTGAAGCCCGCATGGAGTAAGAACTTAACCGAGCTTTCTCTGGGCCCTCCCATGACTGCTCATTGGCCAATCAGCACCCACTTTCTTCCCTCTTAAGCCCATAAAAATCCTGGACTCAGCCAGACTTGGGCAGATGATGGGATGACCTGCCTGCAGAAAGGAACTACTCATCGTAGGTCTCCTCTCTGCTGAGAACTGAGTGGGCAGTGGGACAAGATTGCCCTGCGGAAAGGAGCTACCCACTGTGGGTCTCCTGTCCGCTGAGAGCTAAACAGATGTTGGGATGACCTGCCTATGGAGAGGAGCTAACCATTGTGGATCCCCTCTGATCTGTTCTGTTGCTCAATAAAGCACCTCTTCACCTTGCTCACCCACTACTTGTTTGCATAGCTTACTCTTACTGGATGCAAGACAAGAACTTGGGACCTGCCAAACGGTGGGCCTCAAGGAGCTGTAACAGAAACAGGGCTGAAATACACCCCTTGCTTGTCACATTGCAGGCAACAAGAAAAAGAGAAGAAAGAAGGAGAGAAGAGCTTCAGCCCGTCAGACAACCCATATCTAGGAGCATCCCAAGCCAGGGCTGTGACACACTTTTTGCGGTTCTCTGGTTCCTGGCATCTCCAAGCATCTGGGTGCCACTACATTCCCCGGTGCTAGCCATGGAAGCTGCTTGCCATATGCCAGGTCCAGCCGCAGCCTTGCAGGGAGCTGGTGCCTGGAGCTGCCTGCTGTGCTGCAGCCAGAGTGCCTATCTATGGGTAGTGGCTGGACCCCATGCTTTCTCACTCACACACCCCTCACCGGTCGGTGCCTGGCTCACCCTTGGCAGGCACGGGATCCAGGCTGGCAGTGTGAGCTGAGTGCTGCCTGCCAGGCCGAGTGGGCAGATCAAGCCCAGTAGGCCAGAGCAAAATTCAGGCAAAGGTGTCACTGGCTGCAGGGATTTCTGGCCAGAAAACAGACACCCAAAGGATCCTGTGAGAAGAGCATCTTCCTTAGAGTACTTGTAAAGACAAAATCGGTGGAAATAATATATGTCAAAAAATATATATCGAAAATTAAGATGACCTTGCCTAAAAGATAACTTATTTTTCGTGTTTCATATGTAAATGTCATTATTTAAAATAAAGTTGTTTCTTGTAGGTGAAAGATATTGTTATTAGGTACATCAATAAAAATTTTAGAAACAAGTGTATTTTTATTTTCATTCAAAAATTGTGTTGCTGACATTGTTGGAGAGAAAGAGGTTTATTTTATACCAGCGTCCTAGTTGTCTCTATTAGATCTGTGTGCCAACCAGCTAAACCAAGACTTTGCATTAGGCAAGAACATCTGGATTCTATGTTGACATTGCTATCGACTTATTTTTTAACATCATAAAATTAACATCACTTACATCTTCTCTATCTTCCTCTAAGCAGATTTAGGTTTCTGGATATTCGTTATTTTACTCAGGAAAATTTTCCTGTTTAGATCAAGTGAGCTTGGCCGCTATTGGTTGGAATTTATTAGCATTTAATTATTTCTTTTGATGTTTTATTTGGCATATTAATATTTATGTTCTTATCTCCTTGCTGGGCTGGGATATTCTGTACAACTAATGCTATGTTTTAAATGCATGCCTGACTATTCTCAAAGGATACTGAATAAGTCTTTGTCTAGTGTTGAACAAGAGAACAAATTTTCACAACACTTGAAAAATCTCCCAGTGAAACATTTAAATTATATATAGAATTCATCCGGTTTCAGTGCAAAGCTAAAAGGCCCTAAGACTTACTTCTAAGCTGCATGCTAATCATACTCAATTGTTTATCAAATGATCTTTCAGTTGGTTGGAATATGTAGATATAATGAAACAAAACAAACAAAAACCCCAATTGTTACTGAGGACAGGTAAACCATGTAGGACTTTTGTATAGGAAGCTGAAAGGACTCTGATTTTTTTTCTCTTGTTCATGTCCTTCGCCCACTTTTTGATGGGGTTGTTTTATTCTTGTACATTTGTTTAAGTTCTTTGTAGATTCTGGATATTAGCCCTTTGTTAGATGGATGGATTGCAAAATTTTTCTCCCACTCTGTAGGTTCCTGTTCACTCTGATGATAGTTTCTTTTGCTGTGCAGAAGACCTTTAGTTTAATTAGATCTCATTTGTCAATTTTGGCTTTTGTTGCCATTGCCTTTGGTGTTTTAGTCATGAACTCTTTCATGCCTATGTCCTGAATGGTTTTGCCTAGGTTTTCTTCTAGGGTTTTTATGGTTTTAGGTCTTACATTTAATTCTTTAATTCATCCTGAGTTAATTTTTGTATAAGGTGTAAAGAAGGGTAAACCTTATATGAAGTTATTGCCTAGGGTTTCTTCTAGGGTTTTTATGGATTTAGGTCTTACTTTTAAGTCTTTAATCCATCTTGAGTTAATTTTTGTATAAGGTGTGAGGAAGGGGTCCAGTTTCAGTTTTCTGAATATGGCTAGCCAGTTTTCCCAACACCATTTATTAAATAGGGAGTTCTTTCCCCATTGCTTGTTTTTTTTTTCAGATTTGTCAAAGATCAAATGGTTGTAGATGAGTGGCGTTATTTCTGAGGCCTCTGTTCTGTTCCATTGGGGGATATGTGTGTGTGTGTGTGTGTGTGTGTGTGTGTGTGTGTGTGTGTTTTGGTACCAGTATCATGCTGTTTTAGTTCTGTAGCCTTGTAGTATAATTTGAAGTCAGGTAGCATGATGCCGTGAGCTTTGTTCTTTTTGCTTAGAATCATCTTGGTTATCTGGGCTCTTTTTTTGTTCCATAGGAAATTTAAAATAGTTTTTTCTAATTCTGTGAAGAAAGTCAATGGTACCTTGATGGGCATAGCACTGAATCTATAAATTTCTTTGGGCAGTATGGCCATTTTCATGATATTGAGTCTTCCTATCCATGAGCATGGAATGTTTTTTTATTTGTTTGTGTCCTCTCTTATTTCCTTGTAGTTTGTACTTCTCCTTGAAGAGGTCCTTCACATCCTTTCTAACTTGTATTCCTAAATATTTTATTCTCTTTGTAGCAATTGTAAATGGGAGTTCATGCATGATTTGGTTCTCTGTTTGTCTATTATTGGTGTATAGGAATGCTTATGATTTTTGCACATTGATTTTGTATCCTGAGGCTGTGCTGAAGTTACTTATCAGCTTAAAGAGATTTTGGGCTGAGATGATGGGGTCTTCTAAATATAAAATTATGTCATCTGCAAACAGAGACAATTTGACTTCCTGTCTTCTTATTTGAATACCCTTATTTCTTTCTCTTGCCTGATTGCCTTGGCCAGAACTTCCAATATTATGTTGAATATGAGTGGTGAGACAGGGCATCCTTGTGTTGTGCCAGGTTTCAAAGGGAATGCTTCTAGCTTTTGCCCATTCAGTATGATATTGGCTGTGATTTGTCATAAATAGCTCTTATTATTTTGAGATATGTTCCAGCAATGCCTAGTTTATTGTGAATTTTTAGCATAAAGGTCTGTTGAATTTTGTCAAAGGCTTTTTCTGCCTCTACTGAGACAATTGCTTTTTGTCATTGGTTCTGTTTATGTGATGGATTACATTTATTGTTTGGCATATGTTGAACCAGCTTTGCATCCCAGGGATGAAGTCAACTTGATCGTGGTGAATGAAGTTTTTGATGTGTTGCTGGATTCGTTTTGCCAGTATTTTATTAAGGATTTTCGCACTGATGTTCATCAGGGATATTGGTCTGAAATTTCCTTTTGTTGTTGTGATCTGCCAGGTTTTGGTATCAGGATGATGCTGGCCTCTTAAAATGAGTTAGGGAGGAGTCCCTCTTTTTCTATTGTTTGGAATAGTTTTAGAAGGAATGGTATCAGCTCCTCTTTGTACCTCTATTAGAATTCTGCTGTGAATCTGTCTGGTCCTAGACCTTTTTGATTGGTAGGCTATTGATTACTGCCTCAATTTCAGAACTTTTTATTGGTCTGTTCAGGGATTCAACTTCTTTCTGGTTTAGTCTTGGAAGGGTGTTTGTACCCAGAAATTTACCTATTTCTTCTCGATTTTCTAGTTTACCTGCATAGAGGTGTTTACAGTATTCTCTGATGGTAGTTTGTATTTCTGTGAAATCAGTGGTGATAACTCCTTTTTCATTTTTTATTGTATCTTTTTGATTCTCCTCTCTTTTCTTCTTTATTATCTGGCAGCAGCCTATTTATTTTGTTAATCTTAAAAAAAAACAAAAAACAAAAAACAGCTCCTGGATTCATTGATATTTTTTGAAGGGTTTTTCAAGTTTCTATGTCCTTCAGTTCTGCTCTGATCTTAGTTATTTCTTCTGCTAGCTTTTGAATTTGTGTGCTCTTGTTTCTCTAGTTCTTTTAATTGTAATGTTAGGTTGTCAATTTTAGATCTTTCCCACCTTCTCCTGTGGCCATTTAGTGCTATGAATTTCCCTGTAAACACTGCTTTACCTGTGTCCCAGAGATTCTGGTACATTTTTACTATATTATGGTAAATAAAGTTAATTGTATGTTGGTAATCTTTTGTCTTTCTGCAGAGTAGGCAGGGGTTAGTTAGGATTAAGTGAAATAGCCTTGTCTGAGCAGAATTTATACAATGTAAAAATGTATTGCCTCTTTAATGATAAAAGAAATAATCTCTACTGATGTCATTTTCATGCCTTTTCAAGAAACTATGTGGAGCTAAAATATTAAAATAACTTATTTTCAAGTAGAATACCATACTCTGAATTATAGTTGAGTACCTTGTTACTGTCAATAAATGAACACTCTTAAAAGTTCTGGTAGTTTGAAGGTAATAATTAGGAATGTCATTCATTTGTTTAATGAAAATGTCAATAATGGCAAAGAAAGCATTTTAATTTTTTTTCCTGTGGGACAAGAAGCTTCCTTTGTATTAGTTTCTCAACCTTTCATTATTCAATAAATGATAACTGTAGAATAAATCAGGCAAAGTCACTAGGCTGGCGTCAATCCCTGGATCTGATTATTGAGAGTCAATTCTCCATGAATACTTTTAGATTACCATTAAGTCCAATCTTTTTGTGGAAAGACCACTGGCAAACTTGGTTATAGTATGGTTGAATAGCAAATATGTCTTGGAAGATGGGATAGTACGTTGCTGAAGACACATCTCTCCTGTAAACATTTGCTAATATCACAGAATAAAGGACTCTTCCTCACCAGAGGAGAGGATTGGTCAATGTACCAGCCAAACTCCAAGTGTTATAGTTTTTTGAGTCCATGGTGTAATACTTCCTGTGTTTGTGCAGGATAACATTAGGATCTTATAGTTTCCCCAGTGCTAAGATGTTCTGTGAACATTCAACTATCTGTTTTCTAATCTAGAGACTTTTTGTTTATTGCCAGAATAGCATCTATCTGTGTATCTATCTATCTATTTATCTACCTACCTACCCACCTACCTACCTACATATCTATCACTGTGGCAGCATGACTTTTTAGCTTATAAATGGAGTAGGTATTTAGACTTAATTTTAGACTTAATACAGATACCATTCCTTTATTAGCCTGTATCTATTTTGTCATATTAGCCTCTATCTATTTTGCTGTGTTGATGATTGTAATGATGAGAAACAAGAATCATTTTTATGGTATCAGTTGTCAAAATATTCTGTATATCATGTGTTCTTTATGATATATTCAAAAATGAGATCCTAGTAATAATCTGTGTACCGTATGGAGTTCTTTACACACACATACTTGAAGGACAGTTGAGATACAGATAAAAAGCATTTCCCTGGTGGTAGTGGTAGGTTTGAATTTCTTTGAAACACACCAAGATAAAGTGATGTCTTGCAAAGTACATGGTGACATGGGTACAGCAGGGTGTCAGCTAGGAGCAGACTAGATTGACCTTGACAGCAGACCTGGTGGACTAGTGATCTCTGAGGCCCTTTATGTGCATGAGTAGATCTATGCAAGTTTTCTGGCTAAAGGAAGAAGGTGGTGTGTGCATATGTGTGTGTGTGTGTGTGTGTGTGTGTGTGCGCGCGCGCATGCGCGCACGCGCGCACACATGCGTGTTTATACAAGGGTGCTGGAAAGAGACAGAGATAAGCAAGAAAGTTGGGGGAATTTAGAATATGAAAAATAACCTATATCTTGCTTCTTGTTTGCCACAATTACTATCACAGCCTCTGGAAGATGCAATGGTTAATAATTGCTGCTGATTCTTTGATATGGCTATTCCTGGAGACAGTGTGGAATCAGCTCAAGTAAAGACAAGTCCTAGAAAAGGACTTTTTTTTTTTTTTTTTTTAAGGAAGATTCCTAACAGCTACATAGTGGCAATGCTCTAGACATGGAGTTTTTTGAAGAGTTCCAAACCCAGTGTCCCCAGACTGGTGGTTGCAAAGTTGCTTTTCCTCACAGCTACTGTGATTGCAAGGCTGCCGGTCTTCAAGGCTGTCATGGAGCTGAGGAGAATTGCTGTAGGACAATTCAAAACATCACAAAGCTCACATTCTTATCAAGATTTAGTCACTTTTAAAGACTTGTTTTTAATTGGTTTCTAGAGTTCTGCAAAAGTTGATTCTGACAAATCTTGCTATTGGTCATTGCTTTTATGATGAAATAGATTTTCAGAGGTACTTAGCCTGCCATTTCTAACTGTTGGGCTTTGCAAATTATTTAATCTCCCTTTTTCTCAATTTTCTAATTACTAAAACAAGTATAGTAGCATGCTTCAGAGAACTGTTGCGAGGCTTAAGAAAGTTCATTCAAAAAAAGCACTTAGAATAGTACCTGCTACATAATGAATATTCAACAAACACTGGCTGTCAGTATCAGTAGATTCATTTTAAATACGTAAGTTTAGATATCAACAAACTGGCCCTGAATTTTTTCCCCAAATTTTGGTTTTATATTCACCTTTTATTTTTCTGAATTGTTTTATCTGGCTACAAAGTTTTACAGATTCTATTCGACAGTGTTTCAGACCATAGCAGTTGATAATGTTTTACATTCCATTATACAGAATATTCCTAAAGCTTTTTGGAACAATAACTGATGGCCAGACTGTTGAAGATATTATGATTCCACTTACTGTTCAAATATGTAGACTGAAACAGGGTAATTTTGCTTTCTGTTACCTGAGAAAAATAAGAATGCCACATTTATTTACATACTTTTATCAGTGTGGCTTATAAAATTTCACTTTTTGAAAGAATTGTCCCAGTGTACAAATAAAAAAGTCCAAAATATCTTATCGAATACCTAGAGCTATCAAAGTCATTAATGTTTTATGAAATATTTAAACTTTTAATAATAAATAAAGCTCCTTCCTAAACAGATCTCCAACTAAGAGACAATGCGTGTGAGAAGATAAGATATTTTCCGTGCCTTAAATGTCAGCAAACTTGAGCCTGTCAGAGTAAGAAAATGGGAATTTCATAAATGAGTATAATATGTAATTACAATGACTAATACTGAATATTTAACAATAATTATGAAAAATAGGTAGTTGTTTTCCCTCTGTTCTAAATGACATTAATATTATTTAAAATAATATTAAGCATAGTACTCATATGAGTTACTCCATTAAAGATATTCTTAGTTTTGTTTCTATATTTGTAGAATTCTTAAGGCTCTTAATTTTGAATCAGTAGAAAAATATGGCTATCCCGGTTCATGAGTTGTTCTTTAACTTTAAAAGTGAACTGAGATATTTTAATTATTGTATGTTTATAATTATTTTATGTGGTAAAGATGAAAACAAATAAGATCTAAAGAAGAGAAATATACTCCACACAAAACTTTCCAATTAAATGTATCAATCTGGAGAAAGTATTCTTTCTTAAGGACCAAAATTTCAATTCAGTTTTATATAATTGTTCTTGTATACCATGGATATCAGATAGAAAGATAGACAAATAGATAGTTGACAGGTAGGTGATAGATAGGTAAATAGATAAAGATGGATGGATAGATGATAGATAGATAGATGAAAGGTAGATAGGTAGATAATAGAATACGTAGGTAGATAATAGATTAGGTAGGTAATGATAGGTAGGTAGGTAGATAAATAGATGATAGGTAAGTAGATAGATAAGTAGGTAGGTAGGTAGGTGGGTAAAAAGACATAGATATAGTTAATGTGACTGCCTTTGCTATTTGAAGATTTGGAATTAGAATGCCTGTATAGGTAAACCTCATGAAAGTTAGGGCTCTTTCAGTTGTTAGAGATAGAAATCTCATCTCAAACAGTCCAAAGTTTTTTTAAAAAGTACATACATGTACATATAATCTGAGAAGTTGAGGGGTTGAGCTCTTTCAGAAATGCTGCTTTAAAGAGCTCATCAAAAGACTCCACCTCAGCTCTACCTCATCTGGGTAGTTTCATTCACAGTTCCATTACAGGACTCAGTATCTTTAGAACCATGTCATTAAGAAACAAAAGAAACATTTCTGCTTCAGCAATGACTCAAACAGAAGCCACAGAACTGGGTTTTGTTTCCCCTCTTTGGCCTGTTTGGGTAATGTATGAATCCCTGAATTGTGTCTGTGTATGCATGTCCCAGAGGATGTAATGTGCTGATGGACCTGTCAAGACTACACATTCTGCTCTGGAGATAGATATGTACTTCATTCAGTTCACGTGGACTGAGAAGCAAGAGGGATGTAGCCTAAATGAGAGTTTGGACTTTGCTGGAAGAAGGGGAAATGGAAATAGGGGAGATAATATTTTTTAATACTGTTAAGTTCTGGGATACATGTGCAGAGCATGCAGGTTTGTTGCATAGATATACACATGCCATGGTGGTTTGCCGCACCCATCAACCCGTCATCTACATTAGGTATTTCTCCTAATGCTATCCCTCCGCTAGTCTCCCACCCCCAACATGCCCCAGTGTATGATGTTCCCCTCCCTGTGTCCATGCGTTCTCATTTTTCAACTCCCACTTGTGAGTGAGAACATGTGGTGTTTGGTTTTTCTGCTGAGAGTGATGGTTTCCAGCTTGACTCATGTACCCACAAAGGACACGAACTCATCCTCTTTTATGGCTTCATAGTATTCCATGGTGTATATGTGCCACATTTTCTTCATACTGTCTATCGTTGTTGGGCATTTGGGTTGGTTCCAAATCTTTGCTATTGTGAACAGTGCTGCAATAAACATACATGTGCATGTGTCTTTATAGTAAGAATGATTTATAATCCTTTGTATATATACCCAGTAATGGGATTGCTGGGTCAAATGATCCTTGAGAAATCACCACACTGTCTTCCACAACAGTTGAACTAATTTACACTCCCACCAACAGTGTAAAAGCATTCTATTTCTACATCCTCTCCAGCATCTGTTGTTTCCTGACTTTTTAATGATCATCGTTCTGACTGACAAGATGATATCTCATTGTGGTTTTTATTTGTATTTCTCTACTGACCAGTCATGATGAGGTTTTTTCATGTTTGGTGGCCACTTAAATGTCTTCTTTGGAGAAGTGTCTGTTTATATCCTTTGCCCATGTTTTGATGGGGTTGTTTCTTTCTTGTAAATTTGTTTAAATTCTTTGTAGATTCTCGATATTAGCCCTTTGTCAGATGAATAGATTGCAAAAATTTTCTCCCAATCTGTAGGTTACCTGTTCACTCTGATGATACTTTCTTTTCCTGTCCAGAAGCTTTTTAGTTTAATGAGATCCTATTTGTCAATTTTGGCTTTTGTTGCCATTGCTGTTGGTGTTTTAGTCATGAAGTCCTTGCCTATGCCTATGTCTTGAATGGTATAGCCTAGGTTTTCTTCTAGGGTTTTTATGGTTTTAGGTCTTACATTTAATTCTTTAATCCATCTTGAGTTAATTTTTGTACAAGCTGTAAGGAAGGGGTCCAGTTTCAGTTTTCTGCATATGGCTAGCCAGTTTTCCCAACAGCATTTATTAAATAGGGAGTTCTTTCCCCATTGCTTGTTTTTGTCAGGTTTGTCAAAGATTGGGTGGTTGTAGATGTGTGGCATTATTTCTGAGGCCTCTGTTTTGTTTCATTAGACTATATATATGTTTTGGTACCAGTACCATGCTGTTTTAGTTACTGTAGCCTTATAGTATAGTTTGAAGTCAGGTAGCATGATGCCTCCAACTTTGTTCTTTTTGCTTAGTATTGTCTTGGCTATCTGGGGTCTTTCTTAGTTTCATATGAAATTTAAAGTTGTTTTTTTCTAATTCTGTGAAAAAATCAGTGGCACCTTGATGGGGATAGCATTGAATCTATAAATTACTTTGGGCAGTATGACCATTTTCACGATATTGATTCTTCCTGTCCAAGAGCATGGAAGAGGAGGTGGAGTGGCCGAATAGGAACAGTTCCAGTCTGCAGCTCCCAGCGAGATCAATGCAGAAGGTGGATGATTTTTGCATTCACAATTGAGGTACCAGGCTCATCTTATTGGGACTGGTTGGATAGTAGATGCAGCCCACAAAGGCTAAGCCAAAGCAGGGTGGGGTGCTGCCTCACCCAGAAAATGCAAGGGGTTGGGGAGATTCCTACCCTAGCCAAGGGAAGTTATGAGGGACTGTGCTGTGAAGAACAGTGCATTCCAGCCTGGATACAACCCTTTTCCCACAGTCTTTGCAACCCACAGACCAGGAGATTACCTCGGATGCCAACACCACCAGGGCCCTCGTTTTCAAGCACAAAACTGAGTCATCCTTTGGGCAGAAACCAAGCTAGCTGAAGGAGCATTTTTTTTTGTACCCAAGTGGTACCTGGAAAGCCAGGAAGACAGAATCGTTCACTCCCCTGAAAAGGGGGCTGAAGCTGGGGAGCCAAGTGGTCTAGCTCAGTGGATTCCCACCTCCATGGAGCCCAGCAAGCTAAGATCCACTGGCTTGAAATTCTTGCTGCCAGCACAGCAGTCTGAAGTCAACCTGGGTTGCCCCAGCTTGTTGGAGGGGGTGGGGCATCCATCATTACTGAGGCTTGAGTAGGCAGTTTTCCCCTCACAGTGTAAACAAAGCTGCCAGGAAGTTCAAACTGAGTGGAGCCCACTGCAGCTCAGCAAAGCTGCTGTAGCCAGACAGCCTCTCTAGATTCCTCCTCTCTGGACAAGGCATATTATCGGTGCAGCTTCAGCAGACTTAAATGTTCCTGCCAGCCAGCTCTGAAGAGAGCAGTAGATTTCCCAGCACAGCGCTCGAGCTCTGCTAAGGGACAGACTGCCTCCTCAAGTGGGGCTCTAACCCCCGTGCCTCCTGACTGGGAAACACCTCCCAGCAGGGGTCAACAGACACTGCATACAGGAGAGCTCCAGCTGGCATCTGGCAGGTGCCCTTCTGGGACAAAGCTTACAGAGGAAGAAACAGGCAGCAATCTTTGCTCTTCGGCAGCCTCCGCTGGTGACACCCAAGCAAACAGGGTCTGGAGTAGACCTCCAGCAAACTCCAGTAGACCTGCAGCAGAGGGGTGCAACTGTTAGGAAAACTAACAAACAAAAGGGAATACATCAACATCAACAGAAAGGACATCCACATAGAAAACCATCAGAAGGTCTCCAATATGAAAGACCAAAGGTAGATAAATCCATGAAAATGAGGACAAAAAACAGCGCAAAAAGGCTGAAAATTCCAAAAACCAGAATGCCTTTTCTCCTCTAAAGGATCACAACTCCTCGCCAGCAAGGGAACAAAACTAGACAGAGAATGAGTTTGATGAATTGACAGAAGTAGGCTTCAGAAGGTGGGTAATAACAGACTCTGCTGAGCTAAAGGAGCATGTTCTAACTCAATGCAAGGAAGCTAAGATTCTTGAAAAAAGGTTAGAGGAATTGCTAACTAGAATAACCAGTTTAGAGAAGAACATAAGTGACCTGATGGAGCTGAAAAACATAGCATGAGAACTTTGTGAATCATACAAGGTATTAATAGCCAAATTGATTAAGTGGAAGAAAGGATATCAGAGATTTGAAGAACAACTTAATAAAATAACGCGTAGAGACAAGATTAGAGAAAAAAGAATAAAAAGGAATGAACAAATCCTCGAAGAAATATGGGACTATGTGAAAAGACCAAACCTACATTTGATTGGTGTACCTGAAAATGACAGGGAGAAAGGAACCATGTTGGAAAACACTCATGAGGATATTATCCAGGAGAACTTCCCCGACCCTAGCAAGGCAGGCCACCATGGAAATTCAGGAAATACAGAAAACACCACAAAGATACTCCTTGAGAAGAGCAACCCCAACACACATAATTGTCAGATTCACCAAGGTTGAAATGAAGGAAAAAGTGTTAAGGGCAGCCAGAGAGAAAGGCCACGTTACCCACAAAGGGAAGCCCATCAGACTAACAGCGGATCTCTTTGCAGAAAACCTATAAGCCAGAAGAGACTGGTGCCAATATTCAACATTCTTAAAGAAAATAATTTTCAACCAGAATTTCATGTCCAGCCAAAAAAATTCTTTACAGACAAGCAAATGCTGAGAGATTTTGTCAACACCAGTACTGCCTAACAAGAGCTCCTGAAGGAAGCACTAAATATGGAAAGGAAAACTGGTACTAGCCACTGAAAAAACATATCAAATTGTAAAGACCATTGACAGTATGAAGAAACTGCATCAACTAATGGGCAAAATAACCAGCTAACATTAAAATAGCAGGATCAAAATCACACATAACAATATTAACCTTAAGTGTAAATGGGCTAAATGCCCCAAGTAAAAGACACAGACTGGCAAGTTGGAAAATGAGTCAAGACCCATCAGCGTGCTGCATTCAGGAGACCCATCTCACAGCAAAGACACGCACAGGCTCAAAATAAAGGTATAGAGCAAGATTTACCAAACAAATGGAAGGCAAAAAAAAAGCAGGGATTGCAATCCTAGTCTCTGATAAAACAGACTTTAAACCAACCAAAATCACAAAAGACAAGTGCATTACATAATGATAAAGGGATCAATGCAACAAAAAGAGCTAACTATACTAAATATACATGTACCTAATACAGGAGCACCCAGCTTCATAAAGCAAGTTCTTGGAGACCTACAAAGAGACTTAGACTCCCACACAATAAATAGTGGGAGAGTTTAACGCCCCACTGTCAATATTAGACAGAGTAACGGACAGAAAATTAGCAAGGTTATTCAGAGGAGATACATTTTTAATGGAAAAGTTATAGGGGAAGTATACTTTTAGAGCTGTTCCTTATGAAACAGAAATCTTTTAACTATTAGGAAAATTCAAGCTATATAAAACAGTATAATTAGAACATTAAGCTTCACAGGTGGTCTCATTTAAATGTCTCTTACTGGTAGAGCAACTAAAGGCCAGAGAGGTCATGAAATGTTTTCTATATTATGCAGCTTTAACTAATTTGATTTGAAGATTGACAAGCTCCACTATTTTTGATGAAAAGGAATTTTGAGCTTCAATTCATACCCATATTATAGCACTTACTATACCATATTAGAAATATTATTTTTAACTGGAGCTCTTTAAATCAGAGAGGGTATTTTATTCTGTGGAATAAAGTTATTTTTCAGTGATTTAAAATTTTATTTGGTAAAAGAAAGAGCAAAATAAAATGAGTGAAGTAATGAGTGATGATTAATTCCATAGGATTGGCAAATCCAGAAGACTATGTTAATCTAATCATCTGTTCCCCAATACTGACTTGAAAATGCTGCTTGTATGTCTCTGTCTCTGGAAGATAATGCATCAATAAATTCAAACTTGATGTGAAGTCACTGAGAGATTTGAGGAGGGCGTGATGTTAAGGGGAATGTATCTAAACTGAGACTCTATTTGAAGATATAGTTTATCATTGTTTAATGCCTAAAGAAGGATCAGTCAGGGAGAAGGGCTTTTAATTCCTTCTGAAAGATGATAAAGTCAACAGTAAGTGAGATCAGGCACTTAGAGGAATATGTTGAACCCTGAATGTGCTCAGTAACTATCTTTTTGACAGACCGACTGATCCTCACATGTAAGTAGTCTGTAGTTTCAGTTTTCTGGAGAAATTTTTCTTCATGGAGGCTCTGCCTTGTTTCTCAGGAGAGAGAGAATGTTGTAATAACTCAGTATGTGCTTCTTGCAGATGTAACACATGAAGTTGCTCCTGAATTAGATGAATCTTCTTCTGCGCAATATAATAAAATTAGCATCATAAAATGATAGCTTGGGTTCAAGCAAATCGATAGATATTATTTCTTTATTTTACAATTTCTTCTATTTTGTTACTGAAAAAAAATTTTTTTTCTACTTGAGTGACTTTTAGGACTAGAATTTAATAAACACTTCAATATAAGTCAGGTTGGATGAAGTACTTACTGTCATATATAACTTACCAAAAATAAAATACAAAGCTGCACACATAAGGAAAATGAAACATTAGACTCTGGGGACTTCCTTTTAATGAACATATGGCTTATATATGACGAAAAAGAAAAAAAGTCACTGTTGTGGCATACCTTAGGATGTCTGCCTGCTCTAAATGGCCTGGCAAATTTTAAAAAGTTAAACGTGAGTAATGTTCAAATTTATCCAATAAGTAGATTCCCTGAAAGAGGTATCGTCTATAATTACATTAAATGTAAATGGGTAAGCACTTCAATAAAAGGCAGAAATTGTTAGACTGAATAAAAGAAACTGAGACCCAACTACACATTGTCTACAGATAATGTATTTTAATTATAAAAACACATGTTGACAGTAAAAGAAAGGAAACAGATGTTCGTTGATTATATATATACATCTACCATTGAGAAGGAGGAAAACTAGCTCATTTTAAAAAATCCAATTTAGTTCCAAATTCATTTCCTATATTTTGTGCTATAGGGAAGATTGTCTGAAGACATCTTTCTTTTATATTTGCTTCTGTTTCTTAGATAGTACTGACTGATTTGCTACATCTGAGCACTGATTTTGAAATATACATTCACACATGTAATTATTTATTCACTCAATAATTCCTCCAGCATTTGCTGAAAAATGCCTTCAACACTGAGAATGCATTGAGATTTCTACATTCACTTTAGGTGTATCTTCATTTAACAAAATTCTGGAAACTAACCCAGTCATGTTTTTGCATTTGTACATTTGTCAAGTTCCAACCTTTGTGACAGTAAGTAGAACAGCATTCCTACAATCTTGACTGTGCAAAGAGTAGATTCTTGTGATTCATATGTTGGGGAGCCTATTCACCCCTCTGGAAACAATTATAGAATTCTGGATGTCTACAGCCTTTCCACAGGTACTCTAAAATGAAAAGGCGATCTTTAGCAAATCATTCTATTCAGAGAACCGAAGCGGTGTTTTAAAAGTAATAAACAAATAACCACTCTTTTTATCATGGATGTAATTCTTAATTGAATATGGAAGCCTGGAAGACTGTGTAGATAACCAAGCCTAGCTCAAGCACAGTGGTATTTATCCATCATCTGGTAAGCAGTCCTTGCTTTCCAGCTCCCAGCCCAGCACTAAAAACAGTTTTCATAATCTTAAAGAGTAATTAGCATGCTAATCCCAGATAGCCAGAATTGTCTTTTTAATTAACAATAAAATTATTTGAATAAAGATTTAGCCCTTATTAGGCTATACAGTCATATGACAATCTTTTCTCTGTCTTATATTTTCAGCCCTGGAAATTTTCATTGAAAAATGTGTTTTCCTGAATGTAGCATCTCAGGTATTATTATGAGGAATGGCCTATATATCTAAGTGGCATAATATTATTTGAAACATCTCTGCCACAAACTATAAATCAATATAGTAAACTTAAAGCAACCTCTAAAAATAGATAAATGAGGTAAAACTAATAAGATAATTGTATAGACAAAGCAAAATCTGAAAATATTTGCAATTAATTCAAGGCAGGAAATAAGTAAAAAAGTAAAAATGAAACAAGCAGAAAAAAACCCAAGGTGTTAAATTTAAACTCAAACACATTAATAACCATTTTATTAATGGGTAAATACTCCAATTTAAAAGCAGGAATTTTCAATGTAAGTAAAAAATACTCAACTGTATGCTGCATGCTGTCTACATAAAATGTATTGTAAAGATAAAAATGCAGAAAGGTTAAAACTGAAAGAATGAGAAAAAATATATAATTGAAACATTATTCAAAAGAAAGCTGGAGGCCGGGCGCGGTGGCTCAAGCCTGTAATCCCAGCACTTTGGGAGGCCGAGGCGGGTGGATCACGAGGTCAAGAGATCGAGACCATCCTGGTCAACATGGTGAAACCCCGTCTCTACTAAAACTACAAAAAATTAGCTGGGCATGGTGGCACATGTCTGTAATCCCAGCTACTCAGGAGGCTGAGGCAGGAGAATTGCCTGAACCCAGGAGGCGGAGGTTGCGGTGAGCCGAGATCGCGCCATTGCACTCCAGCCTGGGTAACAAGAGCGAAACTCCGTCTCAAAAAAAAAAAAAAAAAAAAAAAAAAAAAAAAAAAAAAAAAAAAAAAAAAAAAAAAAAAAAAAAAAAGAGGAAAAACAATAAAAAAAAAAAAAAAAAAAAAAAGAAAGCTGGAGAGGCTATATAACAGACTTTAGGGCAAGAAATATTACCAGATATAAAGGTGGAAATTTTGTAACAATAATGATCAATTCATCAAGAAGATATCACACTTCTTATATGTGTATGCAACTAATAAGCGAATGCTAAAATACATGAAATAAAAACCTATTAATGTAAAAAGATAAATATGGAAATCCACAATTGTAGTTGAAAAGTTCAACTTCCTCTAACAGTAATTGATAGAGAAAGTTTTAAAAAGTTACCTTACAGAATAAGTGAACAAACTGTCATCTGAATTGACCTAAGTGATTTTATAGAACACTGCACTCTAAAATAATTTCTAAAAAAAAAAAAAACACATTCCTTACAAATAACAGAAAATTCACCAAGAAGTATAACCAATATCTGTGTTCGTTATCTATTGTTGCATAACAAATTTTACCGGACTTAATAATTAAAAACAACAAACATTCATTATGGCACAGTTTCTGTAAGTCAAGAATCTGGGAGCAGCTTAACTGGGTGGTTCTGGCTATGGGTCTTTTATGATGCTACTGCAGGTAAGATGTCAGCTAGGGCTACACTCATCAAAATCGCTGACTCAGAGGGGTTCTACTTTCAAGGTCATTCACCTGCCTTGGGGCAGCCCCAGATGCTCTGCTCCAAGGTCAGTCACATGAGCCTCTGCACAGAACAGTCACCCAAAATGGCAACTGGCTTGCCCCCCTGAGTGAGAGGTCCAAGGAAGAGTATCTAAGACAGAAGCTGTAGTCATTTTATAGCCTAATTTCAGAAGTGAGATTCCAGTACATCTGCCTTATTCTATTTCCTAGAAGCTGTTCGCTAAATCCAGCCTGAAATCAAAGTCAGGGGTTACACAAGGACCTGAATGCAGGAGCCAGTGATTACTGGTGGATCATCTTAAGAGCTGCCTACCACAGAATGTATGCTAGAACATAAAAACAAGTCTTGAAAAATTTAGAAGCATAGACAAATGATGGAGGTACATTCATTGGCAACAATAGAATTGATTAGAAATAAATGACAAGAAGTTATACAGAAAAATCCCCTGTTATTTGGCATTTGTTCATATACTTTTTAAAAATGCATGGGTCAAAGACAAAAATCACAAAGAAAATTAGAAAATAATGTAAACCAGTTGAAAAGAAAACACAATATTCTACTGAAAATGAAAACGAAAGTGCCAATCTGAGAGAAAATGTCAGAGATACATATATCTGGCAAAGTGCTTGAATTTGTTATACACTTAATAAACTCTTGACAACTTGACAATAGGATAAACACAATTAAAAAGTTAGAGAAAGGTTTGGCCAGTCATTTTACAAAAAAACATAAATGACTCTCAAAAGCATTATGCTTAGCCACAGAAGCCAGATATTAAAGTGTAAATACTGTATAATTTCATTCATATTAAATTATAGAAAGGCAAAACAGAAGATCATTTGTTGCCAGAGGTGAAGAATATTAACTGCAAAAAAAATGCATGAAATAATTTTTGGGGGTGATGGGAAAAAATTCAGGGAATAAGATCAAACCCAGAGTGCTGCCAATAGAATGTGTGGCCACAGGCTCATGATCAGACTAAAGCCATGGTTGTAATTTGGTTGAGATTTCAGGAAATTGTGGAAGAGTGTCTCATTTTTCCTCTCAGTAGAAAATGCTTCTAAGAATTTTAAGGACAACACTCTTACTCTCTCTGCTGTGAGCTTCTGCATCTTCACAAGTAACCCCAAATAGAGAAAGACTCCACTCAGAGAAATAGGTGGATGTCGCTTTTGTCTAATGAATTTGATTGTAATTTGTACACAGTCCACATATATTAAAAGGAATTATAATGGCTTGGACTGAAAGGAACAGATACTGCTCAAAACATAAAAAGGCTTTTGAGTCCCCAAATTCCAATGGACAGGAAGCAGGCTAAGGACACTACTCAGCTGCAAACATGGGTCATTTCTTAAGGAACAGAAGGATGACTCAGAAGGTAGTGACAAGAGGTCATAGTGTGTGGCCAGGTGTGTGTGGCCACCCTGGGGAACATATTTGGGTCCTAATCAACATATGCCCTACCTTCTGAGTCAGATGAAATGGTAGCTTGTTTCTACTGGATCTCAGAATTTTGTCATCCCAGTGACTGCAATGTCACTCACATTGTCCTGCCTCTTTTTAAGTGGTGGTATGTATTGTGGTTCCCTAGATCATGTCTTCTCATTGTAAGGTGGAAATGTGAGGGCATATAGCTGGTTTCTTTATCTGATGGCCTTCTGATCAAGAGGAAGTTCCACCCTAACTCTACTAGCCTCATCCTATTTGTGTTAGAAGCTAGTTGCTAAATACAGCAGCTTTACTTGATTTACATGATGAGATTCTGAACTTAAAGTATAATACTGATGGTGATGAGACTTTGGGAGTTCAGGGAGATTGGTAAGTGTATTTCGAAAGTGAGAGGAAAATGCATCATCCTTGGCTAGAGGACTAAGTGTGGTAGTTACTCTCCCAAAATGGCCCCAGTGAACCTCTCTTGGTCTAAGTTCTACCAAAGTAGATATGTGCTATCTCTGTGATTTGCTTTAAGCAATTGGATGTCATACAAGTGACTCTGGTCCATTTTCTGGTGTAAGCCATAAGAAGGCCTGGTAGCTTCTGCTTTGCTTTTTAGGATAACCCCTTGCCGCCGTATAAAAATGCTGGCTATTTTCTTGGAGAGTCGAATTGGAGATGCAGTTGTCACAGCATCCCAGCAGCTGAGGTGAGATACTCAGCTTTCTTCAGCAAAGTGCCAGGCATGTAGTGAGACATCTTGGACATTGCAGACCCAGTTTGCACCACATGGAGCTGGGCCTAGTTGATTCACAAAATAGTGGAGATGATAAAATGATGTCCTTTTGAGCTACTAAGTTTTGGGGTGATTTGTTATTCAGCAACAGAATACTGGGCCTCTAAGTCACTCACTATATAAGAACATAAGATTATATTAAATACAAATGAATAAATTTGCTAATTTTGATTTCCTCACTTTGAATTTTACTAATCTTAAATATTTTTCTCTGACATAAATTTTATTGGTAGCCACCAATATTAAAGCTTTGTACAGTTGTTGTTGTATTGATTACTATTCTTTAGGTTTTTTGGCTTCTTTATTAAGGTTGCTTTTTTCAAAGTTAAGTGACAGTTTAAGCCATTTATAGATCTTGGCAGGAAAGACGATACCAGATGTCACATATGTGATGAAAATACCCATAATCTTCTTGTCATGAAAATATATTTTTAAAATCCTTTAGCGGAAGTTTAGATATGTACTGGTTTATCTGTCATAGGGAAATAGATAATTTTAAAAATACATAAAGTATTTTTAAGATTTCTAAACATTTTTAACAGTGTTCTTTTAATGGTGAAAATTGGATAAAAAGGCTTAAATACGCTCTAAAAATGTAAATGCTTCTTTTGGAAGTTTCTAGCATTAGAACCTGGCATATTAGCCAGGATGAAATATATATGGAGTCTTTGTGATGATCAAAAAGAGTGATTCTTTAATAAGCTGGTACTCCAAAAACTTTCTGATAGGTCTCAATGCTTCCATATCGGTTTAATTATATGAGACTCTTATAAAGAGCTACATTCTTTGTCTTACTCCCCAAGGAAGAACATTCCAGGGCATAATTCTGTTCTCTTATCAGCAAAATCTTGGGATTATCTCTAGCTTCTTAATTATTTTTCTATTCTCAAAATCATGCAAAAAGTTACTTAGAAGCTTTAGGTACTTGGTTTGAGTCAGCATATCTTTGCATGCATACAGACACTGCATTCTGGAACTTATCCAGTGCTATCTAGTTGATTTAACCTAACTTCATTTTTATGTTAAGTAGGTCATGACTGGCAGAGCCAAGAGAAAGCTAATAAACAAATGTTAACTTTCTATAAAGTAAGAATTCCATCAAGAC
The DNA here is from genome assembly GCF_001604975.1 of Cebus imitator. NCBI lineage: Eukaryota > Metazoa > Chordata > Mammalia > Primates > Cebidae > Cebus > Cebus imitator. The sequence continues at coordinate 4,824,399 of NW_016107396.1, forward strand.
TGAGCTGCCCTCCAAATGCCCTCAAAATTTAAAAGAAAATCTCTAAATTATCAGCCAGAATTTCTTACATTTTCAGACTTCTCTGGGAGTATCATCATCATAATAATATTGGATTTGAAAGATATTACTTTTCTTTTAAGGGAAGAGCCATGAGGATTAGAATCTGTTGGCAAGTATGCCTACTAAATAGGTTGAGTGTGTAGTCTTTGGCAAGACAGAAACAAGAAGATATGTGAGCGATTCTGGCTGTACAAAAATAAAGTATCACATCCAAGTTCTTTCTAGAGGATAACACCAAGACCTTGATTTTTAAGCAATTAAATTGGAAAAGAAACACTTTTTTAGCTCAGATACTAAACTCTTCCTTAAAAATTCTTAGTGAACAGATGAACACTCTGAAAAATAGACAAATTATCCTGTTTCTCCATTGCATGTTCAGAAGAAACACAATAAATAGAAAATTTATGGAAATCTAAATGACCAATAAATGTACAAAGCCCTGACTAATCTCACTAAAATTCAAGAATATGCAAAATTTAAAATAAGATATTTTAATTAATCAGGGATGAAAATGAAAAAATCATTTTTAATTAAGCAATCAGAAAGTATGAAAAAATTATATTGTGCTTTGTATGTGTACTTTTGAGCTAGCAATTCCACTTAACATTTTCTGTCTTATAAAAAAATACCCATATGTGCACTCATAAGACTAAACATTGTTGCACTATTTCACAAAATGGGCACATGGAAGCAATCTAGGTATCTATTAATAGGAGAATGATTAAATAAATTAGAAAAATCTATACTATAAAGCATTTTAGAAGAATACATTAGAAACAGATTTAGATATATTGAAGAAAAGGTGCCCAAGATTTTAAGTACAAAAGCAAGTTGCAAAACAAAATACAGTCTTTTTAATTTTTTTATTATTATTATACTTTAAGTTCTGGGGTACATGTGCAGAACATGCAGGTATATTACATAGGTATACATGTGCCATGGTGGTTTGCTGCACCCATCACCCCGTCATCTACATTAGGTATTTCTCTTAATGCTATCCCTCCCCTAGCCATACATTTCCATATGATCATATATGCCTTATGATACTTGTATATGATATGATGTACATGTACCATACTGATTGTAGTAACCCTTGGGGAAGGAAGTGGAAGATATAGTGGGGTAAGGGCTATGCATATAATAACTGTAATTATGGAGAAGTAAAAAGGATGGGGGAAAATCCATGGTGTTACTTGAAATAATCCCATCTTTGGTTTTAAGCAATCAATGCTTAAGTGAATTGTAATTAATTATTTTCACAGTTCTAACTTCCAACATAACGTTGGTATTTGGTATAGAATATAAAGGTAACTTTTAAGGGCCTTTGTCTAATGTACCAGATATAAAACTTTCCTAAATCAAAACAACAAGCATGATTGGCTGTAGAGAACAATGCCGACTGCTTAAGCTTTGTGACTTTTAGCATGTTGCTTCATCTGTACCACTCTCTCTTCACTTATAAATTGGGGGATGAAATGTATTTAGTAAGTTCCTAGGAAAAAGCAAAGAACATATTGTTGGACAACATTTCATACACTGCCAGGCAAGATCCGCAAAAAAACAAACTGATCTATTTTCATTTGTTCACAATAAATACACCAATCTTAGAAGTTTAAAGCATTTCTTCCCATGACTGACTAGAACAGTGTGAAGAAAGCTAAGGAGCACCAACTCAAATGACACACAATTAAATGGCATCCTAAAGATATTTGATTGTAGTCTGTTTCTTTCCTCATCACGTCTTTCATTTGAAGTGTGGATTTAAGAAATAAAAATATGGACCCAAGTATAATTAATGTTTTCATATTCCTGCAGAGTCCAAAGTTGACCAGAACGCAGACAGCCAGCTAGCAAAAGAAGTTTGCAAAGTAAATTGGAAATGAGCATTGTCTTTTGGTGACGTGTTTGAAACACTGCAAAATTTGCATTATAGATTGAGTTCAACATTATGTTGTCTCAAGCTGTAAGATCTTCAGTGTCGATCTTCAGGATAAACAAGGAAGATTGATTATGTGTACTAAGAGCTAGGAACAGGGATGCCAAAGGGATTAGAACCTGTTAATAGAAAGCAAAGCCAATATATAAAAGGTGATCATTTTGCATATATCATCCAGCTACATCAGGGTGACTGTACAAATGATGAGAGTAACTTGGGAACTTTTATTTATAAATATTTTAATTTTTAGAAAATATTAAATATCTGATCTAAAGAATTGTCTGAATGCATGAATAAGTCAGCTAATTGTGCTCTGTGATTTCAATAACCTGAATTTTTAAAAATATAATTAATATTTGAAGGTCTGTTTTACACTTTGCCTTTATTGTTTTGTAAAAGAAATTTTTGGTTTTTTTTTTTTTTTTTGAGGAAAAGGCATACATATTTTAAAAGGAAGTAATGACTAGCATCTCTATTCTATTGTTTTTGTTGCAAAATACGGTTTCTTTTTAGGTAAGCCAATTCTCCCTTCAGATTAGAAAACTGATGATGAAGCAAAAATCTTTACACTTTGAAGTCAGAAGAAACAGCTTGCAGGGTTGACAGAGGCAAGGGGGGGGAAATGTGCATGGAGTTGCTAAGGAATCCAGAAACACAGCATGACATTTAAGTTAGTTAGAAGGGAGGGAAGCTGAATCCCTGAAATACAAATAATGTTAGTTAACATTTATTTTACTCTGAAAGTATGTGTCTTCAATTAAAGAAGTATCATGTTATTCATTAATTTATAAACTGTGTGAATTAAAAATTATTAAATATCTAGGCTCAGAAGTAAATTGTGTGTTTGTGTGCATGTGGGTGTATAGTTCAGAGAAAGTGATTGTAAGAAAGGGGAACATGTATTAATGAATATTTTGGAGGGCCTCTGTCATAAATCATCAATAGCTACTCACGAAAGATTGTATCAGACCCACTGAACAAATAGTCAACATGCCCCATAAGGACTTTAGATCAACTATGGACTACATATATACAGTGGTGTCATAAGATTGTAATGGAGCTGAAAAATTTGTATCACCTAGTGAGGTCATAGCTGTCATAACTTTGTAGTACAACACATTACTCACTTGGTGGTGGTGGTGCTGGTGTAAATCAACCTACTGCATTGGCAGTTTTATAAAAGTATAGCACATACAATTATGTACAGTACATAAAACTTGATAATGATAATAAATGATTATATCACTGGTTGATAATACATATTTTATTATGACGTTAGAATGCGTTCCTTCTATTTATTAAAAAAAGTTAACTGTAGAACAGTCTCAGGCAGGTCCTTCTGTAGGTATTCCAGAAGAAGACATTGTTACCAAAGGAGTTGATGACTTCATGTGTACTAACTACCCCGAAGCCCTTCCAGTGGGACAAGACGTGGAGGTAAAAGACAGTGATACTGATGACCATGACCTTGTGGAGGCCTATATTTATGTGTGCTCTTCTGTCTTAAATACTAACAGTAAAAATAAAAATAAAAATTTTAAACATTGAGAAAAAGCTTTTAGAACAAGGATATAAAGAAAATATTTGGCTGGGTGCAGTGGCTCACACCTGTAATCCCAGCACTTTTGGAGGCCAAGGCCAGCAGATCGCTTGAGGTCAGGAGTTTGAGACCAGCCTGGCCAACATGGTGAAATTACATCTTTGCTAAAAATACAAAAAATTAGCCAGGTCTAGTGGTGCATGCTTGTAATCCCAGCTATTTGGGAGATTGAGGCAGGAGAATCACTTGGATCTGGGAAGTGGAGGTTGCAGTGAGTCGA
>NW_016107396.1:4828414-4855113 GCF_001604975.1 Cebus imitator
TTATTATTGAAGAAAGAAAATATTTTAATACATTGAATGTAGCCAAAGTTTACAGTGGTTATAAAGCCTAGAGTAGCATACAGTAATGTCCTAGGCCTTCATAGTCACTCACACTATTCACTCACTGACTCATCCAAAGCAACTTCCAGTCCTTCGAGTTTCATTCATAGTAAGTGCCTTATATCAATGTAAAATATTTAATCTTTTATATAATATTTTTACTGTATCTTTTCTATGTTTATATATGTTTTGCTACAAAAATACTTACCATTGTGTTACCACTGCCTACAATATTCAGTACAGGAACATATTTGTACAGGTTTGTAGCCCAGGAACAATAGGCTATCCTGTATATCCTAGGTGTGCAGTAGGCTGTACCATCTACGTTTCTGTAAGAATACTCTGTGGTGCTTGCACAATGACGAAATTGACTAATGATGCATCTCTCAAAAATATTCCTGTCATTCAGTAATGTGTGACTGTATTTTCTATTTTTACTTACCTGAGGAAGAAAATTATCTTATATAGAAGTAGAATACAAAGGAGGCTAAATCTGTCTAATAACTCATTATTTGTACCAAAAGTATCATCAAATTAAACATGTTTAAAATCAAAGATTTCCAAATGCTACTTAATAGTTCATGTTTCATGTTTCATTCAGCAAAACTGTTGGTTACAACGTCAATCAGACAAAAAAGACACATGGAATGTATGACTTTGGGGATTCACAGTATGCATTAAAAAGACATAAGAAGATATTAAAGGAGATAAGAGTACAATATAATGGGCCCGACTGATGATGATTGAGAGTTTGTTAGAATTGTGATATTAAGGAACCATGGACAGAGAATATTAGACTGCAATTTCAAATATGTACTGTAAATTGAAAGTCACAGCTGGGCACCATGGCTCATACCCTTAATCCCAACACTTTGGGAGGCTGAGGGGGGCAATCACAAGGTAAGGAGTTCAAGACCAGTCTGGCAAACGTGGTGAAAACCCGTCTCTACTAAAAATACAAAAATTAGCCGGGTATGGTGGTGGGTGCCTGTAATCCCAGCTACTCAGGAGGCTGAGGCAGGAGAATTGCTTGAAACTGGAAGGCAGAGGTTGCAGTAAGCAGAGATCATGCCCCTGTGCTCCAGCCTGGGTGACAAGAGCGAAATTCTGTCTCAAAAAACAAAAAGTCAGATGCTTTGAATTTTGGGTGCTAAATTTTGTTCTGTTTGCTTCTCTATTAGCCACTAGCCACTCCATAAAGTCTTGCTATAGATTATCAATAAAAATGTAAGAATAATTGCACATTTTTCCCAGGAATCCATTGCTCAACTGGCATTCAAATACATCTATGCACTGCTTATTGACTATGATATATTCTGAGAAATGCATCATTAGGTGATTTCATTGTGTAAATATTATAGAATGTACTTAAGCAAACTTAAGACAGTATAGCCTACTACACAGCTAGGCTATATGGTTTAACCTATTGATTCTAAGCTACAAACCTGTACATTATTTTATTGTACTGAATACTGGAGGTGATTATAACACAGTGGTAAGTATTGTGTATCTAAACTTATCTAGTTATAAAAAGGCACAGTAAAAATACAGCATTATAATCTTATGGAATCACCATTGTATTTGTGATTCTTCTTTGACTAAATGTAATGTGACACACGACTGTATACCCAGTCAATTCAAATTTTTATTAAATAGCTTGAGTAGGAGTTCCTTACATTTGAATTACAAATTTCTTTATTGTTTATAAACAGTCTTCATTTGCAATAACTTGTAAAAATTCATAATGTACCACAACTGAAATTGAATCTCTGTGCTTCACAGCTAGTGAACTGGGATCAGCTTCCTCATCTATTTTTTCTAGTTGGAAATTAATCCCAATTTGGACTTTTATTGTTCTCTCTTTATCATCTTCCATCCAGTTAGATTCATGACATGATGAAAACTTTCTTGCATTGTGAAATACTTCCCAGACAATAGTCAACCAATAAAGCTGGTGAGCAATAAAGAGGTGGAAGAAAATAACAATTCTTATCTCTCAAAAAACTTTATACATGATTTTGGCTTTGTGTTTTTAGAACCATTGAGAGTCTGAAGAGACGTCTTATATTTTTTCATTCTACGTTACTGAATTTTTACGAAAGAAATTGTGTACAATAATAGTGTTCTTGACTTGGAGAATTCTTAAAAGTCTCAAGGGGCATCCCTGGAGAATGTAAGGGTCTCCTGTAACAAGATTAGATTTATGAGACACTTGTAGTTTATATGAGGCTTTCAAATTCATAGTTAATGAAGTTTCCCTGGTGGGGCCCATACAAATGAAGATGTCAGAGGAAAATGAAGCATAAACTCCTACTGCGGTTTGGGGGGTCTAATTTCGTGATAATATGGAAAGAGAGAGCAAAACATATAGCAACATTTATATCAATCTTCAGGAAAAGCAGAGTTAAAATAACTTCTTGTGATTTTTTTGTAATAGATTAAAAAATAAAGATATTGAAAAATCTAATGATAGATTTGAAAAAGTAATGGGAGAACAATACACAAACTGTTCTTGAACCATAGTCTGATTATCAGTGATTGCCACTGCTTTAGGGTAATTTCAGCATGCAACAACTGTCTTAGATCAATGTTATTACCAACTGCATTGTTTTGGGATATAACGTCTGAAGTAGTCAAGGAGTGGATGAGGAGAGATATTTGTGGACTAGTGTCCCATTTAGGCCTTCTCTGAGGCTATGATATCTCTGTGTAAACTTAAGAAACGTTTTCTTTTATATTTTAATCTTATTGATTTACAAAAGTCTGCTGCAGACATACATTTCACAACGATTTTTCCTTTTTAATGTTTCTTTAGTATTAATTCCGTACCAGAATTAAATGGAAGTTACTAGAGTAAAGAAAGCCTCAAGATTACAGACTTCTACCACGTGAAAAAGAAAGAGAAGCTAAATTTTGGAAAATGACTGTGGGAAAAAAATACAGAAAATGGGTTTTACCTGATTTAGTCTCTACCTCATAGGGGCTTTATAAGTATTAAATGGGACAAAGTATGTGCAATATCAGGTACCTAGTAAACACTCAGTAAACGTTACCAGTCATAAAGCCTTCTATTACCAATTTTCTGATACAAAATAGCTTACACACTTTCCTATCTTTCTTTCTAAACTTGGGAGAAATCTCATGATACTCTCATTTGTTCCTTCCTTAATTACATCTGATTGAACCAGATTTTAGGGATCTGCAAGTTATATGTACTCTCTGAATGATCTATTCAATAGTAACATAATGTGAGCCACAATTTCAAGTCATATCTGTAATTAAAAATTTCCTAGTGATGATCTCAAAAAAGCAAAAAGAAACAGGGAAAATTAATTTGAGTGATATACTTTAGCCTGATATTTGCAAAGTGTCATCAGTTTCATTGATTTACATGTAATCAATATAAAATTGTTAGAAAAAAATTACTTTTTTACATTTTGAAAATCTAGTGCATATTATACACATCTCACTTCAGACTATCCACATTTCAAGAATTCAATAGCTACTTGGACAGTATAGATTTATATGGAGAGAAAATGAAATTTACAGTAAAGAAAATTCTCTCTAGTTATGTATTTTCTATCATTTGCAAGTGGATAAGGTAACTTTTTTCATGGATCATGATAAGTAAGCAGAGTAGCAAAGTTAAAACAAAGACTGTTTTTGTTTGTTTTTGTTTTAAATCACTATAACCTACTTTTTTATGCAAAAGCCTAGATTTAGGCAGAAACACTTGTCTCAAACAGCCATTAATTCTGTGGGGTATTCAAAATTAACTTTTTTTAAGGATGGTGTTAGTTAATCAAGTCATAGCCACAACACAAATCTTGATTTTTGGTGATTAAATGAGATAATGCCCACAAAAGCATTCTGTTAGTTATAAAGCACTATAAAATGCATAGTGAGGTGGAAGATAAGTGTGGTGATTTCTCAAGAATCTAGAAATAGAAATTCCATTTGACCCAGCAATCCCATTGCTGGGCATATAGTCAAAGAACTATAAATTGTTCTACTATAAAGACACATGCACATGTATGTTCATTGCAGCCCTGTGTGCAATAGCAAAGACCTGGAACCAACCCAATGCCCATCAATGATAGACTGGACAAAGAAAATGTGGTGCATATATACCGTGGAATACTATGCAGCCGTAAAAAACGAGTTCATGTCCTTTGTAGGGACTTGGATGAATCTGGAAACCATCATTCTCAGCAAACTGACACAAGAACAGAAAGCCAAACACCACATGTTCTCACTCATAGGTGGGTGTTGAACAATGAGAACACAAGGACTCAGGGAGAGGAGCATCACACACTAGAAGCGGTTGTCGGTGGGGGTGTAGGGGAGAGACGGTGGGGGATGGGGAGGATGGGGAGGGATGACATGGGGAGAAATGACAGATACAGTATGCACCTAAAATTAAATAAATAAATTTTAAAAATGCATAGTAAGGATCAAGACCATTTTAATCACCTAGAGAGTTTATAGGTGAGTGCACTTAAATATAATGCTTTCCCTTTCCTTTCTAAATGGACTTTCCCCGTGCAAGTTATTCATAGAAATCAGACACATTCTTTTCTTTCTTAAACTCTTAGGACTCAAGTTAATAGCTAATAGGATAAACCCAGGTTGGGATTAATTTTTCAAAGAGAATACTTAAAAGCATTCCCTTTGCCTTTCTTTTCCCCGATCCAATTATTTCATACTTACATAATGGTTGTTTGGGTCTCCAATTAGCTATCTTTTTTTCAGTGCAGATAAATAGCTGATTAGATCTTTCTTTGATTTTTATGAAATTTAGTAACTTGGTAGATAACACTGAATGTATTTCTTCCATGTACTTAATCTAGAAGTGCTTAGAACAATGGCAGCAAGAACAGGTAATGCAGAGGAGATGATGGAAATGAGAAACTAAAGCAAGGTCAATGCCAATTCCTTAGGCTGATTATAGTTTTCAGTGCATTATGAGTATTAAAAACTGTTTAGAGTAGAGGAAATGATGGGGATGGTGACAGTTATTTTAATTAGAGTGGCCGGGGAATGAAGTGAGCAAGACTATCATGTCTACTTCTGAGAGAAGAACCTTTCCAGATGGAGGGAACTAACAGTGCAACTGCCTTGAAGTAATAAGTTTCTTGTCATGGCTGGAGTAGAGATGACTGGTAGTATACTTTATCTAAGAGTTGGCAGAGAGTCAGAACGCATAAGGAACGATAAGCGCTTTAGATTTCTTTTCTGAATAAGACAGGATGCCAATAGAGGATTTTGGTTTTGTTTTTGTTATTGTTTCAGTTGTGGTAAGAAGACAGTAGATCTATCATTGTAACAAATTTTTACCTGTACAATATAATATTGTTGAATATAGGTACAATATGGTATAGAATATCTTTACAGCTTATTCACCTCCCTTGACTGAAACTTAATTTGTCACTGCTCGTTTCACTCTCTTCCCACCTGGCAACCACCATTCCATTCTTGGATTCTATAAATTTGCCAAGTTTTAGATACTTCATATAATAGAATCATAAAATATTTATCTTTCTATGTCTGGCATATTTCAGTTAGCATAATATTTTCCAGTTCATACGTGTTGTCACATATTGCAGAATTTCCTTCTTTTTTAAGAAATCTGAATAGTGTTCCCTTGCATGTACAGAGTACATTTTCTTTATCTATTCGTCAATCAGTAGACATTTAGGGTGTTTCCACATCTTGATTATTGTGAATACAGCTGCAGTGAATATAGAAGTGCTCCTATCTCTTCGAGATACTGATTTCAGTACTTTTGGATAAAAAAAACTCACAAGTGGGATTGCTGGCTCATACAGTAGTTCTATTTTTAATTTTTTGAGAGCCTCCATATTGTTTTCCGTAATGGCTGTGCTATTCTGTAATAGTTCTTGTAATCTCCTAGGATGGAAATGAAGAGAGATCACCAGACATAGCAGCAAAGAGAAAGAGAAAGATTTATTTCACTTGTGCACAAGGAAGTCAGCGCTACAAAAATAAAAGGGTGGGCTGCTCCCTGAGAGTAGTGTGTGTGTTAGTTTTAAAGGTCCTTTCTATAGGGAAGGGTTTCTCTAGTGCTTGTGGAGGAGCTTTATGTACTTCCTCATTCATTGCATGGAACATTAGCATTTTAAATCTCCACCCCTTGGCATGATTTTTAGCATTAAAATGAGGAAGGGGTAACAGTGAGTTGAAGTTCAAGTCTATCTGCACATGCAGAGCTCCTGGGAAGTCCCTAGCCCTCTAAAGCAGGAACTTGTAATTAACAGCTTCTTAGATCTTTATTTGCTGATTGGCTAGAAGTTAGGTAAGCTATAGCTTGAGTAAGGGCCATTAGTTCTTTTTCTCTAAACCACATCCAAACAAGAAGCCTGCAGCTTGCCTGTCTCAGCTGTACCTTTGCATTTCCAGAGTATGCCAGCATTCCCTTTTCTTCACGTCTTTGCCAACACTTGTCTTTTGATTTTTTTGGCAATAACCATCCTGACAGGTGTGAGGTGCTATCTCATTGAGGTTATAATTTGCATTTCCTTGTATGTTTTCTTGGGAGAAATGTCTCCTTAAGTCCTTAGTCCATTTTTAATCAGGTTTTTTTTTTTTTTTTTTGATATTAACCCTTACCAGGTATATGATTTGCAAATATTTTCTCCCGGAGAGAGATCCAAGATGGCTGATCACTAGCAGCTCGGGATTGTAGTTCCCAGTGAAAGTACAGAGAACGAGAGGATGCCTCACTTTCAGACAAATTTTTGTTGCTCATGCACCAGGAGATTCCCAGCGGAGGAGCCCCACAGGTCGCCAGCGCGACTCTTGTGGCCTGCGAGGCGGTTTTGCCACTGCCTTGGTGCAGAGTCAGAAAAGCACCATCAATCATAACGCCGCTGTTTTGGCCAGTGCAGTGGGTTGCTCAGATTTTAGCGCTGGGAATCAACAAGGTGGACGTCCACTCAGAAACCCGATTATAAAGACCGTAATTAAAAAGACCAAAGATGGATAAATCTATAAAGAAGGGAAGAAAACAGCCTAAAAAGGCTGAGAATATCCAAAATCAGAATGCCTCTCCCTCTACAGGGAATCACAGTTCCTCATCAGCAACGGAACAAGGCCTGGTGGAGAACGAGTGTGTTCCATTAACAGAAGCAGGCTTCAAAAGGGGGATGATAAGAAGCTTCTGGGAATTAAAAAGAACTTGTTCTAACCCAATGCAAAGAAACTAAGAACTTTGAAAAACGGTTTGACGAAATGTTAATAAGAAAACACAATTTAGAGAGGAATATAAGTGAATTAATGGAGCTGAAAAACACAACACGAGAGCTTTGCGAACTATGCACAAGTTTTAACAACTGAATCAATCAAGCAGAAGAAAAGATATCAGAAGTCGAAGACCAACTTAATGAAATAAAACAAGATGACAAGATTAGAGAAAAAAGGATAAAAAGGAACAAGCTAAGTCTCCAAGAAATATGGGACTATGTGAAAAGACCTAATCTATGCTTGATAGGTGTACCTGAATGTGACGAAGAGAATCAATCCAAGCTGGAAAATACACTTCAGGATATTATTCAGGAAAACTTTCCCAACCTAGCAAGGCAGGACAATATTCAACTCCAAGTAATACAGAGAACACCACAAAGATATTCCTCAAGAAGACCAACCTCAAGGCACATAATCGCCAGATTCACCAGGGTTGAAATGAAGGGGAAAATACTGAGGGCAGCCAGAGAGAAAGGTCAGGCTACCCATAAAGGGAAGCCTATCAGACTCACAGCAGATCTCTCAGCAGAAACCCTACAAGCTAGAAGAGAGTGGGGGCCAATATTCAACATCCTTAAAGAAAAGAACTTTCAACCTAGAATTTTACATCCAGCCAAACTAAGCTTCATAAGCGAAGGAAAAACAAAATATTTTGTGAACAAGCAAGCACTCAGAGATTTCATCATCACCAGGCCTGCTTTACAAGAGCTTCTGAAAGAACCACTACACATAGAAAGGAACAACCAGTATGAGCCTTTCTAAAAAATACCAAAAATTAAAGAGCATCAACATAATCAAGAATTTACATCAACCAATAGGCAAAACAGCCAGCTAATATTAAATGGCAGTATTAAACTCACATATATTATTAATAATTTTAAATTTAAATCGACTAAATCCCCCAATCCAAAGACACAGACAGGCAAAAAAAGCCAAAACCATCGGTATGCTGCATCCAGACCCATCTCACATGCAAGGATACACAAAGACCCAAAACAAAGGGATGGAGAAAGATTTACCAACCAAATGGAGAGCAAAAATAAATAAATAAATAAAAAGCAGGAGTTGCTTTAAAGCAACAAAGATCAAAAGAAGCAAAGAAGGATATTACATAATGATAAAAGGATCAATGCAACAAGAAGAGCTAAAGATCCTAAATATATACGCACCCAATACAGGAATACCCAGATATATAAGACTTATAAAGAGACTTAGACTCCCACACAATAATAGTGGGAGACTTCAACATCAATATTAGACAGATCAATGAGACAGAAAATTAACAACGATATCCAGGATTTGAACTCAGATCAAATTATGTAAACTTAATTCACATTTATAGAACTCTCCACTTTAAATACACTAAATATACACTCTTATCAGTACCACATCACATCTATTTACAGGTTTCAATGAAATATTGGTTGGCTGCTTGTTTGCTATTTTCTTCCCTCATTTTTTTTTCATGTCTCTATTATTAAGCACAATTATAGGCATACCCATTTTTAGACTGCATTCTAGCCTGGGCAATAAAGCAACACCCCCGTTCTCTCTCCCTCTTCCTCTTTCTCTTTCTTCCTCTCCTTCATTCTTTTTTTTTCTTTCTTTCTTTCTTCATTTTTTTTTTAGGAAAAAAAATATTTTCTCCCATTCCATAGGTTGTCTTATTATTTTGTCAATTGTTTACTTTGTTGTGCAGAAGCTTTTTTAGTTTAATGTAGACTCATTTATTTTTGTTTTTGTTGCCTGTACTTTTGGTGTCATATACATGAAATAATTGATAAGACCAATGTCAGTAAGCTTTTCTAATGTGGTTTATTCTAGGAGTTTTACAGCTTCAGGTCTTACATTTATGTCTAGAAGAATTTAAATTTTTTTTCTCTCTTTTTAGAGATAGGGTCTCACTCTGTCATACAGGATGGAATGCAGTGGCATGATCATAGGTCACTGCAACCTTTAACTCCTGGGCCCAAACAATCCTCCTGCCTCAGCCTCTTGAGTACCTAGGACTACAGGCTTGCACCACCATGCCTGGCTGGTTTTTAAATTTTTGTAGAGATAGAGTATTTCTATGTTTTCCCAGCCATTCTTGAACTCCTAGCTTCAAGTAATTCCCCCATCCAAGCCTCCCAAAATGATGGGATTACAGGTTGAGCCACTATGCTGATCTTGAAAGGTTGTAAATTGTTAAAATTTTCATACTACTGCAAATTAAATACAGATTTAAGGTAATACCTATCAAAATTTCAAGGGAAGTTTGTACAACAATGGATAAAAATAATTCTGAAATTCATGTGAAGCCATGAAAACCATAAATAGTCAAATTACTATTGAGAAAGAATAAGCTGGAGGCACCATATTTCCTGATTTAAAAATATATTACAAAACTACAGTACTCAAAACAGTATGATATTGTCATAAAGGCAGACATATAGCCCAATGGAACAGAACAGAATACAAAGTACAAAAGTAAATCTACACATATATGGTCAAATTATCTTTGATAAGATTGACAAGAATATACAAGGAGGGAGAATTATCTGTTCAACAAATAGTATTGAGAAAACTGGAAATGCACACGCAAAAATAAATAAATAAATAAATAAATAAATAATAAACAAAAAAAAAAGAAATTCGATTCTTACCTTATACCATATGTAAATGTTTACTCAAAATGAATGAGAAACTTAGACATAAGACTTGACACCATAAAAATCATAGGGTTTTCAGTTTGGAAGCTACATAATCTAATTTACATTTTGAAATAATCCCTTTGGTTACCCTATGAACAAGAGATTATAAAGGGAAAGAGAGAGAGAGGGAGAGGGGGAGAGAGAGAGAGAGAGAGAGAAAGGGCAGAAGGGAAGGGAAGGGAAGGGAGAGAGAGAAAAAAGAAAGAAAAAGAAAAGGAAGGAAGGAAGGAAGGAAGGAAGGAAGAAAGAAGAGAGAAAGAAACAGAAAGAAAGAAGAAAAGAAGGAGCATATGAAAACCCTTTTAAATAATCCTGTGAAGAGGGAGTGGTGACTTAGACCAGGGATGTAGATGTGATGAGATGTGGTTACATGCTAGATGTGTTTTAAGACAAAGTCAACATAATTCAGTGATGAACAAATGTGAGATAAAGGGTTGAGGCTGACTCCAAGGTTATTAACATACGCAGATGGAAGAACAAATTTTCCACTTATTGCAATGGGGAAATCTGGCATGTAAATATGTTTGAGGAGGAGTGAATAATTAAGTTTTTGAAATATTAAATTTGAAATTAAATGTTCATACCCTTTGAACATCCAACATCACCCTTGGAGGATAGTTGAATAATTTATATGAATCCAGTGATTAGGGAAGTGGTTACAGTTAGAGATGTGGATTTTGTTATCAGCCTACATATGTGTGGCTATGGACTGAGAAAACCTCAAAATTTTGAGAGCATTGTGCTGTGTTCTAAAAGTTTAATAATGATAAATATAAATTTTCTTATAATCAAACCTCTTTATTTAAAAGTATTACTTCATTCCCCTGTATAAATTTATACTTAAATAGCAAACTCCTCTTCTTTGCTAATTAAAATAAAGATACTCTTCTTGAATTCTGAAAATACAACCAAATTCAAAATAGAATATCTAATATGACTATCTTATAGTATAATTCTTTCCAGACTTCTTGACATCTCTAGCATTGAGTTCTTTTGTTGGTTAATTATTCTGTAAGTTCATAAAGTATGTATAATACTGCACCAATTACCTAAGTATCTGGCTTAAATTATACAATTTTGGATTCAAAAGTCTTGTAAACTTTTATTGCAATTCTGATTGTGTTACTTGCTTAATAAAGATACAGTTTCTTTTTCCCAAAATGATCCAATAATTCTTTCTTTCATGAGTGATTACCGGTAGTTCATTCATTTTTCTATATACTCTAAACATTTTTGTATTAACTCATGCAATTAGAAATCTTGATATTCATACACATATTTATATAGTTGCCTTCTTGAAAAAGATCTTTTACTTTTTTCAGCTTTAATGTGACACCTTTCGCTTATATTAAGTGACTTTTTTTCATCTTTCTTCTATAGGGAATTTGACATTTCTGCCTTTCTTTTTTCCATTCAAGGAATATGTATTAAGAACCTATGAGGCATTAGGGCTATTCATTTATTGTATTATTACATATTTATAATATATATTTTTACAAGGTAATTGTTAAGGAATGGGTTTTTCATTATTACAAAGTGTTTTCATAAATATTTGCAATTAAGCCATGTTTCTCTAAGAAGTTGATCTATTTGTGGGTTATGATTAATATAAGTGTAGAAATTGAATATATATTTCCTCTTTTGGGATACTAGGAAGTTCATAACCCAATTTACAGTCCAACTCTATCAACCATAAAATATCTTACAATTTGATATTTGTATACTCCCTCCTTTTAAATTATATCTTATTTTTATTCTTTTTTTTAAATTTTTCATTTTATTCAAAGTTGGTACAGAATTGCTAACATTTCCATAAAATAATTACTATACTTCAGTTACAGGACAAAATACCACAGAAAGGAATGTACTTTGCAAGAAATGTAGTTCATCTTAAGTTTCCAAATACTTTTGAAGGCTAATGCAGCAGCTGGCAAAATAACACACAGTACACAAAGAACAGTGTATTTTACAGAGTCAGTAATGAAAACTGACAGCTCTTTAGCAGATATGCTTCATTTTTTTCATTTTTTTAAACAATAACACTTTCAAAAACACATGAAACCAAGATCATACATGTTTCCAATTTAAAAAAATCAGATTGTGCACAGTAGGTTGGAATAAACAAGTTAGAATTGTCATGAATGATTTTAATACAGTTTCAACTGTACTCCTTTCGATATAGAAATAACCTGCTTTATACCAAATTCTACTTTCTACTTGCAACTAAAACATTGTACAATGAGATGGATCCAGTTAGTCAAACCTTAAAGTTAGAAAAGCTGTGGACAACAGAGGGTAAACTGGAAATCCATTAACAATTCAAAAACTCACTGATAAAATTAATGTTCATCAACTTCATTTATAAGCACATTTGGTCTACAATGCCTAACTAAAATGACACATGTACACAATACACACTCCCAGTGTATTAACTGGTCTGTTACCAAAAAAAGCCTGAACAAAGCAACAATTTTTATTCTTAAATATTAATATTTGTAATCTGTTAATTTTATGTAGAATTATTAACCAATTCAAATCTCTTTCGTAATGAACACGTATGAGTATATAAATATATATATTGCTAAATATATATAGTTACATACCTATATGTGTATATATAATATATACCTGTGTGTGTGTGTGTATATGTATATATATATATATATATATGCACATATATACATATTTGTAGGTGAATATAATTTATCTATATGTATATATGTACCTATCAATCTATGGAGAATAATTATTGTCAAAATATTTGCTGCCCTTTTTTATCTGATCACCCTCTACCAGGTAATTCCTGAAGATAATATTCTCAGCTATACTGATATCCGACTTGTCTATATGACTTGACCTGGCCAATAAAATGTAACATATGTGACATATGTCATTTTCACTTACATATTTATATATGTAAATATATTTCTATGTCTATAGCTATCTGCCATTTATCTACGCATGGGTGAATTAATTTCTTTTTACTTGTAAAGTACTTAAACTTATTAGTATCTCTAGAGATTGTCACATTTTTAGTACATTTTTGTCCATTCAGGAATAAATTTGTATATTAATGCAAGGCTTAGATACACTGTCAGTACTTCAACAATAATTGCAGAAATCCGTGGCACAATATACTGTAGATTATGACTCATACGGCCACTAGCCAGGTGGGGCTTTTAAATTTAAATTAGGTAAAATTAAAGTTTTATTTACTTATTTGAACTAGTCACATTTCAAGCATTTAATGACTACATGTGGCTAGTGTAATGGGGAACACAGATATAGAACATTTCTATCATTAGAGAAAGTTCTGTTGAAAAACTTTATTATGGAATAAAATAATTTTTTTTACTTGAAGTACAGACATTTTTTATTTTCTACTTTTTTTCTAAAATAAAGTGTTTTTTAAAATATGTACAATACTAATTTATTATTTTGCCACATAAGTCACAAATTGACAGAAATGTTCTAATAAGAAGATATATGAATTGAAAAATCATATGTTCATTTATCAGGAAAAAAATCCCAGACTAATTGTCATAGCATTTTTTTTATTTGTGTATAAATAATTGGATGGCAAACTAGTTGCATTCAGGAGTTCAAGCGACATTACTGCGGCCTCATAAAAGCTAAGCAAGGAACCAGTCTGATGAAACTCACTTTTGGGATTAATTTGACCTGCATATTAAAATACAAGAAAGAGATAATCTCTCTAGGCTGTATTTCTTCAGCTAAGTACAGTAGCTGTCATATTCATAAACAGCTAATAATTAGTAAAAATAATAGATGATGCAGTTGAGTGACAGTTAGAGGAGTTAGAGGGAGAAAACAAAAGCTTCAGTTCAAAGTGCCATAATGGTTTCTGAAATGTTTTTTACATTGATCATTTTCATCACTTTATTTTTATTATCTTATCAAAAGCAGCCATTAGAAATAACAGCTATACAAACTGTTGTTTCCATCTTTTGTGCTGCTGCAAAAAAGTGAAATTGATTAGAAATGACATTAGGTATAGTAAAATTGGCCCGTGATTTTATAGTTGCATTTGTGGCCTTCATCTACAGATTAAGGAGATGTTTGTGTTCTACTGTTTTTACCCAACAACAGCCTTGTATAATTATAATTGTAAAATAATACAAATGAATACTTACTTGCATACCAATTCTTTTACAAGTAGATTTTTAGAAAATTAAACGGTGTTACAAATTCCTGTTTTGTTTTGTTGTGTTGTGTTTTGAGATGGAGTCTCACTCTGTGGCCCAGGCTGGAATGCAGTGGGGTGATCTCGGCTCACTGCAACCTCTGCCTCCCAGCTTCAGGCAATTCTCCTTCCTCAGTCTCCTGAGTAGCTAGGGCAACAAGCCTGTATCACTATGCTGGGCTAATTTTTGTATTTTTAGCAGACAAAAGGTTTCACCATTTTGGCCCGGCTGGTCTTGAACTCCTGACCTCAAGTGATCGGCCCATCTCCCAGAGGGCTGGGATTACAAGTGTGAGCCACCAAGCTCAATCACAATTCCTAATTTTTTTAAAGACGATGATGATAAAGCCTTTTTTAAAATAAAAACAAAAAGGTTACTTAATGATACACTTTGATTATATGGATACTTACTTTAATTGTATAAAACGTTTATACCATACAGAATTAAAACTTATAGTAAGTTGATAGCAAAATAAAAATATCTTTAAAAAATGATGCCTTGATATGCTAAATGGTTGCTTCAAGCTTTATATAGGGTAATAAAAAATGTGTACTTTGGATCAAAATGTGAAATATTAAACATTTTATTGGAAGCTTCACAATTCTTGCTCATTGAACTTTATGTTGTTTTCTCAGTAGAAATCCAAAGCTTTTTTAGACTGGGAAGCCAAACTAACCAGTCCCTTACAATTTTTAATTGAAAAGTGTTTAAGTGTTTTTTTAATTTAGGGATTCAATGCCTAACATGGTATTGCCTCCAATTTTGTCTTCCAAATCTAATTGGTGATAATGACACTAAAGCTAGATATAGTACTACAGCATTACATAGTTTTGGAATACATATTCTATAGATTCTGGCAGTTTTCAAGAAAAAATGCCTTGCATACAGCAAACCAAGATTTTTATTTAAAGAATTTACTCAAATAATAAGCTGCCAAATAGTTTTTAAAGGAGGGTTTAAAAAAAAAAAAAGAATGAATGTGATGTAGCTTTATGATAATTCTTGACTGATTTCTTAAGAAAGTTCTCCAGTGAGTTGCAGTAATTTCTAGAAACGCAACCCTCCATATATATTTTGTGTGACTATTATGGATATCCATAATTTATAGACAGTTTACTAATTTTAACCATTGCCACCATTTACCCTTTGCTTATCTGTTTTTATTGATTCCACTGCCATCTCCAAAACTCTTTGTAGTCTGAATACCCAGAATGCATCGCTGTCCCCCTTTTTCCTAATATAAACTCCCTTTTTTTATATACCTCTATCATGACTCCTTAGGGTTATTTTCTCATTAATTTAAGGCAATTCCCTAACAACTATTATTAGTTTGAAAGTAAGCACATGATCTAAGCTTGCCCTTTGAGACTGAATGGAGGGAGTTATATTATTTCATTTGAGGAAGAAATGTGTTCCAGTGTATATGAACAAAGAAGAATTTCGCAAGTTGTTTCTGGTAGCAGTCTTGTGATGATGAGAGTAATTGATCAGTGGACAAAATTGGCATGCCAAGAATGGCAGAGTGGTGAGAGAGGAATAATCTGGGTCTGTTGCAGCATCATCAGGCCACAGGAGCCTGAGTTTCAACTGTAAACACATTTTGCAATTTTATCATAAGAATTATGTACTAAATATGAGTTTGTTTGAAAATATTATTTGTATTAAAGTTCAACTACATTAAAGTAACTGTTGTAGAAGAGGCTGGAAACCTACACACATGGTTGAGAATGCTTTGTAGAAAAAGTTTCCAAAAGCCCTTTATCCAGATGTAGAAATACAACTCTTTTGTAAGTTGTAACCATTTGTATAATAATGTTTTGTAAAGCATTTTAAAAATGTGAAATAAATATTAAGCAGCTTCTTTAAAATAACAATTTATTGAGGTACAATTGACATGAAAATATCTGCACATATTCAATGTATACAACTCAATGAGTTGGGGATAAGTATAAACCCGTAAAACCATCATCACCATTAAGGCCATAGATATATTTTTGTCAATTCCCAAAGTTTCTTCTGGCCTCTTTATTATTTTCATCATCATAATCATTTATTGTTATTACTAGAAGATCTATCCTCTTAGAAATTTTAAAGTATAAGAATACAGTGTTGTTAGCCATAGGACCTTCAGGACACAACTTGCAAAATGCAACTTTGTACCCTTTGACTATCACCTCTGCACTTGACCCTCCCATCAGCCCCTGGCAATCAGTATTCTATTATGGTCTACATTCTATTATACTCCAAAACATCTTTCTTTTCCTTTTTCAAGATTGATTTAGCTATTCCGGATCATTTGTGCTTCCATATAAATTTTAGGATTGCTTTTTTCTATTTCTGTGAAAAATAATGCCATTGGAATTTTGATGGTGATTGCATTGAATCTATAGATTTCTTTGTGTAATATGGACATCTTAACAGCATTAATTCTTCAAATCCATGAATGTAGATATCTTTTAATTTATTTTTGCTTGCTTTCTTCAATTTCTTACAATAATGCTTCATAGATTTTAGTGTACTGATCTTTCGCATACTTGGTTAATTTTATTCTTAAGTATTTTATTAATTTTGATGCTATTGTAAGAGGTATTGTTTTATTAATTTCTATTTCAGATAGCTTATTGCTGGTGTATGGAAATGAGACTGACTTTTGTACGTTGATTTTTGTATCCTGAAAGTTTACTTAATTTATTTGCTGGTTCTAACAGCATCTTAGTGGAGTCTTTACAGTCCCTGTTTGTGATCTTTGAAGAAGAGCTTTCAGCTTTTTACCCTTGTATTGGCTGTGGGCTTGTCATATGTGACCTTTATTACATTGAAGTATGTTCCTTTTACACCTAATTAATGAGATTTTTTAAAAAATCATGATGGGATGTTAGATTTTGGCAAATGCTTTTCTGAATCTATGGAGATGATTATGTGATTTTTATTCTTCATTCTGTTAATGTGGTAGATCACGTTTATTGATTTGTATATGTTGAACCATGCTTGCATGCCAGGGGAAAATCTTGCTGATAGTGAATGATTTTTAAAATGTTATTGAATTCATTTTGCTAATATTTTGTTGAGAATTTTTGCATTTATGTTCATCAGGTATATTGGTCTGTGGTTTTCTATTTTCATTGGGTCCTTGTCTGACTTTGGTAGCAGAGTAATACTGGTCTTGTGAAAGATGTCTGAACATACTTCTTCCTCTTTAATTTTTTAGAAGAGTCGGAGAAGAATTGATGTTAATTTTTCTTTAAATGTTTGGTAGAATTTGCCAGTAAAGCTATCAAGTCCTAGACTTTTCTTTGTTGAGAGGTTTTGCTTACTAATTCAGTCTTCATACTCATAATTGGTTGGCTCAAATTTTCTATTTTCTTCATGATTGGATGTTGGTAGTTTGTATGTTTCTAGGAAGGCAACATTACGTGTTTCTAGGAATAAATCCCTTTCTTCTTGGTTTACCAATAATGTTGTTGTATATTTGTTCATCATAGTCCATTATGATCTTTTGTATTTCTGCAGTATCACTTGTAATGGTCTCCCTTTAACTTACATTCATTTTTATTTGACTCTTCTTTTTTCTTACTCTAGTTAAAGGCTGGCTAATTTTGTTTATTTTTCCAAAAAAACCAAACTCTTAGTTTCATTCCTCTTTTCTGCTTTTTTACTTCCTGTTTTATTTATTTCTGTTCTAACTCACTTCCGCCCCTCTGTTAACTTTGGGCTTATTTTATTCTTCTTTTCTAGTTCCTTGAGGTGTAAATTTAGGTGGTATGCTCAAATCTTACTCCTTTTTTAATGTAGGTATTTACTGTGATAACTTTTCCTATTAAAATGGCTTTGGCTACATCCTATAAGTTTGGATATGTTGTGTTTTCATTTTTGTTTGTCTCAAGACAAGTTTTAATATCTCTTTTGATTTCTGACCTACTGATTATTCAATAGTGGTCCATTTAATCTTCTTGTTTCTAATTTCATGCCATTGTGATTAAAGATGATACATGATATGATGTCAATCTTCTTAAATGTATTGAGACTTGTTTTGTGGTCTGAAATATGATCTATTTTGGAGAATAATAAATGTGTGATTATGAAAAATATATATTCTGCTGCTGTTGGATGGAATGTCCTGAATATTACTGTTAGATCCATTTGGTCTATAGTTGTTCTAGTTCACTATTCTCTTACTGATTTTCTGTCTGAATAACAAATCCATTATTGAAGTGTAGTACTGGAGTTCCTGATATTAGTATATTGCTGTCTATTTATCCCCTCAGTTCTGTTAGTATTTGCTTTATATAGTTAGGTGCTCAGATGTTGGGTGCATATATATTTACAATTGTTATAATCGCTCAATAAATTTACACTTTTATTGTTATTATGGTCTTCTTCGTTTCCTGTGATAATTTTTGACTTAAAGTCTATTTTGTCTCATATAAAGTATTGCCACCACTTCTACATTCTTTTGGTTACTGTTTGCATGGAATATCTTTCTTTGATTACTTCACTTTGTTCTTAAAGCTGAAGTGAGTTCTGTTCCTTTTATCTGTCTTTCCTTGTGATTTGGTTATTTTTATAGTGATATGCTTTGATTCCTTTCTCTATTTTTTTGTATCTGCTAAAGGTTTTTACTTGTTATTGCTATGAGATTTACATAAAAGATCTTGTAGTTATAACAGTCTATTTTAAGCTGGTAACAATGAGCTTTGATCCCAAAGGATAACTTTACACTTTTACTTCTTCCTCAAGACACGTTTTGTTACTGATGCCACTATTTATAACTCTCAGTTTTTATTGACAATTTATTATAGCTGTGGTTACTTTTAATAAATTTTTTAACTTTTATATAAGAGTTAAAAGCTATTTATGTACTTCCACTGTAACATGAGTATTTTAGATTTCACTATACCCTTATCTTTACCAGTGAGTTTCATACTCTCTGGTTTTCATGTTGCTAATTAGTATTCTTTCATTTCACCTCTAATACTTCCCTTTAGTATGTCTTGTAAGGCCTAGAGATGATAAGATCTCTCAACTTTTGTTTGTCTGGGAAAGTATTTCTCTTTATTCCTGAAGGGCAGCTTTGCCTGGTGAAATATTCTAGGCTGACAATTTTTTCAGCACTTTGAATATATAATCTTGTTCTCCTGGCCTGTAGAGTTTCAGCTAAGAAATCCGCTGGTAGTCTTATGAATATTCTTTTATATGTTACAGGGATTTTCTCTTGTTTAAGCAGCTTCTTTGTTCTACTTTAATGTTCTCATAAACTTTAATTGTTAACTTAAAATTGCATCAGCAACTATATAGTCAATGTTAGAACAAGCAGATTTTTCCTGTCTCAAATCAGATAAAAAGATGAAGTTTGACTGTGTTTTGTGCCACTGTTAAGGAAATCCAAATACATACTTTTGCTAAAAGAATAGCTCTTGAATTTATAATGCATTAATGTCCTGGTTTCAAATTTATGATCAGGCATGAATTAAACTGTGCCTATAATTAGTAAGTTTGTTTGTGTTTCCTTTTTCAAATTGATCATACAAAATATTATATGAGGTAGGTATAGAAATAAATAAAATCAGTGCTTGTAATGTCTACCTGAGAGGACTTTACTTATAGATCAAGATTATGGAAAAAAAAATGCCTGACTAAATAAAATGAAATACAAGCCATATCATTTTCTTGTTTTATTCCCACTCAAGATAAAATATGTTTTCTCAGCTAAAGGTGACTATTAGAGCAGCAATATCAATAATTTTTTTTCAATTCTGCAAGGACAGCCTCCTCAATACAACCTAAGCCTAATAAAGTTAGTTGATTGAGACCTGGACATGATAATCCTCCATAATAACAAAGATTATAATGAAGCCGTTAACATTTCATTTTTTAGAGTATTTCTGATAAGCCTTTCTAAGTGATCTAGGATGCAGTGTCCCCATTCTATACAGAAATGAGCAGTGGTTAGGAATGATTTTTTTATTAATGCCTGAGAAATGATTAAGCAAAGTACCTCTCTAACAAAATACCTTGTTCTACTCAAAAGGTAGAGAGTACTTTGTACTCTCTAACAAAGTACCTCTCTAACAAAATACCTTGTTCTACTCAAAACTCCAAATCTACTCCGATATTCTATAAAACATGGTGTTATTGTGGTCAGTGGAGATAGCAGTAATTCTGAATGATGT
This sequence comes from Cebus imitator, assembly GCF_001604975.1. Taxonomy (NCBI): domain Eukaryota; kingdom Metazoa; phylum Chordata; class Mammalia; order Primates; family Cebidae; genus Cebus; species Cebus imitator. The sequence continues at coordinate 4,848,806 of NW_016107396.1, forward strand.
ATTTTGCTCTAATAAACTTTCAGTTCAGCTATATGTCCAGAGGATAAGGCCTATTTTATGGCTTAAACTTCATCTTCAATCTAGTAAGTTCCAGAAACACTTAACCATATGGCCCAGTAATGTTTTGTCAGGATCTTATAGAATGAGATTATTTAACTGGAGTCTCACCACCTTTCACAAATTCTCTAAAGTCACTCGCCCTGTCATAGCATCTGTTTCAGACTTACCTGTAAGTTTACTGTTACATTAGGGATGCCACATCCTATGAAGGCATATAGTACACACAGCAAAAATTGTAAGGGAGAAATGAAAATATGATAGAACATTTTTAAAAATAAATATGACCATTCTTTTCTGCTCCAATTTTCTTTCAAAATAAGCTGCTGATGTGTAATACTTTATGAAGACTTTCCTTCCCCACTAACTCAACATAGAAAGCATCAATCCGGGAGTTTTAATAAATATTGAGCGCAGTTTCTTTGCTTACAGCTTATAATCACCACATATCTATATGCTGTTGTAAGTTATACTCTGAAGGGTGTAGCCATAACAATAAGGGTCTTTTTTCAGATAAAAGAAAAATCTTTCACCCTACAGAGAGCTCTAGATTCAAAAGGCATACTATCCTCAGGGCTGGATCAAGTTTTACTGTAAGATTTTTGCCAAAGGTAATATTCTAGCATACAAAATTGTTATAGGGGCTATACAGGAAGAACTGTGGAATGTTAAACCTAATGGGACCTTAAAGTTCATCTTACTCCACTCCCTCGTTTATAGATATACCATTAGTTCCTGGCATACTGTCTAATCTAATATCAATAAAATTTCAGAATGGAACTGAGATGGGTGTTTAAATTTCCTGGCTTTTAATCCAGGTCTCCTTTCACTATTAAATAATTTCAGGTATGAATATCAAATTTTAACTCAAGCTTCTAAATAGCGTATACTTATATTATTATAGGTATACCTGGAAATTGAGTTTCTGAGAGTTTGTGACTTTCTCAGGGTTTTGTAGTAGTGGTAACAGAACTGAGATTAAAAACTTTAAAGCCTTGTGTTTTGATTCCCATTTTGCTGCAGTATCCATGACACCTCCATTTGGCTGTCAGATCTTGAGTATCTGTGCTGGTAAAGCAGAGCTTCTGTTATGGTTTGACTGTCTTCTCCAGCATTCATGTGTTGGAAATTTCTTCTCTGGTGTGATGGTATTAAGAGATAGAGCCTTTAAGAGGTGTTTAAGTCATTAAGAGGAATTAATGCTGCTCTTGCAAGACTGGGCTAATTTTCACAAAAGTGAGTGAGTTTTTGCTCTCATGGGACTGGATTATTTACTGTGAGAGTGAGTTGTTATAAAGTGAGACTACCCCTAGTGTTTTGCCCCTTTTCACATGTGTCCACTTCCCCCTTTCCTCTTCTTCTCCATGTTTTGCCACAGCATGAAGCCATCACCAGAAGCTGACCAGATACAGCCACTCATTCTTAGACTTCCCAGACTCCAGAACCATGAGCCAGAATAAAACTCTTCCCTTTATAAATTATCCAGTTTCAGGTACTGTTATAGCAACAGAAAATGGCTTTCTTCAAGTGAATAAACCCAAATGGATGCAATCCACTGAATAGAGGCAAGCTATTATCCTAACACCACTGGATTCTGCCAGCCATTAGCTCCACTTCAGCATCATTACTAATTGCAGAAAACAAAGTAGGAAAATTGAGTATCTTCTTGTATGTGTTGTTTTCATAACATGTAACATTTTTGAGACCATTTTCATTTTCAATTGTTATGATTTCCTTGGAAGTTTATTCTTCTTATTCCTTTCTTTATTTACAGTTAACTTGCTTTTGGTGCAAAAGTGTATGTGTGTGTTGAGAGGGTGTTTCAGGAAAAAAAAAAAAAGCATAAAAGAATATATAGATATAAGAGAATATATATATTCTTAGCATATACATATGTATAATTATAGATAGCTGTAATATGTAGCTATGATAGCTGTAGATATATATAGATATATAATAAATCTATATAGACATACTATATAGATTTCTCTTGTTTAAGCAGCTTCTTTATTCTACTTTAACTTTCTCATAAACTTTATTCACTTAAAATTGCATCAGCAATTATATAGTCATGATAGAACAAGCAGATTTTTCCTGTCTCAAATCAGATAAAAAGATCGAGTTTGACTATGTTTTGTGCCACTGTTATGGAAATCCAAATACATACCTTTACTAAAAGAATAGCTCTTGTATTTAGAATGCATTGACTTCTTCGTTTCAGATTTCAATAGATTTATATCTATATAATATGTAGATATAATTATAGATATAATTATATATAGATATATGGATATAGGTATATAATCATATAATATATAGATATATACTTAATATAATTATAGATATCTATAATATATAATAAAATCGATAATAAATCTATATCTATATTAAACATACATATTTATATATACTATAGATATAATTATATATAGATATATAGATATATGATTATATAATATATAGATATATAATTATATAATATTATAGATATCTATAATATATAATAAAATAATCTATAATATATCTATATTTAACATATATAGTCAATGTTGTATTTTTGGTCATTTATTGTTTCTAATTTAACTTTTTAGTATTAAAAAATATTTTAATATATAGTGTACCCTTTTTTTGTTGTTTTTTCTTTCTTTTTTTTAAATTGCATTTTAGGTTTTAGGGTACATTTGAAGAACATGCAAGATAGTTGCATAGGTACACACATGGCAGTGTGATTTCCTGCCTTCCTCCCCTTCACCTATATCTGGCATTTCTCCCCATGCTCTCTCTCCTGAACTCCCCATCCCCCACTGTCCCTCCCCTATTTCCCCCCAACATACCCCAGTGTGTACTGCTCCCCTCCCTGTGTCCATGTGTTCTCATTGTTCAACACCTGCCCATGAGTGAGAACATGCAGTGTTTGATTTTCTGCTCTTGTGTCAGTTTGCTGAGAATGGTTTCCAGGTTCATCCATGTCCCTACAAAGGACACAAACTCATCGCTTTTGATGGCTGCATAATATTCCATGGTGTATATGTGCCACATTTTCCCTGTCCAGTCTATCATCGATGGGCATTTTGGTTGGTTCCAGGTTTTTGCTATTGTAAACAGTGCCGCAATGAACATTCGTGTGCATGTGTCCTTATAGTAGAATGATTTATAATCCTTTGGATATATACCCAGTAATGGGATTGCTCAGTCAAATGGAATTTCTATTTCTAGGTCCTTAAGAATCGCCACACTGTCTTCCACAATGGTTGAACTAATTTACACTCCCACCAACAGTGTAAAAATGTTCCTATTTCTCCACATCCTCTCCAGCATCTGTTGTCTCTAGATTTTTTAATGATCGCCATTCGAACTGGCGTGAGACGGTATCTCAATGTAGCTTTGATTTGCATTTCTCTAATGACCAGTGATGATGAGCATTTTTTCACGTGTTTATTGGCCTCATGTATGTCTTCTTTGTGTCTGTTCATATCCTTCACCCACTTTTGAATGAGCTTGTTTGTTTGTTTTTTTTTTCTTGTAAATCTGTTTTAGTTATTTGTAAATTCTGGATATCAGCCCTTTGTCAGATGGATAGACTGCAAAAATTTTTTCCCATTTTGTTGGTTGTCTATTCACTCTAATGACTGTTTCTTTCACCGTGCAGAAGCTGTAGAGTTTGATTAGGTGCCATTTGTCTATTTTGGCTTTTGTTGCCAATGCTTTTGGTGTTTTGGTCATGAAGTCCTTGCCTATGCCTATGTCCTGAATGTTTTTGCCTAGATTTTGTTCTAGAGTTTTTATGGTGTTAGGTCTTATGTTTAAGTCTTTAATCCATCTGGAGTTAATTTTAGTGTAAGATGTCAGGAAGGGGTCCAGTTTCTGCTTTCTGCACATGGCTAGCCAGTTTTCCCAACACCATTTATTAAACAGGGAATCCTTTCCCCATTGCTTGTTTTTGTCAGGTTTGTTAAAGATCGGATGGTTGCAGATATGTTGTGTTGCCTCTGAGGCCTCTGTTCTCTTCCATTGGTCTATATCTCTGTTTTGGTACAAGTACCATGCTGTTTTGATTACTGTAGCCTTGTAGTATAGTTTGAAGTCCAGTAGTGTGATGCCTCCTGCTTTGTTCTTTTTGCTTAGAATTGACTTGGCTATGTGGGCTCTCTTTTGGAAGGTGTTTTTCTCCAGTTCTCTGAAGAAAGTCATTGGTAACTTGATGGGGATAGTGTTGAATCTGTAAATTACTTTGGGCAGTATGGCCATTTTCGTGATATTGATTCTTCCTAACCATGAACATGGAATGTTTCTCCATCTGTTTGTGTCCTCTCTTATTTCGTTGAGCAATGGCTTGTAGTTCTCCTTGAAGAGGTCCTTTACATTCCTTGTCAGTTGTATTCCTAGGTATTTTATTCTCTTTGTTGCAATTGTGAATGACAGTTCATTCTTGATTTGGCTCTCTTTAAATCTGTTATTGGTGTATAGGAATGCATGTGATTTTTGCACATTGATTTTGTATCCTGAGACTTTGCTGAAATTGCTTATCAGTTTCAGGAGATTTGGGGCTGAGACGATGGGGTCTTCTAGATATACAATCATGTCGTCTGCTAATAGAGACAATTTGACTTCCTCCTTTCCTATTTGTATACCCTTTATTTCTTTTTCTTGCCTAATTGCTCTGGCTAGAACTTCCAGTACTATATTGAATAGGAGTGATGAGAGAGGGCATCCTTGTCTAGTGCCAGATTTCAAAGGGAATGCTTCCAGTTTTTGCCCATTCAGTATGATATTGACTGTTGGTTTGTCGTAAATAGCTTTTATTGTTTTGAGATACATTCCGTCATTACCTAGTTTATTGAGAGTTTTTAGCATAAAGGGCTGTTGAATTTTGTCAAAGGCCTTCTCTGCATCAATTGAGATAATCATGTGGTTTTTGTCTTTGGTTCTGTTATGTGATGGATTATGTTTATAGACTTTGCGTATGTTGAACCAGCGTTGCATCCCTGGGATGAAGCCTACTTGATCATGGTGGATAAGCTTTTTGATGTGCTGTTGCAATCGGTTTGCCAGCATTTTACTGAAGATTTTTGCATCTATGTTCATCATGGATATTGGCCTGAAGTTTTCTTTTTTTGTTTAGTCTCTGCTGGGTTTTGTTATCAGGATGACGTTGGTCTCATAAAATGATTTGGGAAGGATTCCCTCTTTTTGGATTATTTGGAATAGTTTCAGAAGGAATGGTACCAGCTCCTCTTTGTATGTCTGGTAGAATTTGGCTGTGTACAGTGTACCCTTGTTAAATATTTTAGCACATCTTTGATTTGTTACTTGAAATAAGTAACTAGATCACATTACCAAATTTGTGATTGAATAATCTTATCTCAGTTAAATTCAATTTTAAAGGTAATTTTAATCAAATATTTCTTGGGCACTTATTTTGTGCAAAGCACTGTGCTACGTGCTATAGGAATATAATGAAGAGCAGCGTCTGTGTGGCAGATTGCTAACAGTTTCATAATTGTTCTTTGCTTCTTCCTTAGTACTATAGAATCCCTGATTTTTAGGGTATGGCTTCTAGCATAAATAGTGTCTTTCACAGCATCCCTTGCAGGCTACCTTGGACAGCCTACCTCTACTGTATTTACCTGTGAGAAAGAAATAGAATATCTTCATTAAGCCATTAATATTTTGGGTTTTCTGTCAAACCTAGTTATATTTAATAGATAATTATTCCTAGGAAGTAGAACTAGTCAAAAAACACTTGTAAACACATGGAGAAATAGATGGGTATAAACTGAGTTTGAAACAAATAGTTTCAATGTTCTAAACATGCATATTAATATCAAGCATTTTATGCCTTTAGAGCTTATTCTAATAGTATGAATAATCTTTGAGAATTCTACTCATATTTATAAATCAAAGAGAATAGGTTTAAACATTGAGTTAAAAACTTTTCCCTTTAAGTAAACATAATGTGTTAAATTCTTCAAAGCAAGAGAATTTACAGGTAAGACTCTCACCTTAATAGAAACCAGTTAGGTCTTTTGTGAGTGCACATATTCTGTGGAATAACCAAATTTTTGTACATGTATAGCAATTAGCTAATTATCTATGTTTCACAACTATAGAACTAAAACAAAAACAAAAATAAAGACTAACAATAGGCCGGGCGCGGTGGCTCAAGCCTGTAATCCCAGCACTGTGGGAGGCCGAGGCGGGTGGATCACGAGGTCAAGAGATCGAGACCATCCTGGTCAACATGGTGAAAC
>NW_016107396.1:4855353-4913930 GCF_001604975.1 Cebus imitator
AGTAGAAGATCGAACTGGTGTGGATGTTATTTAACTCATCTTTCTGGCAGGAAACAACCTGTAGTCTCACTAATTTTTTTCCATTGTACTAAAGAGAACATAGATGAATAAGTTGAAATAAAACTGGACTCCAAATTCACTCTCAGGGCATAATACTATATATTATGTTGAAAACAACTATATAATATGTTGATAGCAACAGGCCAGTACTTGTAGTTTGATGCCATAGTACAGATACATTGTACAACTATACCCATACTGTTATTTGCTCTTTCCATGTAAAATTATAGCATAAAAATATTTATAAACATCATATATTATCTTTTTGGATGGTTTTAAATATTTACCTTATGGATTCACCACAATTTCCCTTGTTATTCTGCATTATTTGGGTATTTTGATTATCAGTTGAATGTTTCTAATTTTGCTTTCTAAAGGATTTTAGATTTAAGGCTAATTACTTAGGCATATTTTCCACAAGTAGAATTATTATTGGTCAAGGCTTCAGTCATATTTAAACTCCTTGAAACACATTTTCAAAATGCCCTCCATAAGGATTGGGGAATAATTTAAGCTCCTCAAAATGAAATTTGGATCAGCTTGGCTGATTGTTTTTTGGCATTAAAGAGAGTATTGTTTAAATATCTCTGTGTTGACATAAGTTCCATTGTTTCGTTTCTTTTTTTCTTTTGGCAGCTTTTTGGAAGTATAATTGATATACAATAAAACTGTACATATTTAATGTATACAATTTGATGAGTCTAGACATACATAAGTAAATACCCATGATATTAAACCTCAATCAAGGTGATAAACATATGCTTCACGTCCAAAAGTCTCCTTGCATCTTTTTGCGTGTGCATGTGTATGTGTGTGTTAAGAACACTTAACATGAGATCTACCCTTCTAAACCTGTAAGTACACAGTATTGTAATGTGAACCATAGCCACCATGTTGTACAGCATATGTCTAGAACTTACCCATCTTGTATCACTGTAACTTTATATCCATTGAACAAGAACACCTCATGTCTTCTCCTATCTCCTGGCAATCACTGTTCTTTTTCCTGTTTTCACAAGCTTGACCATTTTAGATACCTGATGCAAGTGGAATCATGCAGTATTTGTCCTTCTGTGACTGACTTATTTCATTAAGCACGATGCCTTCCAGGTCCATCCATGTTGTCACAAGTGATAGGATTTCCTTCTTTTTAAAGGCTGAATCATATTTTATTATATAAATATATCATGTTTTCTTTATTAATTCATATGTCGAGGGATATATGGATTGTTTCCCTATCTGGCTACTGTGAATAATGCTGCAATGAACATGGACGTGCAGATGTCCCTGTTAGTCTTTACGCTCATTCTGTTCAATTGCACATTTCTTGGAGGCGATGCAGTTTGAAGAGCCTGGTGGTAACATAAGGATATTAAGAGAGGCTGAGGATTTGATAGAGACAAAATGATCAAGAAGAGACTATAAAAGACCCATGTTGTTTTCACCAAATATTTCCAAAGAATAAGCCCCTCTTTAGCATCCTGAACAATGTGACCACACTCTGGTAAACCCTATAAAGACACTTGAAGCTTATGCAACTTATTGGAGAGTAGTTTCCTGGTACAGTCAATAAACAGTCCGTCCTCGGGTCAACACTGATCCTTGTACCTGATATCGTTGTTTTCAACAACTTTTCAGATGTTGAAAAGTTGATCCGTTTCAATATTTCATAAAAGTCTTATTTCCAGTTTTCAGTTTTTTGGCTTTACTATCTACTTTTTTTCTGGGCCAAAAACATTTTAAAGGATAACATACTTTATTGTTGGAAGGAAATCTAGTGAGTCACTCTTTAACCTGAGGAAATATCTGTAGTCATAATATAGAAATGACTGAGAAATATAGAAAAACAGATTTGCTTTTTACCATTTATATATTGTATTCAACAGAAATGATTCTAAATAAAGGATTTGCATTTATGATGCATGTGTACCTGAGGAATTTGGGATAAGACTTATTAAAGGATTTGTTTTAATCATCCTTTTCATCTTCACATATGTGAAGCAGCCTGGGGCACAATAAGATGTCTATAGTTTTGTTTGAATTCAGCATCTGCCCACAAAGCTAATACCATAGCAACTAAAAAACATTTGTACATTTTTCTTAAGAAGCCCCATCCTAAGAAACCCTTTATACTCCCATTACATTTAAGGACTGAATGGAGCATCCTCTGAATATCACCATTCTGTCTTACTCTTTTTCCAGAGATCTCATTCTTTTAACTCCCCTTAAACACCAGTCATATTTCTAAATAAACGTTTTCCCTTCATTTCATTCACATCTACAAATTCCTAAATGTCAAGCAGACTTTTTCATTTAACTTGGCTTTGGGTGGGAGAAAAATTGAGGGTGATGGCATTTTCCTAGGCTTAGGCTTCATATCAGGCATGTTTTATGCCCAGAAGAGTAGCAGTCAAGTGATAAAATTAAGGGGCTCTAATGCCAAACGATCACTGGATCTGAGATATCATTATTTTAACCTTGAGAAGACAGTCACCTAGTGGTGTTTTTGCCTTTTAGTATTCTTTGGACCAATTACTTATTAGCTTGTTTACCTTCCTCAGGAGAATCGCCCATTTTCTCTCTCACCTTTCTTTAATGAATCAACTTCTACATGCTATATGCTATTTCTTAAATAATTTGTTCTTCTATATATTGATCTTTTTAATAAATGATTTTTGCAAAATCCAAGAATAAATATTCTTCATATTCTTTTTTATTCATGGTAAAAATATATGTAATATAAATTTTTACCATTTTAACAATTTTTAGATATACAGTTTCAGTATATTAAGGACATTCACATTGTTATGTGACCATCACCATCATCTCCATCTCCAGAACTTTTTTTATCTTCTCAAACTAAAATCTGTACCCCTTAAATAATAGCTTTTTATTTTCTCCCCATCCCCCAGCCCCTGACAACCACCATCCTACTTTCCATGTCTATGAATTTGACTGCTCTACATATCTCATGTAAGTGATATCATAACAATCTTTGTCCTTTTGTGTCTGGTGTATTTCACTTACTCTACTGTCTTTAGGGTTCATTCATATTGTAGCCTGTGTCAGAATACCTTCCTTTTTAAGTCTGAATAATATTCCATTGCATGTCTACAAAATATTTTGTTGATCCATTCATCCATGGATGGTCACTTGGGTTGCTTCCACATTTTAACTATTGTGAATAATGCTATTGTGAGCATTGGTTACAACTATTTGTTAGAGTCTCTGCTTTCAGTTGTTTTTGAATACATAGCCAGAAGCAGAATGGCTGGATCATTTGGTGAGTCTGTATTTGTTTTGTTTTTTGGGGACAGACTCTCGCTCTGTCACTCAGGCTGGAGTGTAGTGACATGATCTCAGTTCATTGTAACCTCTGCCTTCTGGCTTCAAGTGATTCTCCTGCCTCAGCCTCGCAAGTAGATGGGACTACAGGCACATACCACCACGCCCAGCTAATTTTTTTTTTGTTTTGCATTATTTGATAGAGACGGGGTTTCACCATATTTGCCAGGCTGGTCTCAAATTCCTGACATCAGGTGATCCATCTACCTTGGCCTTCCAAATTGCTGGGATTACAGGGGTGAGCCACGGTGCTCAGCCTGGCAATTCTATATTTAATTTCTTGACAGACTTTCATGCTGCTTTCCACAATGGCTCAATTCCTTCTTGCCCACTCTCCCTATACTTCATGTGATCCTCATCACCATCCCGCCTAGAATGTGTTTAAATTGTCTTCACTTCTTCTGCAGCAACATCTTTTATCATTTTTCACTACTGCCGGTTGCTTGGGACCACCTGTCACCTAATGGGTTTTAATGGTTCCTTCTCCTATATCCAGCCTGAGCAGCCTCATGTAACCTTGACCCATTATTTTGGCCAGCCAGAAGCTGATAGTCCTATATTGCAGATTAAGAAATTAATTTGATCTCTGTTATGAGAATGAACTGGTGCAGTAAAGGATTAACTGAAAGGCAGTGTAACCATAAATGACTTCCACAGGTTACTTAGAGAACTCAAGAAATCAATGTTTCTAAATATCTAGTCAAAGACTCTCTGCTGTACCTGTAGATTTTTGAGTGCTTCAAACCTTGATAATTTATTCTGAAGCTGTCATATATCCTTAGTTGGTTTATTCTCCTCCTTCACTTTATTTTTGCGTCTTTATTTTGTTGTGGAGTGTGTTATATAATATATCTAGATAATTTTTCTTCCTTCTATGATTCTAAGTCTATAATATTTCAAATAAAATTTGATAAGCAACATCAAACAATGCTGTTCTATCAGCTATTTTCAAGATCAGAAGAGACATCAAGGAAAATAAAAATAATAATTTAATTTTAAATGATGTACACACCATTATTTGACCCTTAAAAAGGTGTTAAAAATACACCAGAAAACTTAACAGCAAGTTTAAAGCAAATGGTAAGCTTCCTCATAGGTTTATAATTTGTGTGTTGTGAACTGCTAGCTTTTGTGGCTTCCGTGCCTATAAACTGCGTGTTTGTTGAGAAATAGTAAAGTTGGATACTATGTCTGCAAATTTAAAACAGAATTTCTTACAGTGCTACAGTATTTGTAGGATTTTATTGGGTTCTAATAAATGTTTTCTATAAAATTTAAGTAGTTTTCAGGTGTGGGAAGCAAATGTGCAAACGTCTTTCTCTATATGATGGAGGGTAAGAGAGAAGTGGAAATATTTTCAAACATTATTACAAAAGCAAAATTGTTAAAAAGCCTTTTGAATTTTAGAGCACTTGTTGGTAATATGAAATACATATATATATATATATCACAAAATCTCCCCTAAATTCTTATTTCTTTTTAATTTAAAATAAAAAGATAGTAGTACATGGTTTATAGTTTATATAGTGGAGTCCTAGTAACTCATAAGTGCTTTCTGGAGGTATAATGCTATGTTCATTACAAATTGCTTCAATATATAAATTATCTTCTTCTCCACAGCCATTTGTAAGGACATGCTAGCTTTATTTTCAGATAGCTAAAGAAAAAATGGCCTAGTTATTTATGTTCTCATGTCTTCCAAAGCAGGTCAGCAAAACAAGCCTGGGCTTATATATAGTCACCCTTTTTGATGACATTGGGAAGTTTCAGGCCAGTTAAGAACCACTTTCAGGAGAAGCAGTTGGATTGACTGTGCAGTAGAGTTCGATCAAAACACATTTGTTGCATTTTTAAAATAATCACTGGGATATATTATGAACAGTCTGAACTTTACTTCTAATAAAGATTTTTTTAGCAACATTCACATCCACTAGATGCTATCTACCAGATGTCTCAAACTGGTAACTTTAAGCATAGAGTTAGTCACAAATATGATCCTTACTTTTTTTTTTTTTTTTTTTTTTGTTGAGTCCTGCTTCATGAGCTCTGAAGACATTTGAATTTCCAGCATTTTATTTCACAGGGATTTTAAATGATTTTAAATGTCCTTTGTTCCCACCTGCCCAGAAAAGACCTACAAAACAGAAAAAAAAAAAAAAATCAATTAGGTTCCTGTTGTCACTGCTCTAATTTCCAGCTTCTTTCCCTGGAGGAATCGGGAGAATTATTTCTACCTCAAGGTCCAGGGTTCTCTTCTCCAATGGCTGTCTTCCAACCCTGTCTTTATACTCCCATTGGTACTGTTGGAGATGATTCTGGAGATAATTGACATGGGCACAGGCCAATCAGAGCTAGTGTTATTAAGAATTAATGCATGTCTGCTCTGCAACAGTGCACACCAGTGAATGCCAGCCCTGCAGTTAATGGTATTAAGAACCACTCTGTGTTTTGGGCTATTCATATAGTAGAACCTTAGAGTGAAAGAATATCAGGAAAATAGGAGATTGCTGATTCATACAAAATCTCTTTTATTTGACATGCTTGTCACAATTTGTTAGGGTAACAGCATTAAATAGGTAGCCTAGGCCATCTCTGTTTTACATAATCACCTCCTCCTTCCAACTGGCTGGTTCTTCCTTTATTCTGAGTTTTGAAGGCAGCTAGAAATAATTTCTTATTTTTTTCCCATAATTTGTTCACTCTTACTCTCTGTCTCTATCTCTCAACTCATTTTCTCCTTGGTATTGAAATTCATTTTTTATCTTGGGCTTCTTATTCACCTTCTGACCTAGTTCCCAAATGCTTCTCTTTTGACTCTTCTTGAATATGATTAAGTATCTTGAGAAGTGGTGTTTGCCATGGAATGGTGCGTGGACTCTAAATGCCATCACAATATGCTTGTAAGAGACAGTCTGAGAGAGTTTAGACACACACAAGTACAGAAAAGTCAATGTGAAAATGAAGACAGGGGTTAGAATGGCACAGCCATGAGCAAAGGAATACCAAACTTAATGACCTCCAGAACTTTTAGAGAATATAAATTTTTTCATTAAGCCACCCTCTTTGTGGTAATTGGCTATAACAGCCCTAGGAAACTAATATAATACATGGGACTTTCCAAGACATTAGCTTGGAATTATCAGCTATGGACATAGCTGTTCATATAAATATGAATATTTATGTATATTCTAGGCATTTTGAAATTCTATGGAAATGGCCCAGACAGAAAATCTCTCATGAGTTATTTAATTGATTGATTAATTCACCACATATGTATCAAGGGCTCAATGAAAATTTCCAAGGTGAACAAGCAGAAAGACTCCCAAGAGCATACCATCTAGCAGGACAGACTTGAAAATAAGCAAAATCAGGGCTTACTCAGGGAATTACAAAGCAAAGCATAGAAGAAGAGTTGTGAAATGGGGTTGCAGAATAATCTGCAAGGTCATAGGTAGTAGTCTGAAATTTACAGTGTGGCAATAGAATTGAAGTACTAGAGGAGTTGGAGAAGTTAAATGGGCAACTCTAATTGTATATGAAAAACCCTGTAGCTCTTTGCTCGTGAAATTAGATAAAACTTTCTCAGTTTCAACCGCCCTAAACCACACTAAGACCTGTCCATGTTGCTTTGTTTATCTAAATAATTTGGCCCCAAATTCTCCAGCCATAGAAGATTTTCCTTTTCTATGCATGATTGTATACATATATGCTATATTATTTGGCAATTGTGTTACAGTCTGATTCTTTGTGGATCACAGTGAATTTAGTTCTGGGTAATGAGTATTTTTTACTTAAATTTATACTGAATTCTTGCTTTATATTATGCATATTAAAATGGCTTATATTCTCTAGAATTTCAGCATACTATGTTATTGGGTGGGAGTGAAGTGAGAGAATCAGACCCTATGCCAGGGTAGGATTTTCTCATAACTTTGTTCAATAGCTTCTGTTTCTATTAGGTGTAAGTAGAACAAAACCAAGGTAAGAAGGATAGAGGCCTACCTCAGATGTATCTCCCTGAGTCATCATCATGCCCTACCTTGAAGTCTCTTTCCCCAAAGCTCCCCAGTTATTCCTGCACAAACACCTTGTATAAAGTATAAACAGTATCTAAGATTGGGTGAATTCCTGTCCTAAAAAGCCATCCACTAATACTGATCCAGGTCAGGGGTATGAATTTGTTAGAGGTACAAATTAAAAATAAGTAAGTTAAAAAACACATTAAGGTTCTTTCTAGCAGTAAAGAGAGTTGATTAATTCTCAGTTGTTTATGACTCCTGAATGCAAATGTCACCGATCATTGTGATAAGCCTTTTATTCTTGAATTGGTTTATAAGATATTTGTGCCCATGTGGTTAGTGAGTAAAAGCCTTATATCTAACACATTAGTCAAGATCTCAGGGAAATATGTATTAAAAAGGTAAAATTAAATGTATTTACATAGCTCTTTGCCAAGAAAATGAAAATGTTTTAAGTAAATATTCCAGGAGCTAAGATTAGATGAGAATACTTGAGATATGGTTGGCATTTGAATACTTACTTGGCTCTGCTTTAAGAAACACAATACTCTGAAACATTCACTAGCGCATTTACCAGCCTCTTGGAGTTCTGAACATCAAGAAAAGGTGCCAACTGTGATCTTGAGAGGCTCAACTTAAGCCTAGAGTTTATGTAAATAGCCTTTGTCCTGAAGATATATGTACGACTTGAAAAAATCAAAACCTCTGCCCCTGGAAGTCTCTTTTCAAACGAGAGACATTTTATCCTGGAGCCATGGAGTCCTGGCAGATTTCCCATATTCAAACTGAGTGCGTAGATAGAATGACACTGCTTCTTCAGCAAGGAATAGCTACACTCTGGAAGGTAGTCGCCAAGAGCCAGGGAAGACTGCCATCTGGTGGGAATATAAAATTACTACCAAAACACAAGTCACAACCTCCTGGTTGCTTTATTATTTGTTTACAGCCTAACTTTAAAGGCAAGAGTGAAATGAAAATTTAAACCAAACATTATAGGCATCAAAGCAGAAACATTTTAACTAATACCTAATAGTTATTATTGCTTTAGAAGTTTTATCCTATTATTTTGTTGTTTTACCTTTTCTGTGACATGTCAATGAGATTTGTTTTTCGGATCATTTGGTTTTTCTTGTGTCATAGTTTTCAAAACTGGGATAATCCCTCTTTTTACAAAAAGGGCAACCTGATTCACAACTCAGATGACATTAGGAGATAGAAGTATATAGAGAAATTAATTAAATGGCAAATAAGGTAATCTAAACATAGGTCTGAAATGATGGGTCTTCAGCCTAGACTAATTTGATTTGCATTTGAGGATGTTGTTTAATCCTTTTGTACTTGATCAGATTTATAGTTCCTCTGTCAACTGGGTGTCACCTTGGCAAATTATAATGCTAGATCACATACTCACATAGAAATTTTAACGTATTTAAAGTGCCTATGTGATCCAGGGGTCAGATCGGAGTGTTAGAGAGCCATATCAATAAGTACTCAGCTCTTAAATATCCCCTATTATTATTTTTATTTGCTAATTTACTAAATTTCACTTCTATCAAAGTGAATGTGGGAGTGGATTGAAACATTTTCTGCAGAATTTCAGGTGGTATATATGTGTTTGTGTTTGTGTGTATGTGAGAGACAACTACATATTCAGTATTCTCTCAGTATAAATTTGTCTCTCCACTGAATTTATAAATTATAATAAAAACCATTTTCTCTAAATACACGGTTTTAAACATGCATCACTAAAACCCCAAAAGAGAAATAAAATGTCTAATTTTTTTGTTCTTTACTAAGTGAGAATTTCAGATACAGGTAAAAAAGACAACTAGGCTAAACACCCTTCTCTCTTTCACTCCCTGTAATTAACCAAGCACAAAATCCATGATGGATGGTAAGCTTGGTCACACTGAAACATGTAGTCAGTGTTAGTGCCTACCAGCAAATCCTTCCAGGTTCATATGACTGGATTTACTTATGATGGTTTGCTTAACAAAAATACTTTATGTAGTTTGATGAATGCTTTTAAGATTTGGAGCTGAAAATCCTCAAAAAGAGCATATACTAGCTGATTTTCCTGATGTTCCTTGGAAGAATCATTGATCATCATTAAATAAATAAATATACCTGTTCCAACATCTTGTAGCAGGTGGCACAGAGTTGACCATGTGTGAAACAGCTTCATCACCCACTAATGTTGACCTACAAATTCAGAAAAACTGCCCTCGAAACTGTCATTCCAGGGTTTTCTGAAGTTGTCAACATATATAGCAGATTGTTCCTGGTCTGCATTACCAGGCCTTCCTGATCACGGTGTCAGCTGATTCTGAAGTTGTTCTTCCAGGTACCTCTCATGATCCACAATGTTGACTTTGAAAATACCACATATCCGCTACTTAAAGGCTAAAAATCCCAAACATACCACCCAAATATGCAATCAGTATTTTTAAAAAATCATGTGTGCCCAAATCATCCATTAACTATGGATTATCTTTTCACTGAAGGCCATTGATCCCTTCAGGAATAGCATGAAGTTCAGGAAAGCTGAGGTTGCTACAAAGGATACAGACTAATGCTTTCTCTACACACACACACACACACACACACACACACACACACACACACCCCTATTTGTAACAGATTTAGTCTTTAATTATCAAGATGTTTCTGAAAGCAAGTTACAAAGGTTAAAGGCCCAGCATTCGTTTGCTCAGTCTTGTTAAATTGCAACCTTAGTCCCTGTCTAGTTCTTGCAATCACGTCTAAATTATAGCTTCTCTTTTAGCTTCTGGAGTAGTACAGAATCAAGTCTCTAAATTTCTCATCTACTGAGACTACAGATCTAACAATATCATCCTAATGTAATAATGATCTTCAATTTTGACTTTAGAAGTAAGAGATTTGTTAAGAAACAATATCATAACTCCTAAACTCCAGTATATTTTTATGTGTCCTCATGTACACAAGCCAAATATTGTCTTGATTTCAAAGCCTTAGACCAAACTATTTGTAACGTTTTCTTACAAAAATTTCAAGCACATACAAAAAGTAAGAGAATAGTGTAATGAACCTCCAGGTACCTATTACTTGACTTCATCAACCGTTAACTCAAGACCAATTTTGCTTCGTCTATATTCCTCATTCTTAGCCCCCACTGGCTCTTTTAGAGGAAACAAAACAAAACAGATACCGTTTCACATTATTTAATCAGCAAATTATTCAGTAGATAACTCTAAAATGTAGGGATTCTTTAAAACAATATAGTGCCCCACCTGAACACTTACCAAGATTCAAATTTGTATAGTTGTCTCATGTTTTCTTAGGTGCAAATCAGGATCTACATAAGGTGCATGAGTTGCAATTGATTGCTATCTTTTAAAACCTTCTTTAATATATAGGTTTCCTCCTATTTTTTGTCAATTTGTTGGAGAAACTGGATTTGTTATATAGAGTTTGCCACAGTATGAATGTTGCAGATTGTATTGCTATGGTTGTAAGTGAACAGGAGTAGAAACGATTTTCCTTTTGCCAGTTACATAGAGCCACTCATGCAGAAACTGGAATTAACTGGTGATATTTTAGTGCCATTTGTTGTTTTCCAAACATTTTCTGTTGCTAGATTCCTTACACTTTACAGGATTTTCTTATAATCAGTTTCTTTTCTGTTTACTACACATCATATATATTAAATATAGTCTTTTCTAGACATTGTATATTCTAGGAGTGTTTTGTCTGTGAGTGGGCTTCCTCCCAAAATGTTCTTTTGTCTTATTTTCCTGAGAATTGACAGTTAAATCTTGAGGCTTGATAGATTTTACACTTGATAGTTTTAACACTTCTAGTATTAAGTGGAAAAAAAAAAAAAAACACAGATGAATGAACCATACCCATCAAGATATAAGCCAAAATTTTGAAATTAAAATGATTGAAATGATAATTTAAAAACACTGATAGTGACAACAGACTTTACCATGTTATGTGATATTAGACACTCAGAAAATGAAGCCATAATGATTAACAATATATTTTAAAACTGAACAACGAGAATATGAAGATACTTGTCTATAGTTTTTCAGCACTGTATAAAATTATGGTATACTCAGCCCAATAATTGCATAACATTTAAGATTCACCAAAACTAATGTTAACTCTTATGAGTTTAAAAAAAAAAAATGGCTGAGCACAGTGACTCACGGCTGTAATCTCAGCATTTGGGAGGCTACAGTGGGTGGATCACGAGGTCAGGAGATCGAGACCATCTTGGCTAATATGGTGAAGCACTGTCTCTACTATATAAATATACAAAAAAAAAAAATAGCTGGGAATGGCGGCACGTGCCTGTAATCCCAGCTACTGGGGAGGCTGAAGCAGGAGAACTGCTCGAACCTGGGAGATGGAGATTGCACTGAGTCGAGATCATGCCACTACACTCCAGCCTGAGTGACACAGCAAGATTCCATCTCGAAAAACAAAGTGACTAACAAAAGCTACATACACTGGTTCTTCCTAAATATGGCTAAAATCACATAAAGAAACAATATGATGACAAATTAGAATCTTTTTTTTTTTTCTGAAAATGCTCTTGGGAAATGCTTAGAAAAAAATGCTGAAGATTTCAGTATGCTAATACATGTAACAGCTAAGAATAATGCCTGACACTTAGTAAGCACAAAATAAATGTTAGCTGTTATTGTAGTTTGTATGAACAAATGACTCAGTTGACGGAGATTTTTCTGTAAGTTCCATGAGAGTTCTTTTTTCCTGACACATCTGTTTATTATATTTACTTGTGTTCCAATAATGAAATACACAAAGAAGTATTTTTTTACGCATTGGGGAAGCCATTATTCTATCCCTTAATGACTTCTTTTGTAAAAGCATTTCTTTATGGTAAGTTGAGTAAGTGCAACCACTGATACAGTAGATGCATTGTCCAGAATTGTTAAAGTTTTCTTTAAAAAAGTCTGGAGAAATAAATTCACATATGAAATCCCCAGTGTCATTGTAGACATGTTATTGCAGCAAAGAAATGATAACCAGAGGTTTACCAAATTCTGTAGGATAAACTAAATATGCTAAATTTATAGAAGCAAAGGTTTAAAAATGTAGTGGGACCTCATGATACTCTGTGAGAAGGGGAATGACTATGGAATTGTTTTCATCATCTAAAATTTTGCTAATAATCTCGTGAAAGAACACTTTTTCCAAAATTAAGGATGTATTAGCATTAAGTTTTATTTCACAAAATAGTGAGCATTCAAATTGCCTACTTAATCCAGGATAAGCGCCTGTTGGTAGTCAGGAACACACACATACACACTTGAGCTGGCCATTTAATTCAAAGATGAAAACATAACTTTAATAAAAGAATCATTCTGTGGAGAATATTTTGGAAATTGATTGTTTTGGAATATTTTTGATGTTATGTGCTTTCACTGCTGAAAACAGTGTGCAACCTATAAAACCTCTCACATTGTAAACCTTAAAAACATGGAAGCAAAATTTCTAACCTTTGATAAAATCTTCCAAAGAGTTGCAGTGGATTTTAAACTCAATAATAAAAATATTAAATGATTAAATATTATCTCAAACCAACCTTCCTTCCTTCCTGCTCTTGTTAAAGTTTGTCAAAAAAATAAATGAGGCAATGGAGGAAGAGCATCAGAAAATACATGAGGAGTTGGAAGAATAATTGATTAAGTATGTCACTGGAAGAGTGGAAGAGAAAGGGTCATATTCCAAGGCGGAGGCACTTACATTGGAAAAAGTACTGGACAGTTTGTGAGTCAGTAAGAAACAGAAGAGATCAAGTGTTGTTTCTAAGGAAAGAGAAGAGAGCTATGGGAATTGATTTCAGGCGGCCACAATCTCAATGAATTAAGTGATTGAGTAACGTTCTAAAATGAGGAATGCCAGATTTCCACTGAGAGCTTGGATAAAAGAGAAAAAGCCTTGAAATATCTTCCATAGACCCTTCAAAAAGAAGGGAAGCAGAGACCCTCAGAAAACTGAGCAACTCTCAGGACCCACATGTCACGAGATAACATGAATGTATGTCAAAAACAAATAGAAAATTTCAAGTTTTGTTTTTCTTTTAAACCAGCAATGTGCTTGCCACATCTGGGGATGAGTGAAGAGAGGGAGAGAAAAAAAAAAAAAAAAGAAAGAAATTGGCAAAAGGCATAGAATGGAAAGTGAAGATCTGATAACCACAGTAAGGAAGTTGTGAGTATGCAGGTTTTAAAGCCCCTTGGGTAGAGAGACAAGTGAGGCAAGGAAGAATCCAGTAGGTAAAAATAAATGAAAGACTGAGAGGGGGCTTAAGTGTTTTAAAGATACAAGTGAAATCAAATGAAAAGATGTTTTTCATTCAGATCTTTGCTCAAATATAATGAAAGACCTGCCCACTCTGATCTTTGCTCAAATGTCAATCTAAAATTGCACCCTTCCTGCCCTACTCTACACTGTCCATCCACTTCTGTTTCTTTTTTTCCCATTGCACTTACTCTGTGTATTTTCCTGATGTATTTTTTATTGGCTGTTCCTCCCTGCCACCTCACCCCTGATCCCAACTCACACACACAGGATGTAAGCTCAAGATGGCAGGGAATTTTTTGCCTCTTCTTTCTTAGTACCATATCCCCAATACCTTTTCATACTTGTTGCTCATTATGTACTTGCTGGATGAATAAATGATCATACAGCAGTGGAAAGGGAAGGGGTGGTAAAAATTAACTAAATCTTTGTCTTTTATGTTAGGATTTGAAAATAATTTAAGCTCATAAGTGAAGATGTGCAAAGTGTTACAGATGAAGCCTCCAGCAAAACTAAAAAGCAGAAATGTAAGAAGGGAGTTGTTTTTGGGGATTGGAAATGTTGGGTCAGGAGGCTTTTGCTTTTCCTTCTAACTCTTCTGCACTGTTTGATTTATTACAATGTGAATGTATTGCTTTGATGAAAATAAAACTAAAACAATGGCAAAAAAGAAAAAAAAAAAAGACTGAGAGGGAAGAGCAGTGTTAGTAGCAGCAAGTGAGGGCAGAAAGGAGAATGCTAGAATCCAAGATCGTGAGGATGGAGAAATTCTGATGGACAATGAGGTCCATGTTCTGATTACACTTACAAGAGGCTAAAAAAAGACTAAAAAGAAGTTCAGCAGTGGTGTTAACATTAAGGTCTGTTGGTGTCATGTTTGGAGAGGGAGAGCAAAGAGGAGAACATAAGCTAGAGGCCGTTCTGAGCAAAATGGGGAAGGATCCTGAAGATGAAGGGCCACACCTGGAATCCATAGAAATTTAGAAAAGGTGTTGGTTGGTTGTGCCAGACAATGCCTTAAAAGGGGGATCTGAAATAGGGCTTGCGAGTTAGGAGAGGTCAAAAGAGCAGCTTTTATGGAAGGGGTTTCAAAGAACTGTTGCCAGGCTTAAGTTGAGCGAAGGAGACAGAAAGCAGCCTCCAAGAACCACATCCTATGCGGGTCATCTAGTCACAACAGTGCACGCATTTTATATTTTAGCAACAATTAGGCAGCAAGAATGCCATTTATTAGTTTATATCCAGTAGTTTGAATGCCTGAGGAAATAGTGAGGTGAGTCATACTCATTAAAATCATTTGTAGCTCAAATAATAATATAGCAATGTTTTAAATCAGATTGCCAGGATGTATACCTTTTAAAGACTCATGTGAAAGCTGTATTTTAATATCCAGAAGGCTAAGATGATTTCAAAGGTCATTTTTAAAAAATGAATTAAGAATAATTTTCCTAGATACAGACAGACCTATTATAAAGTACACCAGAGTTCCCATCTGCCATCCGCAGCCACGGTCACCCTGCTGGACACTGTTCAAATGCTATTCAGATGTCCACTAATTCAAAACTAATTTCACCAAAAACTCATCTAACAAAAAATGTGTCACATAGTTGATTCCACTGTAATTTCTGTTTTCATAATTTAAAATAAGATTAATTTTCCTGCCCTTTGGCCACAGATTACACTTACAGACCCGAAGAGTTATGGTTTCCCATTAAAATAGGAGCTGGGAAAGTTATGACAATAGCCAGGCAAATTAATTAACACTAAAATTTCAGAAAGACAAAATAAGGAAGAAGATTTATCTCTGCACAAAGAGCTACTCCAGGGTTCATTACATCAGCATTTTTATAAGCCGACTTTGGCATTTTGAAGAGGAGGATCTTACCACAGCATCTCTGAAATAGAAAATTCTTTTGCACGTTTATCCAGTATCTGGAATGACAAGGCTAACATCTTTAAGGGTATTAAAAAATTCCTGTTTATCACCTTAAGAATAATAATTGTACAGATTAGCCGTCTATTCAGATGTTATCTTAAAACAAAAAGTATTGGCTAAGCCTTGCTTCAGATGTTCATTTCATCTTTGGCTAACTTCACCAAACATTAGAGTAGCAAGAAGCACATTGATTTGAGCTTGATGGAAGTATGTTAAGAGGTTCTCCACCTAAGCGTTGTAGATGAAAATTCTTAAACTCGTTTCAATCAAAGTATGTGATTATATTGAGTTCTTCCCGCATCCATGAACTAGGATTTGATTTTTTCCAAGAGGGTGATTAAATCAACATGAATCAAGATGGTGGGACTTCTAGGTATCAAATTACATAGATCTCAGCTTTCATCAGGGAAAACAGAGGAAGATGCAAGTGAAATCTATATCTGAAATATGAGTGCTGGTAATCTCTTACTTTAATGCTTGATATATTCTTGAAACATATCTTTGAACGTGAAGTATAAAATAGTCTTACTAGTAATGAGGAATTCCTTTCCCAGAGGACACAGTAAGATCTTTGATATATGATATATGAGAAGATTTCTAATCAGTTACAGCAAGGATGGTTTTTCTTGGGTCTGGTCCCAGCCAGTCCAGGAAAAAGAATAGATCTTTGAAGTGCTGAGATGGAGGTACTGTCTTCTCTTATTAGGGCAACTAAGGAAATAAGATTCAGGTATCTTTCTTTTCCATAGGCCTACTGGCTCTCCTCTGACCCAAGAAAAAGTCAGGGTAGATACCAACTCTTTTAAATGTCTGACTTTCTGGAGGTACTTGGAATAAGCACAGAAGAAAGAATCTGTCCCTCCTATTAACCACTGTTGATCCCAGTAATGTCTTAGTGTCAAGCCACATGCAAACACCTGTGACTGCTGGTGAAGTCCCTCATCAACTGCCAATCCAGACCAAGCCAGCAAGGCCACATTTGAATAAGAGGGTGTGAGTGGTCTTATTCAGGAAGGAGGAACACTAGCCAAGGAGAGTAAGTGATGCCAGCATGGACTCTCACCTGGGAAGGTCACAGCCTAAAGTTCCAGGAAAAGCAGAAAGAGGGAAATGAGCTTCTGATGAGCTAATGAAGCAAGGCCTGCCAAACACAGGCTTGAGCAAATCCTCTGTAAACAACATAAGGCTGCAAGGGACAGGAAAGGGTCAAAAGATAGCATGTCTTTGGGAGAGGGTCAAACGAGCTCAGAAGCATGTCTTTGAATTGGTATAAAGAAGACATTCTGAGCAGAAAGGGCAGTTTGAGTGTATATGGATACTTGTAGGAAACCTCGGAATATTGCCCAAAAGAGATGACTGTCTATATGGATGAACAGTTTTAGATTCTTTTTCACAGTTTATATTCTTTTTTTTAATATTTGCTTCTATTATACTATGGACCTTTATAATGCACAATGAGAAATTAATTAGTTTTTATAAAAACACTTGATCACCTTCTAAATTATTTATAGTGATTCAACCATGAAGAGAAAACACACACACACACACACACACACACACACACACACACACACACAGAGAGAGAGAGAGACAGATTGCATACAGGATTTCATGATTTTCTAGAATGATACTTTGCATATCCACAGCAAGCCTGTATTTGTTGTGATTAGATTTTTATTCTCTTTTATTTATGTATAGTCTCTGAATTATTGTTATTGTTCGTATTTTAAGTAGAATTTAATTCTCTGGAAGAAAGTTGGTTAATGAGAGATTTCTTCTCAAATTTCACTTGAAATTTCTTCACTTAAATTTACTTTCAGAAGTGTAAAAGTACAGGCAGTGGAAAGTAGCAGTGTTTATATAAGCAGAGAAGGAGGTTGCTTTTTTTAGTCAGGAGAGGATTGATTTTTTTTTACAAAGTAAAAAGGAAAGTACATTATCTGGGATACTTCATGTTGCTTTAAATATGAGTGATGTTTAGTCCCTGGCCAAGACAGGTCCTTTGTAGCTCTCTAAGGAAAAACAAGCCCATTTGCCCTTGGGGAGAAGGGGCACAAATAAATACAATCATGAACTGGAAATCTCAATAAATTAAAAAATTATGACTTTACTCAACAGCATGGCCTTAGGTATGAGAAGAAAGATGGATTTGAAGAGCTCTTTCCATTTTTTCCGTGGACATCTGGGTTAACATTTTTTGGTAATATATATTTATTTCTTTCTTTGTGAGACAAATATTCAGTACCTTATAATTGCATCCTTACTTTTAGCAGGAACATTAAAAGCAACATGCAAACTACAAGCCCAGAATAATATCAAAATAATTCAATAGTCATTTCATATTAGCAGGCAGGATTGTAATGATTCATTTCTTTTTTTTTTTTTTTTGAGATAGAGTTTCACTCATGTTACCCAGGTTGGAGTGCAATGGCGCGATCTTGGCTCACCGCAACCTCCACCTCCTGGGTTCAGGCAATTCTCCTGCCTCAGCCTCCTGAGTAGCTGGGATTACAGGCACGTACCACCATGCCCAGCTAATTTTTTGTATTTTTAGTAGAGATGGGGTTTCACCATGTTGACCAGGATGGTCTCAATCTCTTGACCTTGTGATCCACCCGCCTCGGCCTCCCAAAGTGCTGGGATTACAGGCTTGAGCCACCACGCCCGGCCTGTAATGATTCATTTCTAATAACAAGTTATATGGAAATTACATAGAATAAATAGAACTTATTTTTGAAGTGCAACTACAGCATGGTCACAAAGGCCTGATGCGTGGCAGTTCAAATTTATCTATGTTCCTCTCCATTCTTTGCAAACATTGTAGTTTTCTCATTTTCCTCTGGAACCTACCTTCAGGTTGAAGACTTGACATCACAGAAGCAGGGCCTGACAGAGGGTTTTATTTCTTCAGTTGCTGGCAGGCCATGCTCTAACATCGAGAGTAATAGGGACCACTCTCTTGACACACTTAGTTCTTAATTCTCACTTTCCCTGACATAACCATTCTTAGATTTGTAACTTCCATAGATAGTTAACCCACGTAATTTGATTCAGAGCTATATAGTATACTGTATAAATATAGTTTTGCATGATTTCAGTAATGAGTTTATTTAAAAGCACAGGATTTGAAATATGTGTCTTTATGGATAAAACAAGGTAGAATGTAATTGCATTTTATCTACTAATATATGATGATAAGCAATACTGTTAGGAGTAATGATATACATTACTTTGCTTATGCCTGTGAATGTGACTAAGCAGTGATCATTGATGATAACTGGCTAATGAAAAAGTCATAAAAATTAAGTCTATGTTTTATTCATGAATTTGCCTATTTATTTAATATGTGTTTATTTAATGCCTACTATATTTAAAACCTTGAGATAAGAGGACAGTGAACAGGGAAGGCATAGTTTTTACTTTCAGGGAGTTTTAGCCAGGGAGATAGACATTAAACATGAAAACAGGTATTATTTGATTGTAATTATAAAAATTGCATTACAGTAGAAGAATGAGTTGCACAAAGATTAGAAAATAGGGTGCTGGCTAAGGTTTATGCAGTGAGGGAAACTTGTAGGAGCCCAAGACTTCGTAAAATTAAGGGGGAAATTTTACTAAGAATGTCCTAGGCAAACAGAATAGCCAAGCCTTCAGACAGGAAGAGTAGTGAGATTGTGGACCTGAAAGGACATTAGAATTAGAGTCCAGAGTGCTTACTAAGGCATGTAAGCTCCTGCCTCTCTACACTTCATCTCATTTCATAAATCTCTACCTACCCCCACCATCTCTACAGGTGATAGATAAGCCACATGATTGCTGAAATTATATAGGGATGGTAAAAAGAAAACTGGGGGAATAATAGAACCTTGAGACCTCTTGATCCTCAGAGTTTGAGTAAATTAAGGATACTCCAGCAAAGGAGTCTAAGAATAAGAACTCAGAGTGGCAGGAGGAACATTGGAAGCCAAAGGAGGTGACCAGACATGTCAGATGCTGCTGAGAAGTCAACCAAGTTTAAGTCTGGCAGGTTATTGGCCAGATTCAAGTTTCTGAATAGAAATGGATGCTGGGTAGAGAAGAAAAAAAAAAGAGCAAGGGAGTGATGGGTATAGAGAAAGTAGAGGGATCAATGGATCTCAGATCCCAGTGAGGTCCACGAATAGCCTTGGCAGGGATTGTGGTAAAAGCAGTCTTGGAGAAGGGAGATTTGGCTGGAGTGGAGAGAATAAACTTGAGGATAGGCGATGAAGTGAAAGAGGAACATATTTAATAATATTGGAAGTGGAAACATTTCAGGTGATTACAGTAGACTTCATTTGTGATCTTGGGACTGAAAGCATGAGGTAGAAAAATGAGAAATTCATTGGCAATAAGGAGAGCCAGGGATAAATAAGATAGGATGTTGATGTAGATGTGGATATTGTCCAAGATCATGGAAATGCTGGGACTAGAAAAGACAACATTCCAGGTGCCAAAGCCTTTTCATGAAAGATGCGTAGAGATTAGTGGATAGATGATACCAACAAGAAGGGAGATTATCAAGATACCAACAAGAAGGATTAATCTAGCATAGCTAGATTAGACAGAAACATCAAAGCAGTAGGCATGTTTTGCAAGGAGGTAATGATGCAATGGACAACACTCAGGGGAAGGGGATCCTCCACTTAAGGGTAGCAGGGATGTAAAAGAATAAGCAGCTAGCATCATTCACAGAAGTGGTGTCTTCAAAGAAGAATGGGATTTTAGTCAGGGTGAGAAGGTAGAGACAATGTTCAGAAAAGAAGTTGAATATGTAGTGAAGTTTGCAAACCATAAAGCAAAGCTATCAAGACACAGTGGAAGAATTTGAGACATAGGAAAGGGAAGAGGGAAGAGAGAGAATTGAGAGTTAGTAGAGGGCAATTGGGCAATTAAGAATGAAACGTTGTGGGAATTTTATTGTAGCAGAAAAGAGATGCCAGGGTATAATATGCAAACCCAGGGAACTAGAAGGAGGGGCCAAGTAAACAAGGAAGAGGGAGCGTGGCAGGGTCAGTAACTTAAGAGACACCCACCTCCCTTTACGTTAGGACCTCAGTACCGCAGCCCGGCTATAATATATAATGTAAAAGAGAAGTTGGAAAAACTAACAGGGTTTGCCTAAGAAGAGACTCCACTGTAGGCACTGTTTCCAGCAAAATTAGGTTCTTAATTACTGACACACTAATATGTTTATAAAATGTCCAGTCTGCCAGAGGTTTGCACCATGAAGCACAGGACCTTCGCAACACAGAAACTATTC
This sequence comes from Cebus imitator, assembly GCF_001604975.1. NCBI lineage: Eukaryota > Metazoa > Chordata > Mammalia > Primates > Cebidae > Cebus > Cebus imitator. Next base: position 4,876,310 of record NW_016107396.1, read on the forward strand.
TGATCAAGGGGTTATTTTCTCTCTCAGGCATTCACAACAATCCTTTCATGTGTAAATAAGTTCAGCATTTCTTTCTTTTCAGTCTGAAATATATTAGAATACACATAACTTGTATGAATTCTTAACTTTCCCTCAATGTTTTAATATTTTCAATTGAATTTGGTATGAACAAACATGAAGCTTATTCCTTCTGTATTGTATTGCTCAGTTCTGAGAAACTATGATTTAATACTCATGTCGTAACTTGAAATAATAATATATTTTTCAGAGGTATCTAATTCAGAATCAGGAAAGTAGTTGGATGCTGAAATCTGCTTCTTTCCAAAAACTATGTGATAATACAGGCCTGAAAATAAATTTTTGAAATTACAGTGACTTAGGTTTTTACGGTTTGTGAAGGAGCTAAACATAAACAAGCAGGGTAGTTTAGTTCTAGTTAATATCAATACCCAAACACTGATCTTTTGAGCTGTCTCTTGTAGTATCACTAGGATCTCTTCCTTTGCCATTAGAAAAGGAATTTGAGAAATATCTACTAATGACTTACCATACTCTATTTTAATTATTTGCACAAACAATGTAAGAAATTATGTTTGAATAATTTTGAGTCTGAGAGAATGTCATGTTGGATTTGTATTCTCACACGACATCCAGTATCTGGGATACTATAGATAAATGGTGGTTGAAGGTACCCGTCATCTATCAGCATACAATGCTGCATAACCGCCAGAAAAACATAATGGCATACAACCAAAAGCACATTCATTTTGTTCACGAAGCTGTGGAATTCAGCTGACCTGAGCTGATCTCAGATGATCTAGGCTAGTTTCACCCAAACGTCTCGGGCTCCTCTGGTTATTGGTTGCTTCAGCTTGGACAACTGGGGTGACCTAACTCTGCCCATCTTGTGTTTAATCTGTGGTCAGCTAATACAGGCATAGCCTCATGGCATAGTGGAAGTTAAGGAATGAACAAAAGAATTGTGCGAGCCTCTTTCAAGCCCCTGTGTCAATATCCTGTTGGGCCAGAAGAAGCCACATTGAGAGGTCAAATGTCAGAGTAGGATAGCACTGCAAAATTCTATAGAAAGGACATGGATACAGAGACGGGTGAAGAGTGAGGGCTATCCATGCATCCAGTTCACTGCATTAAAAATCTCAAGAAATCAATCATAAAGAACACTGTCCAAGGTTCAGGCTCAGCACTGTTCACTTGTTAACTCAAGTGAATTATTTAATCATTCTAAAGCCTAATTTCCTTATTGGCCCTTCTCAAACTTTAAAAGCCATTGGTTTTATAAAATTGAGCTTTTAATGAATTTCATGCTATATACAGTCTATAAGAGAAACTTCACAGGAAAGTTGTCATTGTACTATCCTTTAGTGAGCCAACATGGCTAGTCTGAATGGCCATGATTGATTATCAAATATTGACGCATTCTGTAATATTATTCAAATTGATAAAATTTTAGTCTCGACTTGGTATGAATTAATTAAGTACTGGAAGTTGAATTTTCAGTTGGAGTCTTCATTTTTTGCTCCCATCTGATGATTCTTTTGAAGCATACAGTGTGTCAGTATAATGTCAAATGCTGTGACATCTCTTACATGTGAGATGAGCTATAGGGGCCATTGATGCTGTGCCTTAATAATTCATTGTTATGATGAATTATTACTCTAAAATTGACTAGAGGAGCTTTGTCAAATTTACATAATGCTCATAAAACTGTGGGTTAATTTATAGTAAATGTTATGATTTGTTTTATATAAAGCATACAGATAATACAGAAATGAAATCTGCTTTAATTATATAATATGTAATTAGTAATAGATAATGAAGTGCTGGATTAGTTAACTATAAGAATAAAAACTAAGTAAAATTGTTCCAAATGAAAAATATTTTATAAGTTTCACAAGAAGAAAGTAATATAAACAAATGGTCTTTGAAGTTGGTTTTCTATGCCTAAAATGACTTCTTATTCTAGTTACTTAGATTGCTTCAAAAATTGTACACCTAGATTTCCAAAGTAAGTTGATGAACCTATAATTTGTAACTTCCTTTGACATGTCGAATGTTCTGTTTCAGACATAAATAAATGACTTGCCATGTGATAAATCGTTCATATCTCTGTGAAACATTTATTTTGGACTGATAATTTACTTGTAATATCAATCACTCTTACCTGTGTCATTTCAGGATCATCATGTAGACATATCCAAGAAACTTCACCAGAATCAAGCTGGCCTGGATTCAAAAGTACCAGTTGGTAGTCAGAATGATTTCGTGGATGTAGAGAACGAGAGGAGCAACTGTGGGGCCACAGCAGTAGCAGGTACTAACGTGACTACAAGTCAGTTCAACCACAGTGGTTTAACTGTCCACATGACAAAGGTGCAATGGACAGATTCTTACTGCCATTTTGTTTGGAATATATGGCTCAGCCAAAGTGACCACCTGCCCTGCAAATCACATTGAAATAAAGTATTGCATGAGGCATAATATTGAACACTCACAACAATAATGATAATGTTTATTGTTTTTCGTTATTAGATTTTTCACCTCATTTATGGTTTTCATGGCCAATGAAGTGTTTTAAGATTGCTTGTATTGTTGTGATAATAAAATTTTGATATTTTTTCTAGAACAATGAACAACAAGAATTACTCTCTTGAAAAGAGATTAAAATAATTGACATGCTTTAAATTTAAAGAAGTATCAGATAAGTCCTTGACTGCAAACTTGAATTATTATCATCTATAGAGATTGTGATCTGATATTTTTCATCTCTACTGAGGGCAAAACAAGAGCAAATGGACTTGCGGAGGAGTTGATAGCATTCAATTAAGCTACCCAGACTAACTTCCATATGGCAGAAACTTGGGATGAGATAGCAAGGGAAATAAGAAGTTTGTTTCTTGCCAATATTTTAGATACACCAAACCCCCTCAATTTCTATTACACTTTGTCTTTGAAACTTCACATTTAGTTCATGGGAAAATTGAAACTGTAATTATTCTTAAGCATACGGTTTGTTCCTTTCTCCTCCTTATTTGGTTTTGTAGCTAGCACGCTTTCTTCTCCAAGGACATGTAAAAGTCAAAACACTAGATATAAAGTCTCTGAAGTGTTCCTGCTCCAAACCCGGTCTGCACAATCTGGGTTCTTTCATGTAGTTAGCTTACAGGCTTCTGACACTCCTATAAAAATGTCCCATAGATCTTTTCTTATTACCTTTTCATTGACTGTCTTCGAGTGAGAAAAATGAAATTCTGTAAAGGGCTTTGAAAACCATGCATATTGCAATTCCTCCAAATTTCTAATACTAATCAAGTGTGACTATAAAAGAAACAACCACTGCAGTGAAATTGCTGCAGCGTGTAGAGTCTCAAGCCATTATTAATTCATTGGAAACTGATTTTTTTTTCTTTTTCTTTAAGATTGTGGATTCTAAAAAGTACCAGATAACACAATTCCTGAGATCAAAGTTTTTGTTTGAATCAGAGGGAAATGTTACCTAATCTTCTCTTGTATGTGAATCTTTCGGGCATGGTACAGCAGTAGTCCCAGCTTCGTGCCCTGAGTGAGTAGTAAAGCGTATGTTACAGACCAGAGCAGCACCTGCTTTGAACATATTACTTGGAAGTGATGATTTTAGAGACAAGGATGACCTGGAATTAAAGCAGTGGTTCTAGGCAAATGAGACTCCTTAACTTCATTCAAGAGAGTAAAATGGAATCTCCTTTCCTAAATCAATTTGATTTTAACATCCATTTATTTAGAAATTACCCAGTATGAACTTCTTGGCAATATTTTTATTTGCTTTCCCATTTGTAAATGCAATAAATTACCGTCTCTCTTCATTATGGATTATAATTGTGTGATAATTCTATATATAAAAATGCAAAAGTAGAGTAGAGCAAAAATATAATTTTTCAAACTTTATTTTTATCTTATATAATATAGTGTATGTTCTTCATTTCCAAAAAGAAAAGACTCATTGGAGCCATACTTTACACTTACCATACTTCATGTAGATAGCTCATGGATTATGTAGTAGCCTCCTTTGAGTTCAGGATGGGTAGATTAGGCATTTTCTGAGCTTTCTCCTCTTTCTAATGCCTAGACGTAAGTCAGTCATTTCCTAAATTTTCTTTGATGAGAGTAACAGTTGCAGAGACTTTATAGCATATCACTGACTTAAAAAAAAAAGAAAAAACCTAATTAAGATAGGGGTGCTGCTTTCCTTTTCTAGCATTGCTCTTTCAGGGACCCAGACCTAATTCTTTCAGTTAAATGGTGTGGAACCTTTTCAAATATGTATCTAATAATTGTACTAAAGGGAATTATTTATCTTGGTATTCAATGTCAACAACTAGAATTTTGCTGTGAATGACTGAACATGAATTGTGTAATAAGACTCTATTCCAGCCAAGAGCACAGTAAACCCTCACTCAAGATCAATGCTGCCAGCCGCTGATATCTTCGCTAAGAAACTGATGAAAACATTTCACTAGATAATCTAGATGACCTTCTTCTGTGGGTCCCTGATTCACTCTGGTTGCTTGGTGATGCCCATGCCTTATTTTAAAAACATTATTATTAATTCTACATGTTATTTTATTCATAAATTACTAAAAAAAATAGTTCTCTGAAAGCAGGATGATTAAGTGATAGAATGACAAAGTGTACACCTTTAGAGACAGAACTGAGATTTCTGGGTTTACATTTTGGCTCCCCCATTAGGTAACCATGTACCATGTGCAATTTGTTAAAAAGACTATTCCATTATTTGTAAAATTTAGTTACTGGTAGTGCTATACCATGGGATATTTTCTAAAGATTATATTAGATCAAATAGGTAAAAGTTAGTATAGTACATAGTAACTACAATGAAGTCAAGCTGCAATAATTAACTACTGAGTCTTTACAAATTGATTGCTAAGGGAAATTTTGTTTTCCTACAGTGTGCTCTGTAAATTGCTGGCTGTGGCCACTTGATGTTATGGGTCCTTCAGTCTCTTGAGTTTCTGTTTGTATTTTTTTGCCTTTGAGGACAGTATGTTCTTGGAAATGTTGTGGCCTTCGTGAATGCTATGAATATTGGAAAGGATGAGAAACCCTCTTTGTTAATGTCATTGATTCCTCAGAGTAAAAGAAACACTGCAATTGTTTAGCGACATGGATGTCCTGACTCTTTCTGATGGACTCTTTCCCCATCTTACCTCAGCGGCAGTAGCTGAGGACGAGCACAGGACTTCAATGTTTATTCAGCTTAAGGCCTATTTTTAGCTGATAGCATGTGTTAAGTGGAAATGTTTTCATTGAGTTAGTTATTTGTTGCATCAGTTCCCTGGGCTGATTTGCCTATGGAAAATTGATTGGGAAGTTGTCTCAGGAACACTTGAGGCAGAGTCCCAGAAGCAGGTCTGGGCAGAGGGAGAAATTGAACCATGATACAGTCACAACAAAGACCTCAACTGATCCTGTAGGGAGCTCTGGAATTGGCATGGCTCTTTAAGGTTGTTCTGAATTAGAAAGTAGGGAACAGAGCTTTATACCCCCTGCATCAAACAATCATCAGATGCAGCTGTCCCTGAGAAGGGTCTGTGGTTACAGGCAATGTGGCTTTTTAGCCAAGGGCACAGCCATTTGGTATAAGAGGACGATTATTTAGTTCTGAGGCAGATCTGGGTATTATGTGGGTCACTCATTAATTGCTGCCATTGCTTCTGGTTATCTTCCTGGCTAAACAGGGGGCCATTTTCCTTTTTCCTCCTTATGTCTCTCTAGAAACTGAAATCTTTGCCAGGAAGGATGACCTTTTAAATATGCTTATTTGTTTTTGCCCTACATAAACATAAATGTTTTCTAGTGAGCAAATTTTGTACTCCCCCAATCCATATTTTCTAATGTAATTTTCTTCCTTTTGTAGCTTTGACTATGTTCTTTGAATTTTCCTACCACCTTACACTAAATCTGTGCTACTGCTTGTCCTTCATAAATTAGACTTGTCAAGTAGTAAGAAAAATCCTAGGCTAGAAAATGAAACCCAGACACCCCACCAAAATAATGGGTACACCAGATAATCTGTATGCCCTGTCGGTTCTGAAAGCCTGTGATCCTATGGGTTATTCTGAGTTAGAGCATTGAAATTGTTAGGCTCAAAAGGTCCTATCTCTAAGAGAGACTCACATACAGGTGATTGACCACATCTAAGATCCTACTTAATTTGGAAATTAAACAGGTCAGAATAAACAAACTCCCGGGGAAAGCTCTCCACTTAGGCCAAGGCGGAAGCTAGGGAATAAAGAATGATTCCGTAGCTTTAGTTTAACCCAAATGTTTCATGTAAACTTCAGATCTTATTTGTATCATGGAAAATAAAACATGAGTCAGTTCCCTATCAGGACCATTTTGAGGATTAGACAAGTCAGGGGTTCTATATTAAAGACCTTAATTGAATGGCTGATTATATGTAATCAAGAGGCAGGTAGTTTAGATCATAAAACACATTGCTGTTTCTTAATTTTAATGAAGAAACATCTCAATAATTCAATGTTATTCTAAGTAGTGTCTAAGTGCAAAAACTACCTGATTCCAAAGTCTAGAAAACCTGTTATTAAAAATATTGCATAGTTTTCAAGTGATGATTTCAAAATCTATCCTTTCATCTTTATATTTAACATCAATGCAGCTTTTTCATAATATAAACAAAATAATGATTTAGCAGAATTTATTTTACATTTCTAGATAATGCTATTTTAGTTTGGAAATACTGATACCCTAAAAAAAATATTATAAGATCGCTCTTCGTTTTATAGCAAACAATCTCCCTCTTCTCAGAAGATTTAAATGTTTAAGAATGTGCTGCAAGGAGAACCCAGTCATTTCATTCTTTGAACAATTCTGAAATATCATTTCCTATTAGGCAGTTGTGTGAGCACTGACAGCCTGGCCCCTCTTCTTCCCTAGAGATTAATTTATTTCTTGCAGTGCTTGCTCTTCATGGAAATCTTACTCGTAAGCCTTCACCAATGGGAGATCTCATCAGCAGAATGTTAATTATAAAAGCAAAACTGTGTACCATATTGAGTGAGAAAAACAGTTCTCTAGGCAAAGCAACCTTTTTCTTTCTTGTTACTCTGCTCTCTGCTCCATCTAGGGTTGAACAGAAATATTAACCCCTGGGAAAATATTCCACAAGGTGCTAGGGGATGGTAGAAAATGCAAATTTTACAATGAGACAGACCCATGTCTAAGCTCTAATTCAAGAATGTCACACTTGTTTGTGACTTTGTTTACTTATCTTTACAATTAGAATAAACATACTTACCTTACATGAAAGTTCTTGTGCTTTAAAATATCACTTAATGTGCATGTTAAAAATACATATTCTTGGGATCTATTCTCTAGAGCAGAGGTAGCAAACCATCATGGCCTGTGCGTAAAATATTAATAGGTCCCATTGCCTGTTTTTTTATGGCTCAGGAGCCATGAATGTTTGCTTTTTCATTTTCAAATGTTAAAGAATATTAAAAAATAATTTTTGACATGTAAAAATTATATAAAATTCAAATTTTAGTGTCTATGAGTAAAGTTTTATTGGCGCACATCCACATTTATTTAAACATTGTCTTTGACTGCTTTAGTGCTCTCTCACCACAGTCAAATAATGGTAGCAGATATTTACCGTCTGGCTCTTTAGAGAAAAAGTACGATTCAGAGGTTCTCAGATACACCACAGGGATATATTTCAACATATCTCAGGTGAATCTGCTATAGGGGCTCTATGCATTACACTTTGAAAAATAATGCACTAGAAGAATTGTGAACAACCTTTCTGTTCTTCTCACTTATCACATCCACTCTACCAGAAAGCCTGATCGGCTTTATCCTCAAACCACATCTAGAATATGCTCATTTTTTTTTTCCGTGGCTACTGCTACCAACCAAATCGAAACTATCTGCTGCTATCTACCACTGTCTCTTATCCAGATTCTTGCAGTTCCATTCTAAGTAGTCTATTTGCTCCCACACTTGGCCCGTAGTGACCGTTCTTGACACAACAGCCAGAGTAAGTATATTATCATCTTAAATCAGACAGTGTAACGCCTCTCATTAATATCCTCCAGTGGCCTCCCTACTTCTCCTCCCTTCTCACTACTCTGGATATGTTGGCTTCATAGTGGTTTCTCAGAAACCCTAGAAGAGCTCTATCCTCAAGGCTGGCACAGACTGTTTTATCTAATGCCACAATCTTTCCCCAGAGATCCATGTGGTTTTCAGCTTCACTTCCTTTAGGTCTTTCTTCAATGGTTACCTTCTTGGTGATCACCTTATTTTAAAACTATAACCCTCCTGTCTGGGACTGTCTGCTTCCTTTATGCTCTCTAACATATTTTTCACTGTCCTCTTTATTTTGATTATTGGTCACCTATTCCACATAAGGTCACTATGAAGGCAGGGATTTTTATCCGTTTGCTCTATCCTTAGGTTATAGGAAAGTCTCTGGCTCATAAGAGGTTCACATTAAGTATTTCTTGAATACAAAAATGAACTCCATACTCCTGTCTTGTGTTTGACAGATGACATGTGGATTCTATCAAACATTTTCTGCATGCAAAAACAGTTGCCAAGAGTGCAAAGACTCATCTCTGAAACATAATGCAATACCCACTTAATCACTTCAAATGAGAGGGGAAATAAAGCAGCTATTAGCTTGTATTATTTGTTTGTTCAGTCTCAGCCAACAATTTGATTACAAAAGATATAAGGAAAGGGAAACTAATGGTGGGTACAAATACGAAAACATGAATGAAAATCCAGTTGAAACTGCTCAGAAGAGACTCCAAGAAACCACAATCAAGTTGCATCCTATAAGAGGTAGATGGCTCACGGCAGGTTTGAATGTTCACCATCATGTTGAGCAATTTCAGGTGACTGGCACTCAAAGTTCCCTAAAAGGAAAACGAAGAGGGAATATTTTTCCTTCAAATTAACCCTTTAGGAAACATCAGCCTTATAAGATAATGTAAATTACTTCTAGACATACTTCAGCTTGATTCCTCCAAAATATGAGGAAATGGAAATTTTTTTTCATATTAACCTTCTTATTCCAATAATTATCTATGTAATTTTATGCTTATAACTTCATTTTGTAGATTATTCCTACAAAGATGTAATTCTAACCATTGAAGGACACTTCTTTAGCCTGTGTTTTTGGGAGAGAAAAGCAAAATGAAACTCCATTCTATGTCTACTCTTCTAATTGGGAAATACTTCATTTGATCTCCAAGGAACCTAGTCTACATGATTATAAATACCTCAGTTAGTGTGATCATCTGAGTAGTTGCTTCAGTGAATATTCATTTCAATGAAATCATCACCTCCTTATTAAACTTTTGACATTTCCAGAAGGAATAGGTGATGAATGCCAAAAAGAAAAATGCTTTAAATCAACTGGGATTTTAAAACCTAAATCATCGTCAGAAAAAAAAAAGTTCTTTCACATTTTGACATTTCTTGAAAGTTAGTATGCTAAGGAACACAGTTTTGATTCAATATGGAATCTTCTGCTATCAACTGGAGCTTGCCACCAGAGCATAGATTCAATTTAGAGGACCATTGCACTGGGTGAAGATTGGGTTAGATCAGGCAGGGTGAGATGACCTAAAAGGTCCCCTCTGAAACTAAGATTGTTTAAATCCCAGTATTTTATTTGGAAATAATCTGATTATTTTAATTACCTCAACTCCCATTTTTCTGCTTGATTATGTACTATCTTAAATCAGCTTATTGACAAGGGAGAGCTAGACCAATAACTGTCAAGATGACAGATTGAACTTTCAAACTGCATGCTTGTAATAGATTTATATGACTCTGAGATGGTAATAGCAAGTAATATTTCTGTAGCACTTTACATTTTACAAAGTACTTGCAAGATCATTATTTCATTTGATATTTCCTAAACTCTCTATGATTCAGTTATTATAATGAAAACGTATTCACTGATAAGAAAATGGAATTCAGGGATTCCTCAAGACACACAGCCAGTTAAGTTGTAGGCCCAGGAATCAGATCTAGGTCTTCAGATTCCAATTCTCTGTACTACAATTCATTTATTTCATTTTCCTTCATCCCATCCCCCTGCTCCCTAAGAAAAAGCAGCGCTGTAAGGAAGAAATATTGCTGTTATTCCTTTTTATAGATAAAGTCACAAAGATAGTAAATGATAGAAGTGGGAATAAAATCTGGGCATACTGCCTAAAAATCTTGTGTTCTTTTATCTAAAATGTATATTGTACAGTGTGTGGTTTTATTATTGTTTGTCATATAAGAAACATCTGAAAATCTAAAGGCATCCTTTGAAGACAGTGGATCATGAGGAGTGGGAAGAAAATCTAGGAGAACATGCAGTGCAGGTTCTCTTCCTCATCAGTCCACTGACCGCTCTAGTTCCCAGCTCCAGATAGTACTGATGGAAACGTTGATAGAGGAAAGAAATTCAGACCATTAGGGGAATTAACATGATGTGTAGAGATATTCCTCTTCTTTCTTCTTCGACATTACCTTTCTTTTTTCTCAATTAGTTTGTGACCTCCTCAGGAGTCACAGAACTGCACATTTTGTTTCTGTGTTTCACATATATCATAAAAGTCGCTAAGAGATGGTGAGATAATTTCAATCTTTTAACATTTATTGACATATTCTATCTTTGTGATTATTCCATTCAATAGGCAGTATTTTCCTCCTTCTCCTTCTCCTTTAAAAAAATATGAGAAAATGAGGCACATAAAGGTTAGGTAAATTACTTTAGGTTATAAAGTTAGTGTGACAGAAAAAGAATTCAACGAAGAAAAGAAAGAAGAAAGTGAGGAAAAATGGGAGGGGGAAGAGGGAAGGAAAACAAATGGAAGAAATAAAGGAAAGGAATGAAGGAAAGGAAGAAAAGAAGGAAGGAAGAAAGGGAGGGAGGGAGAAAGGGAGGGAGGGAGGAAGGAAGGAAGGGAGGAAGGAATGAAGGAAGGAAGGAGAAAGGAAGGAAGGAAGGAAGGAAGGAAGGAAGGAAGGAAGGAAGGAAGGAAGGAAGGAAGGAAGGAGAAAGGAAAGGAAGCGAGGAAGTAAGGGAGGAAGGGAGGGAGGGAGAGAGTGGGGAGGGAGGGAGGGAGAGAGTGTGGAGGGAGGGAGGGAGGGAGGCAGTTATAGGCTACTGAGTACTCAGAAGGAAGACCAACAGAGACTTTCTCTCCAGGTCCAGGCAGCTAGCACTTAACTAACCTCTAGTAGAACAGAGGCAGGGGACGGTCAGAGAGATTTCTGGTTTTCTGTTCCTCTTGAAGACTTGCAGTGCTTGCTTTTAGGGCTTCTTTCAATCACCCATCCATCGTGTTCCGTAAAGCCATAGTAGAAAGGAATTAAGTGTCTTGCCTGAAGACAGGCACAATTCCTATTTGTAGCTTAGCTTGCTTTATTTGAGAGTCTGACATGTTGCATTAATGCCAGGTGTATATGTTAACTGGGAACTTTAACTAGATAGTACAGCTTATGCTGGAGGTCTGTTGGTTTTTCTTCAGTTTAACAATTACTAGGTACCCTTTTCCTCCTCTGTAGTTCTTAGAACTCCTAAGTAGGCTTGTATTCTATTCTGCAGGGATAGTGCCACAGCCAGACTGTTGAGTCCAGAAACAGACATTTTTAGACACAATCAGCTTCATCATCTTGCTAGCTGTGTGATTTCTAGGCAGGTCTCAACTTCATTGAGGCCTCAGTTTTCTACCTTACATTACCCATATGATAGAGTTTTTATAAGGATGAACTAAAATGCAAAGAAAAGCATTTTGTACATGGAAAAACACTTCTACATCTAAGCTATTATCTCCTGCCTTACACAAGTATCTACCTTGTTTCTGAAGAGCTACTTTGTTCTGTTTTTTTTTTCCCCCATTTTATTTTGTTGGCTCTTTCTGCTTTACTTCCAACCATTTCTCAAAAAGCATACATGCATGTGAGTGTCAACAGTATCTGAAAGCAGGCAGTTTCCTTTCTGGTTATTTTCAATGCTTGTTTCTGATAAACGCTTCTTATTTTTTTATTTATAGAAATGTTCAAAAATGAAAAACATCAAAAATAACAAGATGTGACAGAAGCCACTTAGGCAGCAAGCATAAATGTTGCAGTGAAAAAGGAAGCTAGCCTTCTAACTGAAAAGCAAGTATTTCCCAACAGACTCCAGAAGAAACTTGACTCATCGCTGTAAACAAGAGAACAACCTTAAACGTCTTAACAGATAAAACTTAGAGAAACCTATGGTATAGAATTCCTATAGTCTATTCTGTTGTGTCTAAGCCTGTATGTATTGTTTTGTTGTTATTTAGGAGATATTTATTTAAGGTGCACACTTTGGGGGAGGTGTTCTTATTTCTACTACCAACAACTAAGTAATTGAGAAATAATTTTGTATGTCAGTTTCTGAGTAAAAGCAGTCTGAAATGGGATAAAAGCCCACCAAATATTTTCATTTTTTTCAGAATGTGTTTTGCCATTTTTAGTGCTATCATCATTTCTAACAAGACCTAAAGAAAAATAATTTTATATCTGAGTGACTTAAAATGTCCAGGCTTCTTATCCACATCCCTTGGATCTGTGGAAAGGAGTCTGGCTTCACATTCGCAGTGTATTTGTAAAATGCACTGTGTAATGAATATGTTTGAATTTCAACAGCCAAAGCCATTGAGAGTCATAGGAGTTTTTCCACAACCTTCTCTTTTATTCCCCAACAACAAGTTCATGACTGAAATTTCACCAGATTTCTGATGTGATGTCTTAATATTTTATGTACTATATACCAGATAATTCTTTACATGAATGTTTATTAGGATTGTAGGAAAATTATCTAGTTAATCATAACATTTGATGGAAAGAAAAAGGCAATAAAATTATAATGAGATATAATAAATTTGGTTGACAATAAACCAAAGGGATTCTTAATTAGTATACATTAGAATTATGTTCTTATAGTTGTATCATCTATAAAAATAACTTTAAGGGCTCTCACATGTTGATAATTTATCTTATTATGTATTAAGTATACAAGAACAATGTTATTTTTCCTCTAACAGAATGAAGAGACAGGCGCTCTGGTTAATGTTACATAGGAATTTAATAGTAAAGCTTGAACTTCATCCATAGATCATACTCTGTACAAAATCTGTTAGCTAACATCCTATCTCATACTTATTTTATGTTATATGGAGAAATTTGTTGATTTTGTACCAAAGTGTTTCTGAAGACAATAAATTGTGAGTCAACTTTTTAACAAAAGAAATACAATTAGAGATTTTTCGATGTTTATATTCTGATTAAGCTTACTTTCCCTTATTGTTTTTCTTTTTAAGCGATAATGAATCCTGATTTCTAATGTTCTAAAAATTGCTTTGTGGTAATATCATTTCTGATCTACAATTTCTAGAATTTTATGGGATAGTTTTACTTTTATTTATTCTGCCTGTACAGACAAGAACAAAAACTTTTCTAAGCCCCACATTTCGTATTGAAGGCCACAGCGAATCTTCACTCAACCTAACAACTTTGACCAAATGCTTTATGGGTGTTTTAGACTCATATAATTTGTTCTTTTCAAATAATAGTGAATAATTAATATTTTTATTTGGAATATGAGAACAATTAAATTTGTACTTTTAGTAAGTACGATTCTTTGATTAGAAAATTAAGAGAATGCATATCTTACTTTGGTTGTAAATTATCAAGGCCTTTCTAATAGAAATCATATATAACATTTCTAAATATAAGTCCTTTCACATACTGTGCTTCCAGTTGTCTTAATATTGAAAAGTGTAATAAACTTCTTGTTCAACTATTGGAGATTTGGGAAGATTGAAAATAAATTTCCTAATTTTTATTTGTATGTGTTCTCTTCTATGTTTAACTCTAGTATAACTATCTTCCTGTAACAATTAAGTTAAAATATTCTTTAACTAGGATTGAAATCAATTGGTCACTAAGGAGGGCGCTGCTTGTTTTTTGTTTTTTGTTTTTTTAAAAAAAAAAAAAAAAAAAAAAAAAAAAAAAAAAGCCAGGAGGAAAGAGATTGTCCTCCCTGTGTCCTCTCCATCCCCTATGAACTTACAGTGCTGAGCTCAAGCATAATGACCAAACTTCACAGCATGGTCAAGCTGCAGAGATAGGTGCCAAGACTACCAATTATTAATACTGGCCGCTTCCTAATTGAATCAGTCAAGCAGTTTTGGAAAAGACTGTCAGAAAGGAGTGAGAAATGAAAAGAGGAAAATGTGATTGTTGAGATGGGCTAGCTCAACTCTTATATTCAGGATTTTAATATAAAAACAGTTTATTTTAAGATCAAAGTCAACATGTAATGAGACTTATAGGTATTTAAACAGTTATTGGTTCAAGTTGCCTCTAAAAGGAAGATAATGTGTAAAACTCTGGGGAGAATTAGAATTAGGATCTATTTCAGTAGGCTGAAATGCTAAAAATGAAATCCAAAGGAATAAAAGTATTCTTTTGATTTTATCATGAAAATATTTCCACAATTGTAACACTTCTGACTGCTTCTACTTCTACTGCTGTGGTCCCAGCTTCAGTCATCTCTTTTGGATTATTGCAAAAACCCTGTAACAATTCTTCCCATTCCAGCTCTTGCTTCCTATCAAGCTATTCTGATTGTGAGAGCCAGAATGAACTCATTAAAATATGTGCTATTATTACACACCACAGTGATGTGCTACCTCATTCAGAATAAAAGCCAAAATTCCTAAAACGATCTAGAAAGGTATCCACAATCTATTCCCATTATCTCTATGGATTCTTCTTATTCACTTTGCTCAAGTCATGCTGACCTTCCCATTTGATATGGTTTGGGTGTGTCCCCACCTAAATCTCATCTTAATTTGTAGTTCCCATAATCCCCACATGTCATCGGGGGCACCCCATGGGAGGTAATTCAATCATGGGAGTAGTTTCCCCCTTGCTGTTCTCCTGATAGTGAATGAGTTCTCATGAGATCTGATGACTTTTATAAAGGCTTTTTTCCACTTTTGCTCAAAACATCTTGCTGCCACCCTGTGAACAAGGATGTGTTTGCTTCCCCTTCTTCCATGATTATAAGTTTCCTGAGCCCTCCCCAGCCATACTGAACTGTGAGTAAATTAAACCTCTTTCCTTTATAGATTGCCCAGTCGTGGATATGTCTTTATTAGCCGTGTGACAATGGACTAATACACCATTCTTCATCAACTAGGCCAGGGCTAGTCCTATCCCAGGGCCTTTGAATTTGCTGGTCTCCCCACCTGGAACAATTTTAGCTCACCCCTCCAAACAGATCAGTCCCATACTTCCTTCAGGCTTTCTCAGTGTGGCCTGCCCTGGCCACCCTATCTCAAACTGTAACCTCAACTCCTCTTGTTCTTTCTAGCTCCTTCCCTGCCTTAATTTTCTCCATACTAGTTTATTCTATCTAACATAACAAGTTATATATTTTACATGTCCTGTTTCTTTTCTGTCTCTTTTAAACTAGAATGTAAACTCCCTGAAGGCAGGATTTCTTACTGGTTTCTACATTACACCCAGGCACTTAGAATAGTGTCTGGCATATATCTGGGACTCAATATATGTTTGCTGAGTGAACTGATTAAAGTTAGGAATATGACAACTCAGGTCTGAATACTAACTCCCTATTTACTGGGTTGCCTTGGATAAGTTTGTGAGCCTCTTTCTGCTTCAAATTCCTATATATATGTAAAATAGGGATTAAAATAGAATCTGCATTGTAGAGTTGTTGTGATAATTTGATGAATTAATATATGTAAAGTGCTTTGAGCTTTGGCAAAAAGTAAGTCCTCAATACATTTATCTGTTATTATTTTATAATATATATCTGTTCTAAATTATATGTTAAATGTTAGATCAAGGCTTTTTAGTTTTGGAGTCTGGCATCTTTTCTTCTTTGGGTTTTCTTTCTTTCCCACTTCCACTGTTATGTGCCATCACAAATACTCATCTACTCCTTGTTGTCTTAGCTCTGGTCCCCTAGAAGCACAGGTTAAGGGGGGAGATCCTCATTGAGTGGTTTTTTGGAGTGTTCTTAGGAGAAACCTGTACGGAAGTGGAAGAAGCAGAGCAGGACATGAGAATATCTAGATAAATATGTGGTTTTATGAGAAGTCCAACCTAATCTTTCCAGCCCGATCCTAAGGATATCCTGGAGCATGGATTATACTACTATGCTGATCCCTCAGCTGAACCTTTGAAAATTTGTTCCAAAGTCAAGCACCTTCCAAATTGTGTACTATATGATGGGACAAATGAGTCCCATAGGTGTATCCCATTGTTGCGTCTCCCTTGTGATGAACTGTGTCACTTGGTCTGAGATGATGTAACAGGATATCATGTTGGGAGAACAGAAATTCTGTGACCCCTCTGTGGCAGAGCTGGCTGAGGCACTGAGGAAAGGGAAAGCAAACTAATACCTTTAATATGTTTCAATTTCAGTTATGAGAAAGTATAGATTCTTCTGGGATCAAAGGGATTCAATGTAATAAAATTCTTACTAACTGACTGGATTGTTTCTTCAAGGATGGCACCTTATCAGGGAGAGGGCCAAACAGTGGTCTTTGTGACAGGAAAGTTGAACCGTCAACAGTAACAGTAACGAGGTCAACCTTTGTGAGAAAGTTCATGCTGTTGGCCCATGACTTACAGTCACATCTGCCATCGTGGTTTCTCCACTCATGAGTCCTTTGTGTAAGTACTGGGGTCACTAAGGACAGAGGCTAGTTGATATCTACTGATTCAG
The DNA here is from genome assembly GCF_001604975.1 of Cebus imitator. NCBI lineage: Eukaryota > Metazoa > Chordata > Mammalia > Primates > Cebidae > Cebus > Cebus imitator. Next base: position 4,893,144 of record NW_016107396.1, read on the forward strand.
TCAACCTGTCTAATTGATTTTATAATACAGATGCTCTCTGCTGAACACTAATGTCCTATACAAAATGTTCACATCTTTTCTTCATTTCCACATGTGTAGTCATCCCCTTCTTCAGATATTTTTTTCCTTCATATTCAACTTTATCTGTATCCGAGTATTTGACTAACCAGCTAAGCCATTTGCCATTGAAGCCACTTGCTAAGGAGTTTATGTTTATCCTGATTGCAGGCTGTTTTTCTCTTTACACTCAAAGTGGACAACCAGATGCATGCAACTCTGTCCACCGAGAGGATTTCAGTTCATCATTGTCTTTCAGACCCTCTCCTAAGTGGGGCTCTCATGCAACAGTAATCCATTTTGGGCCTCTGCTAATACACCAGGTTGACCCATCCATGAATGACTCCACTTCATTTTATTAATTGTTTCTAGAGAACCTCACCATGATCTCTGGAAGTGTAAGCTGAATAAAAAATGCAGGTACAACAATGGTGGGTGAGTGACTTGAGGGTCTCATCAGTCACTCATTGGCATAGCTCATTGGTATCATCTGGACCTGCTCCACCCCAGTCCTGAATGTGCTGCTTCTATCTTGCAAAGTGCTGCTGCTGCTGCTGGGCTTACTTGATCTTATGAATTCATGTGTCTGATAGCAACCAGCTCAAGATGGCAGCCTCAGTCATATGATTACACAATGTTCCATTGTCATATATCAGTTTCCTACTTGGTAAAGTAGCATGGTGACAGCTGCTTTTCAAATGTTGTGTAGTTCTGTGATAAAATGTTATGGCCATGTTCCAGGGATTGCACAGTAATTCTCCTGTTAGAGCTTGCCAGAGATTTTATTCAGAGCAGTATACTCAAGTGTGGTATAAACTGCCTATCCAACTCCAAAAGCCTTGCTAAATGCTTTCTTAGTGGAAAGAGGTGTAAAGTACATGCTATGGTCTGAACTTGTTGGTGTCTTCCAAAATTAATATGTTGGAAACCAATACCCAATGTGATAATGCTAAAATATGGGCCTTTACAGAAGTAATTAAGTCATGATGGCTCTACTCGCAGGAATGGGATGAGTTATCTTACAAAAGAGGTTGAAAAGAGTGTCCTTTCTCCCTTCTGCCATGTGAGGATGCAGCAAAAGGTGCATCTTTGAAATAAAGCAAGCCCTCACCAGACCTCAAATCTTCTGGTGCCTTTATCTTAGACTTCTTAGCCTCCAGAATGGTGAGTAATAAATTTTTATTCTTTATAAATTACCCAGTCTAAGGCATTTTGTTATAGCAATCCAGAACAAATAAAGACAATGCAATGACTTGTTCTTTGTCTGAGGAGATATCCTAGCTTCCTTAGCTCACTGGAATCCTAAAAATTTTATCCATATGGCAACATCTTGAATTTTTGCAAGGTTTATCTAACAGTCCCTGGATTGTATGTGTCTTACGAGGAAGCCCATAGTTCTTTACATCTTGTCAAAATAACAGTATTTTTCTAATAATGAACCATCATGATGTATTATAGCATTTCCAGGTGAACTTGGTCATTTGGACTCTGCTGTGGCAGAAGGCAGGAGAGTTAGAATTGCCCTGAGGTTGAAATTGACATGAGAACTGTTTTTGATCCTTCTTAAAAGATATTGAAAAGAATGAACTTGCCTGGTCTAGTAAATTCACTGGCCTGGTAAAAATACAGTACTTGTTATTAGGGTCACTACTTGGCTAAGTTTCCTGTCAGTTATGTAATATATCAGGTTTTTGTAGGGACCCACTGCTAAATTAAATGTAAATATGACAGAGTCCATCATCCCTGAATTCTTTAAACATTTGAGGGTAGCAGTGATTTATGCCAATATACTTAGAATACAACATTTGTTTTATATTTATTACTTCGGCCAGGAGTAAATGAAGGTAGCTTCATTCAACTCAGCTTTTTGTATTATAATAGCTCTTTCACCACAAACCGAGAAACCATTGTTATGGTTCCAAGAGCCAATATATATGTCTGTTTTGATTATAACCTGAAAAATGAGGAAATGACCATGGGTAGGGTCTGTAAAACCAATGCACCCAATGTGAGATGGACCTGACCAAGGAGATTAATTATTATCTGATCCTCACATGCTCCTATCAGAGAGAACTTGTACTGAGTATTTATGAAAGTATAAATCTAAGCACACTTTACATAATTATTACAATTGTTTATTATGTATTCTGTTATTAATATGCCAAAGTGGTACTAAAGAATGCGAGCTAGATACATACCCCTTTCGGTGACTAGCAAAGTACTTAAGCTGTTAAGCTGTGGGACCCTAGTCCCTGTGGCTTGTGTTTGCTGATGTGATCCTCACTCAACATATTCCTGTCATTTCTTGAGAACAGTGAAATGATTGGACACATAAGAAGCTGCAGCTTGGTGTCTGAGCCCTCCAGGACTTTCTTGCCCTACACAGTACTTGCTATCTGTTTCATACCCTTTATTAAAGCTAAGTAAACTTAGTGCTTGGTAAATGTATTGTTTCTTGTATGTTTGATTGACAATATGAATGTAAAACTCATTCTAATGGTCTTGTTTTTGCAAGAGTACAAAATAAATATAAAATACTAGAAATAATTAATATGGTTTGGCTGTGTCCCTACCCAAATCTCATCTTGAATTCCCATGTGTTGTGGGAGTGAGTCAGTAGGAGATAATTGAATCATGGGGCCAGGTCTTTCCCATGCTGTTCTTGTGAGAGTGAATAAGTCTCACAAGATCTGATGGTTTTAAAAAGGGGGTTTTCTCTTCAAAAGGTCTCTTCTTTTGTCTGCAACCATGTAAGATGTGCCTTTCACCTTCCACCATGTTTGTGAGGCCTCCCCAGCCACACGGAACAGTATGTCCAATAGCCCACTTTCTTTTTGTAAATTGCCCAGTCTCAGGTATGTCTTTATCAGCAGCGTGAAAATGGACTAATACAATGATGAATATAATAACTAAAAAACAAACAAACAAACCCAGATTAGACACAGCAGAAGAGAAAGTTCCTGAGATGGTAGACCTTAATTAATTACCCAGAATACAGCAAGGAAAACAAGACAGTGGAAACTATAAAAGAGGTGTTAAAAAACACTGTGAAGAGTTTAAGAAGGCAGAATATTTTCTTACTTGGAGGAAGAGTAGGAGAAATTCAGAGAGTGGTGCAATTCAAAGAGATGATGCCTGAGAACTTTCTAGAAATAATAAAAAATACAAAATTTCAGATTTAGAAAATACAGTGGTGTATTTCATGAAGAATAAAGAAGTAATTTCCTGACAACTTATAGTGAAATTTCAGAAGGAGGATATAAAATAGGACTGGGATATCAATTAGACAAACAGTTGACTTTTCTAAGCCTAATACAAAAGCTGGAAGATGAGGTGCCAAGGGGAAAAGCTGTCCAGTGAGAACCGTTAATCCAGTTAAAACATTTTCAAAATTAAGTACTAAAACAAACCTAGATTAAACACAGCATATAAACAAAAACAGATAAACAAAACCGGGGAGGCTTGTAGTCAATTGATCTTTTGGTAAAAGCATATCTAAAGAGTATACTGAAAGAAAGAAAATAAGTCCAGAAAAAAAAATCTGAGAATCAAGAAGAAATAGAATATTAAAAAATAATTACAGACTGGAAGATATTTGCAATATATATGTCCAAAAAAGAATGGTATCCAGAATGTATAAAAGGCTCAGACAAGCTAATTTGAAGAAAGGGTAAAGAACTTAAGCAGGCGCTTCATAAAAGAGGATATTCAAAAGGATAATGAACATAAAAATCTGCTCAAAATCACAGCAATCTTTAGGCAAATGCAAATTAAAACCACCACAAGATATATCATTATAAACCTACCAGATGGCTAAAAGTTTTTTAAAAAAAAATGAAAAAAACAAGTTTTGAATAAAGCATGGAGCAGCCAGAATTCTCACATATTACTGATGGGAGTTAAAATTGATAAATTTATTTGGAAAACTGTTTGGCACTGTCTATTAAAGCTAAACAGACACCTACTCTATGACCCAGAATTTCTACTTGTGTAAATCCAACAAAACTAAATGTGTTTAGCTTCGTACCAATAAGACATGTGCAAAGATGCTGCTAATGGTTTTATTCAAACTAGTTTCAAACTGGAAACAAGCCATACCCAGGAGTAGAATAGACAAACACATTGTAGTATAACCATGCAATGGAAATTGATGTAGCAACGAAAAAGGATAAACTACACAAAAATGCAACAGCATGGATATATTTAAAAACCGTAGCCATAACCATTAGAGACAAAATAGTATTTACTGTATGATTTGGTCTATATAAATATTAAGAAAAGGCAGCAGTGCTTTAAGATAATAAAAAGAAGTATGACATTTGCATTTGGTTTGGTTATGGCTGGCTGGGGAGGCACACAAGAGGTCTCTGGGGTGCTAAGAATATTCCATATATTAATCTGTGTTATGGTTATATCAAAATATACATCGATTTAAATTAAGAAAGGTTTGCACTGTAGAATTATGCTCTTCACTGCCTGTGTGTAATAAAGCACGAGTTTCAGAATAGTACTTACTCCTGGGGTAAAGGTTGAGGAGAGATTGGAGATGAGAGCCTAAGTGACTTAAAGTGTATTGACAGTGTTATATTTCTTATTTATTATATATGTAGTATATGTTTTGTATATATAAATGTCTTACATATACAAAAATAAATAGAGGAAAAATGACATAAGGAAAACATTGCTATTTGATCTGGCCGATGAAGAATGCAGATATTCAGCAAACTTCCCATAAAATACATACTAGAATCCCCTGTGTGCAGTTTATTTTATCAAATGTAATGTTATTAGGCACATACTTTAGCTCTGCTGTCTGGCTGGAATGCATTTTTTCTATAGAGATGATCTCATAAATATTTTCTTATATTTATCTCACACGCTAATAAGAGATAAGAAGTACATGTTCTTCAGCATGTTTCTTAAAATGGCCCAAATCATTTTGTTAAAAATAAATGCTTTCTGCATTGTATGTCAAATTCTTATCTTTTGTGGTATTCAAAGTAAAACCTAAACTCTTTAGTCTGTTTTATCAAAGTACTTGAAGTACTTAATGCATATGATATTTATACCTTTTTAGACATAACCCTGACATTTAATTTTATTTATTTATTTATTTATTTATTTTTTGCTTTTCTGCATTCTGAGGATATCTCAAGCTGGGCTGAATATTTCCATTCATGGAAAGATACATAAAGAGTTCTTATTTCTAAGTCAGAGATAAGTAGTGAAATACTAGCAAAAATATTTATTTGTAGTGCTCATAGACTAACTAGACTAAATAGGACACTATTAGAGGAAGCCTACTCTTAATGTTTTCCTTCTCCCATTACATGAAAATAATTAACTTTGTCTAATAATTCTCATTTAGAATAGGGTTTCATTTTTATTGAAATTTGAGTCATAAATATGTATGTAAATATTATTTACAAGTCCTTCATCAGAAATGTGATTTGCAAATATTTTTACTTGATCTGTGGATGTATCTTTCATCTTGTTAAAATAGTCTATTAAAACACAGTTCTTAACTTTAATGAAGTTTGATTTATAATTTTATTTTATGGATAATGTTTTTTGTGTCATATGTAAAAAAAAATTGCCTAACACAAGTAATAAACAGTTTCTACTGTATTTTCTTCTAGAATTTTTAGATTTTACATTTAGATATGTGATCCATTTGAGTTAATATTTATATATGGTATAAGGAGGCAAGGTTGTAAAGGTGCTTTGTTTCTTCTTCCTTCCTGCCTTTATTTCCCCAAATAGATATTTATGTGTGCCATCACTATTTGTTAAACAGACGTCTTTTTTCTATTGAATTGCCTTTGCAAGCTGATTGAAATCCAGTGAATCATGTACATTTCAGTCTGTTTCTGCTATCTCTGTTCTATCAATCTCTTTTCTAGCCACGTGGTCTAGTTCTTGTAATATGGTGGCACTTTTTAGACTTAAGAAGAGTGAGGAAAGTTGGGAAATGTTTAGTGGAAGAGCATACCTTGTGAAAATCAGGAGCCACATCATCTAGTATGTACAATGTACTTTTTCCTCCAGCTTTTAATTATTTACTTTTGCCAAAAATTTTCTATGAAGTGTTTTGAAATATTACATCTGAGATGTTAATTAAATAATTTATAGAAGAGTGGCCTACACTTGGTGAGAAGTTATAGAAACATAAGAACAGCTAAAAAAAAAAAAAGATGGTAATAACACTACAAAATGTGACCAGTAGAAGATCTGGAGTAGTAGACAGATTTACTGTGATGAGAAATAAATTAGATAAATTTATGGATCACATAGGCACTTTTTAGGACACCCTCTCCTCCCAAAGACTTGGGGAGGAGACCTTGAAAGAGAATAGATTTCCTATTGATCTTGTGAGATAAGAAGTCTAACTCTTTTTACTGGATTATAATAAGGAAGGACTATCCTAGAAATATGAAGAGAGTGGATATACTAGGTTTGTACCAAACTTTTGCCTTTTTTTAAAAAAATGTATCATCTGCAAAACTTAAGCTGTGGAATTTCTAGACTCTAGAATTATCTCCTTAAAATTTTAATTAATTCTCTAGATAAAAGTGAAAAATTAACAACAGTAAAGCAGCTAGTCAGAATACTTCTTAAAATATCTGGCTTGATTTTTAAGCCAAACAATTTAGGAACTCACAAAATGAAGAAAATAAGTTTCCAAATTAATAACTTAGTAGAGAAGTTTCTATTTTCTGGACCTGGCTGGGGACTTCTACCCACTAGGAATTTGGTGGTATCTTTTCAGTCAATACGTAGTACATAGCTTCCATGAAATATGTCAAACCACACCCATGACAGGAGAATAGGCCCTGTATGATTGTTTCATCTGAGTGAATGTGCTGTTGCTTCTTCATAGTCAATTGAATTAAGGGTGGACATTATACAGGACGGGAAAACTCACAGGTTTTTTTCAGCCAGAAAGAGTTACTTTCCTTATAGACTTGTGTGATATACTAAAATTTTAATATAGCATCTGAAACAGTGAATATTAAGGAAAGACAGACTATTCGCCCATTGTCCTTACATTCTTCCTAAAAGACAGGAAACCTGGCCCTGACCTCATAGCTGTAGGGACTAAGATTCTTACCTCGTCCATAATGTAGTTCAAAGATCATACATACTAATGTTATAAAAAGTCTCGTGAGTCAGGTGGTGTACTCTATTTTCCATATAAAGATTAAAAGTTTCAAAAACCTAAACATTGTTAAAAAACCATCTGAACATTATTATAAAGGTTTTGACTATTCACAATAGGTTGTCAAAGACTATCATTAAAAATTTCATAACATCAAGTTATCAATAGCAACCATAAATGATTCAATTAAATTGAATGGCTATTTTTAAATTTTCTCAGAAATTTATAATTATCTCACAAAATCTATGTAATTACTGATCACAAAAGCAAAATTGTTCATCGTCAAGTTGTAGAGAGCAACATTAAATTGTAAAAGATCAGATAATAGCATTCTGCAAAACGTATATAAGCCCAGGATACTGAACATGAAGGAATAACTTGATTTTGAAAAAGTTAATTTTAAATCTACTGTTTCTTGATAACTTATAAAATAAATCAAATATATAGTAGAATGAATATTGGTAATTTTTAAGGAGAAACATTAATACAGGGAAGGAGCTCTAGAAGTGGCAGTGCTAATCAGATAACAGAAAAAGTCTCAAGGAAAAGGAAAATTCCAGTAAAATCCTGAGGAAGTGATCACGCTACCCATATGAACATCTGGTGAGAGAGTACCAAGGCAGTGACATTAACAAGTACAAAAGCCTTGAAGTCAAAGCATACATGACATGTTCAGTGTTGACCAAGTGGTTCTTGAATTGGAGAATAGCTAGGAAAAATGTAAGAAAAGTAAAGAAGACCAGAAAATATAGAGTCTTAGAGGTAACATTAAGGAATTTAGCTTTTCATGAATGAGATGAGACTCACTGGAGGGTTTTGAGAAAGAAGTGGTGATTTCTTATTTTCCTAGAACTGTTATGCCTATGGCCTGAGAGTACAATATATGTGAGGAAGGGCAGAAGCAAAAATAATATCAGCGTGGGTGCTAATGCAACAATCCTCCAGAGATGACAGTTGCTTGAATCTGGTGGTAAGAATGAGAATCAAATTTTGTACATATTTTGGAAAGGTAGAGCTATTAGAAGTTTTGGAAGACACAGATGTAGTTGTGGGAAATAGAGAGGAGTCAAGGATGACCTGAAGAATTTTGGCCCGTTCAAATGGAGTTGCCATTGACTATAATAAGAAATAGTGCAGGAAGTGCTGATTTGGGAGTGACTCTCGGAGACTCAGTTTGGGACACATTAATTTTTGTATGCCTTTTAGCCATCACACAATTGCATATTTAAGTCAGGAGAGGGGTCCTAGGCTGTAGACACAAATTTTAGAGTAATGTACATATACATTTACATATACATACATGCATTTGTGTGCTTGTCATATATTTTGAGCTGAATTGTGCCTCCCCAAAATCATATATCGAAGCCTTCCCACCCAGTACCTCAGAATATGACTATATTTGGGATAGACATAATTAAGGTAAAAAGGGTCATATGGGCCCGATCCAATAGACTGGTTCCTTTATAAGAAGAGGAAATTTGGACGTTAGACATATACATGCACAGAGGAAAGGCTATGTAAAGACAGAGAGAAAGCTATCTACAATCTATGAAGGGTAGCCTAAAAAATAAAACAAGTCACAAAACTCCGCTGACACTGTGATCTCAGACTCCTTGCTTCCAGAACGCTGAGAAAATAAATTTTTGTTATTTAAACCCCCCAGCAAGTGGTGTTTTGTTTTTTGTTATGATTGCCCCAGCAAATTAATACAGATTTTGATACTGGGAGTGGGATGCCAACTGTAAAAATAACTATAAATGTGGAAGTGGCTTTGCAAATAGGTAATGAGTAGGGGCTGGAAGACTAATGAAGTCATGTTAGAAAATGCTTAGATTGCCTTAAAGAAACTCTTGGTAGAAACATGGACATTAAAAGTGCTACCATGGGGCTGGTTGTGGTGGCTGTAATCCCAGCTACTCTGGAGTTTGAGGCAGGAGAATCACTTGAACCGGGAGTTAAAGGTTGCAATGAGCTGAGATTGTGCCACTGCACTCCAGCTTGGCAACAGAGCAAGACTCTGTCTCTAAAAAAGAAAAATAATTTAATAAGTACCACTGTGAAACCTTAGATGTAAATGAGAAATATGTTTTAAACACTGGAACAAAAGAAATTATCTATTATACAGTGGCAAAGAACATGGCTGAATTGTGCTCTAGTGTTTTATGGAAGGTAGAACTTGTAAGTGATTAACCTAGGTATTTAGCTGAGGTGATTTCTAAGCAAACTTGGAAGTGTGGCCAGGTTTCTTTTTGGTGCTTACAGTAAAATGCAAGAGAAGAGAGATATATCAAAGAATCATTAAGAATAAAGGAGTCAGAACTTGAGATTTAGAAAATAATCCGTTTATGCATATGGCCAAAAAATGAGAAAGCTTGTTGTGAACAGAAGACAAGGATGTGACTGGTCATTCATCTCATAAAGAGATTATCAGTGTGACTCATGGCTGGAATCAACGGTTTCAGCAGAAGCCAGGAATAGAGATGTGATTAACCAGGAAAGATCTGTGGAGGACACTCTTGTCTGATGGCTTGGATACCTATGAAACCAAAAAGGTTATTTCTGAGAATTTTATATCAGCAGAAAAACTGCCAGCTTGGAGTAAAAGGGACAGTGATGGGAGAGAGCGAAGAAAAGCCACCAGAATTCCAAGATTCTATAGTATGAGTCAATTGGGGTATCTGGCTGAAAATCTGTGCTAATCTTCAAGAAAAAAGTGACTCCAAAGGTGGGACTGCCATTATTGTCATTGGCCTAGAGTCTCAGGCCTGGGTGGCAGGACTGTCTGTTCCCCAGTTTTGAAGGGTGGGGCCACCTCCTTGGTTTCAGCAGGCCAGGCTGCCATTATCCAGGGATAGGGAGCAAAACAGCCACCCTAGTGGAGGGCAGGCTCACCTTCCCAGTGGGTCCTAAAGACAAAGGATTGAGACAAAAGGGATTATTCTTGGGCCTTAAAATCTACTGGAATTTGCCCCGGTAGGTTTTAGTCTTGCCTGGGACCTCTGACTCCTTTCTTCTTCTGATTTATCCCTTTTGGGAACGAGATGTGTATGCCAGCCCCACCACTGCATTTCGTAAGCTGCTAACTTTTGCAGTTCCATAGATTCATGCTGAAGAGGAATTATGCCTGACAATAACCATACCTTGAGTATGCCTGATTTAGATGATATTTAGATGATCTTTTAGACTTGGATTTGATACTGAAGTGTTTTAAATATTTGAGCTTTTGAGAAGAAACATATATTTTGCATGTAAAGAGGACATGAATTTTGAAGGGCCAGAGAGTTGGAGGGTTTTGGGTTGAATTGTGGCCATCCAAAATTAATACGTTTAAGTCCTAAACTCCAGTACCTTAGCAGGTGACTGTATTTGGGGAAAGATCCTTTAAGGAGGTAATTAAAGTGAGGTATATGGAGGGCTACAATCCAATACAATTAGTGTCCTTATAAGAAGAGGACATGGGAATATGTGCACACAAAGAAAAAACCCTGTGAACACAATGTATACGTGTTGTAGGTTTACAACACATATACATTAAACCTACAAACATATACATTGAAACTAAACTTCAGTTTATTTTAAACCTACGCATATACATTGAAACTGAAGTTTACTTTAATTTTTGGGGGTTTTTTCACACATGGTTTTTACTTAATTGAAAATACCTGCCAAGCATGAAATGCAAGTTAATTCCAGGCAACAATGAAAATGAAAACAGGGGTTGATCGTGAGCATGACCACTAGGTGTTGCTAGTTGTCTAGTTTATAAATCGAAGTAGCTGCATTTCTCAAAAGCTTGCTTCTCCCATGTTTTCACCAGTGTTTTTAAAATACAATATAGAATTCAGTTCTAACGTTTAATTAAGCTGGAGCATATAGAAAGTTAACATTTGTAATATTCAAGTTTAAAAAAAATTGCTTCTAACTTCACTTAATTTCTTTTTCTTTACATGCTCAAAGGTAGTAACATCCAAATTTGAAGTATAGTTATGTCACAAAAATAACCAAATCATCTTGTAATTACATTGTTATTATAATGAGCTGTCATCAGATTTTTTTAACAATGGGAAATTAAACTCTTGTCATTCACAGTTAATTGTTTTACTTTGGTTCTTCTCTGAAAGTGTTTGTAATTAGCTACAGTTCAAAATTGCCTTATCTTCAAGGAGATTCATGAAAAAGACTCTAACAAGTACTCTGAAATACAGATTGCTGCTGATAACTTTATGATCTTATCATTGGACTGGGTAAGAATTTTCCAAATTATAATGAAAAACCTAATGGCTTCATGCAACTGCTATACCAAGATCAAGCAAAACAAGAATTAATTGTGTGATGTTTATTCTGCTGAGGATAATGTTTTTTCTTTCTTTTCAAAACTTTGAAGGTTCTTTAATGTTTTATTTTCCTGAACTAAGGAAACTTTTAATTTTTTCTTTTAAGCCGCCTATAGCACATTGGTAACACACACTTTTGTCAACATAATTAAAATATTTACCTTTTCTCCCTACCTGATTCTTCTAGAATTCATAAAGCTACTTGTTGATCTTCTTATTTTATGGCAGTATAGTGATTTGCAAAAGTTCAATAAGACTCTGTTTTCTTTAAAACAGGACACAGTTGGAAATACTGGTTATATTACTAAGGCTCTGACTGGGACACCATCTTTGAGAAGTTATAAAGAACATCTAGCTTCGAAAATTGTCAGCCTCACAGTGAGTAAAGAATTTCACTTCCTGGCAGGCCCAGGAACCTCAGAGTATTTTGGAGAGCCCAAGACAAGAGGAATTCACTAAAATCTCTAGGTATTGCAAGCAAAGTTTGATGATGAGTCCTTGACTTGACATTATAGCCTTAAGAGGCTTTTAAAAGTCGAATCTGATATTTCTCTCTCTTCTTTTTTTCCCAAGAACTGATGCTTCATATTTTATTTCCCCTCTGCCCTCCCATCCCACCCTTGGTGACGGTTGTACCCATTTGAGCATTTCTGAGCACATGACCATAAGTAAATCTTGAGAGAGGAGTGGAATTCTTGTCTAAATAGTAACAGAAGGGGATTAGCTACAAGGATAGCATAACTTTTGATATTTCTTATAAAAAGACTCAGCAAAGCAAACTTAAAAGGACCAACAACAACCAAGTTGAGAGCTAAATCAGGAAGGCAATCCCATTCACAACTGCCACTAAAAGAATAAAATATCTAGGGAAATAGGTAACCAGGGAGGTAAAATATCTCTACAATGAGAATAACAAAACACTGCTCAAAGAAACCAGAAAAGACAAACAGAAACACATTCCATGCTCATGGATAGTATATATTAATATTATCAAAATGGCATACTGCCCAAAACAATTTATATATTCAATGCTATTTCTATCAAACTACTAATGACATTCTTCACAGAACTAGGGGAAAAAACTTATTTTAAAATTCATATGGAGCCAAAAAAGAGCCTGCATAGTCAAGGTAATCATAAGCAAAAGAACAAAGCTGGAAACATCATGTTACCTGACTTTAAAACATATTGCAGGGCTATAGTAACCAAATCAACATGGTACTGGTACAAAAAACAGGCACATAGACCAGTGGAGCAGAGTAGAGAGCCCAGAAATAAGGCGGCACACCTATGGCCATCTGATCTTCAGCAAAGTTAAACAAATAAGCAATGTTAAAAGACTTCCTATTCAGTAAATGGTGCTGGGATAACTGGCTAGTCATGTGCAGGCAATTGAAGCTGGACCCCTTCCTTACACCATATACAAAAATCAAATCAAGAGGTGGATTAAAGACTTAAATGTAAACCCAAAACTGTAAAAATTTTGGAAGACAACCTACACAGTATCATCCTGGACATAGGAATGGGCAAAGATTTTATGTAAAGACACTGAAAGCAATCTTAACAAAAGCAAAAAATGACAAATGAGATCTAATTAAGCTTAAGAGCTTCTGCACAACAAAAGAAATTATGAAAAGAGTAATCAGCCAATCTACAAAATGGGAGAAAATATTTGCAAACTATGCATGTGACAAAGGTCTAATAGCCAGCATTTATAAGAAACATAAACAAATTTACAAGAAAACCCCATTAAAAAGTGGGCAAAGGACATGGACAGACAATTCTCAAGATATATATGTGGCTGACAAGATTATGAAAAATAGCTCAATATCACTGAGAATTAGAGAAATGTAAATCAAAACCACAGTGAGATGCCATCTTACATTAGTCAGAATGTCTATTATCAGAAAATCATAAAATAACAGATGCTGGTGAGGTTGCAGAGAAAAGGAAACACTTCTACACCAATGATTGGAGTGTAAATTAGCTCAACCACTGTAGAAAGGAGGATGGCGACTCTTTAAAGAGCTAAAAGCAAAACTATCATTAAACCCAACAATCCCTTTACTAGGTATATACCCAGAGGAATATACAGGTATTGATCGACTTATGACCTATGCAACTTACCACCATTCGACTTTACGACCACAATCGTTAGCCACGACTGCTCCGCGTCTGGCAGCGCAAATGTTGCCCAGCTGGGCATACGACAGTGCGGACCAGCTTCCGGCAGCACTACCATCTCCGCGTGCACCATTTCAACTGTTATCCCAGACTCAGCACAGCAATTTGTGTTTTGTGTCTTGGATACTTTTCATCAAACCCCTCCCAATAAACTTCTTATACATTTCGAAGCAATGGACCCAAACATCGAACGATTTGCAGGGATTGAACCGATGGCGCACGATGTGTTTTGTCCGTATTGTGAAATTTATGAAGAAAAAAAGAAACATACAATTCAGACAAAGCTCACCATGTTTATGAAAAAACCAACCATAACCCCAACTGCTGCCTCAGATGACGACATCAACGATCCGCAGCCAAGCACCAGCGGCCAATAAAATGTTTCGTACATGTTAATATATTTTGATATGTTTTGCAATTGGGAAAATGTTTCCTATGGTATTTTTTACACCAGTATTTTGTATTTTTGTATGCACCTGTATTTTGTAATTTTGTATGTTTTGCAAATATTAAACCAGTTGTACTGGTAATGCAGTGTTTTACTTAAACCTGACGAATGTAAAAATAAGAAGCAAAATGGTGTAGAGATGATACAAATGGCATAAAATGAACAAAGAAAATTATTATATATAATAATAATGAAAGGAAATTATGATAAAATATGACTTAAAGATTTTTATAACATCATTTCACAGTACTGTACATATAGCCTACTCAACTTACGACCAAGTCGTGTTACAACCGGTCTGTCTGAACCTATCATCGTCGTAAGTTGAGCACTAGCTGTAAATCATTCTACCATAAAGGCACGTGCATGTGAATGTTCATTTCGGCACTATTCACAATAGCAAAGACATGGTATCAACCTAAATGCCCATCGATGACAGATTGAGTAAAGAAAATGTGGTATCCGTATACCATGGAATACTATACTGCCATAAAAATGAACAAGATCATGTATTTTGAAGGAGCATGGATGGAGTGGGAGGCTATTATATTTAGCAAATTAACACAGGAATAGAATACCAAATAGCTCATGTTCTCACTTATAAGTGGGGAGCTGAATGATGAGAAGTCATGAACACAAAGAAGGGAAAAACAGACCTTGGGGTCTACTTGAGGATGGAGGGTGAGAGGAGAGAGGAGCAGAAAAGGTAACTATTGTGTACTAGGCTTAATACCTGGCTCATGAAATAATCTGTAAAACAAGCCCCTATGACACAGTTTACCTATACAGCATGTACCCCTAAACCAAAAATAAGTTTTAAAAAAGAAAAATAAGAATTTGCTTCATAGTTGTACTAGAAGTTTTTAATGTGAAAAAAAGAGGTCTATATTGTCAATCACTATTTTTGTTGTGCTTATGTAATCAGGCAAAGAATGATGAGAGTTAATTTATTTTTGTAAACAAATTAGTCTTACTTTGATTAACTTAGGTAGAAATTAGGGTGACTGTAGGGAGAAAAATCATGTTTCAGAAAAAAAAACTATAGTATACTTGTTATTGGGATTATAGCTCTATTCATTGTTTTTGATTTTTTTTTCTTTTTTTTTTTTTTTTTTNTTTTTTTTGAGATGGAGTCTCACCCTGTCACCCAGGCTGGCGTACAGTAGCATGGTCTTGGCTTACTGCAATCTCCGCCTCCTGGATTCAAGAGATTCTTCTACCTCAGCTCCCTGAGTAGCTGGGATTACAGGTAGCCACCACTACACCCAGCTAATATTTGTATTTTTAATAGAGACGGAGTGTTGCCATGTCGGCCAGGCTGGTCTTGAACTCCTGACTTCAGGTGATCTGCCTGCCTCGGCCTCCCAAAGTGCCAGGCTGACAGGCATGAGCCACCATGCCTGGCCATTTTTGAATTTTTATTATCTACCTGTAGACTGGACTGGATCTTGAAACTTTTCATGCTTCCTTCAATATCTGGCTTACACTGATGACAAAAACAGTTCTGTTTTTGAAACCCTATAATCTGGACAACTCAACATCAATTTCTAGAGGCAACCTTGTGCCTTGAGAGTTCACTGAAATGTGAAATGCCATAACCAGAGACCTTCATACTGCAAACAGGGTGACAAGTTGGCAACTTCAAGTTGTGGACAGCTTTTACTAAGACATAAGAATAAGACTTATCATCATGAGACTCTTACCCTTCTTAATTTTTTTCCTTTCTTATGCTTCCCTCTTTTGCTTGGAAGTATAATACTGTCATTAGAATCTCACAATTAGTAGCTTCTGTGGGTAACCTGAGAGAGTGTTGAATCTCTCATGCCAAACCCAAATCTTTACATCATTTAAGAGATCCTTTAGTCCACCCAGCAGCTAACTTAAGCGACATCCCTAACACAACCATTTGCTCAAATTGCATTACTCCTCTCTTTTATGGAATCAGATTCTAGACCCACTTGTTCTCACTCTCTGTTTTAATTTAACTTAGTCATGGAATACTAAATAATACTTTTCTGAAATTGGCATATTTGCAGCAACCAATTAGAAAAGGCCTGTTGACCTGAGTCAGTGTAATTAAAAAGTCCTCTTTGCTTTAACCCTTAAAAGTAACCTGAAGTAAGCTGATGTTAACCAATCTGTTTTTGTTTATTACTCTGTTTACTTGTTCCAACCTTACAAAAATCAGCAGTGCTGCCATGCCCGGAGCAGCATTTAATCTATTTTATAGAATGAGATGGTATAATAAATGAGAATTCAGAAAGAACACCCATAAAGTTGTTTGTGAACTTCTGGGCTGACTTCGACCTGCATATGCATGAATCTGGTTCTAGTCAGCATACCAAAGACTTTGGAGAGCTGAGCTAATGAATAGGTTCTTATATAGGTCCCAGACTGACAACTGAATAGTGTACACAAGGGAGAAATTCAGATAGTACTGAGCCACTGCAAAAACTTTGAAACGGAGCCGAAGCAGTGACTATAGCCTGTAGAAGATGAGTAGAAATTTGTAGCCTGAACTTTCGTTTTAACAAGTAGATTGCCTGTAAAACCCAAAATATCAACATTTCCATAGGATTTAAGTAAAACCCAGAGTCCTCTAGCATAATAATCAAAATATCCAAGATACAATCAAATATATATATATGTATTCGTGTGTGTGTGCGTGCGTGCGTGCGTGCGTGTGTGTGTGTGTGTGTGTAGGGAGATGAAAATGTCAAATTTGATGGAAAAATAATGCCTACAATCAGATGACATAGATGTTGGAATTATCTGACAGGGACATTAAAGCAGCTATTTTAAAATTGCTCAAATGCATAATTGTGAACATTTTTAACAAATAAAAATAAAGTATATACATTCCTAACCATGAGTGGCCAGAGGACATAGCCAGGGGCCCACTATCAACCCTCCAGAGTTAGAGCATGCAGACTAGAAGTCCTAAACTGAGTGTTGGCCCCCTAAAATTTCCCAGAAACTAAGTTAGTTTACTTAACCCACTTTATACTACAATCGAACAATCAAGGACATCAAAGAAGATAAAAAAAATCAAAGGATAGCATCTTCAAAGATTAAAGGAACATCACCCTGCAAAGAGGAGAAAGAACCAACGCAAGAACTCTGGCTATCCAAAAAGCCAGAGTGTTTCCTTATCTCTAAATAATTGCAGTGGGTCTGCAACAGTGGTTCTTAACCAGGGTGAAATAGCTGAAATGACAGAATTGAGAATATGGATAGGAACAAAGATTCGAGATAAAGTTGAAATCAAACCTGAATGACTCCAAAGAATACAATAAAATGATAAAGGAGATGAAAGATGAAATAACCATTTTAAGATAGAACCAAACTGATTTGATAAGGCTGAGAAACTCACTTTGAGAATTTCAGAATACAATTGCAAGTATTAACAGCAGAATCAACCAAACTGAGGAAAAGAAATCTCAGAGCTTAAAGGCCAGCTCTCTGAAATAACTCAGACAAAAATAAAGAAAAAACAATAAAGAAGAATGAACAAACCCTTCAAGAAATATGGGATTGTGTAAAAAAAACCAAATCTATGGCTCACTGGTGTCCCTGAAAGAGAGGAAAAGCAAATAACTTATAAAACATATTTCAGGATATAATCCATAAAAATTTCCCAACATTGCTAGAAAAGTCAACATTCAAATTCAAGAAATCTAAAGAACCTCTGAAAAAACTACAGAAGAAGATCTTCCCCAAGACATATTGTCATCAGATTTTCCAAGGACAAAATGAAAGACTGCTAAATGCAATTAGAGAGAAGGGGCAAGTCACCTACAAAGGAAACTCCATCAGACCTTTCAGCAAAAACACTACAAGCCAGAAAAGATTGGGGGTCCATATTCAGCATTCTTAAAGAAAATATATTACAACCAAGGATTTCATATCCAACCAAACCAATCTTTATAAGTGAAGGAAAAATAAGCTCCTTTTTAGACAAGCAAATGCTAAATAAATTCATTACCACCAGACCTGCCTTAGTAGAGGACCTGAAGGGAGTAAATATGGAAATAAAAGACCATTACCACCACACACTTAAATACACAGACCAGTGACAGTATCAAGCAACTGCACCAACAAGTCAGCATAATAACCAGCTAATATGATGACAGGATCCAATCCACACATATAAATACTAACCTTGAATGGAGATGGGCTAAATACCCCCAACTCAAAGACATAGAGTGGCAAGTTGGATAAAGAAGCAAGGCCAAATGGTATACTGTCTTCAAGAAACGTATCTCATATGCAATGACACACATAGGCTCAATGTAAAGAGATGAAGAGAAATCTACACAGCAAACAGCTAACAGAAAAAAGCAGGGATTGCTATTTTAATTTCAGACAAAACAGACTTTAAACCAGCAAATATTAAAAAAAAAAAAACAAGAAGGGCATTACCTAACAGTAAGGGGCTCCATTCAATGAAAATACAAATTATCCTAAATATATATGCCCCCAACACGGGTTCACCCAGATTCATAAAGCAAGTTCTTAGATACCAATGTAGAGACTTAGATAAATACACAATAATAGTGGAAGACTTCAACAACCTATTAATAACATTAGACAGATCA
Organism: Cebus imitator; assembly: GCF_001604975.1. Lineage (NCBI taxonomy): Eukaryota > Metazoa > Chordata > Mammalia > Primates > Cebidae > Cebus > Cebus imitator. The sequence goes on from NW_016107396.1 coordinate 4,911,924, forward strand.
TCGACAGAAAACTAACAAAGACCTGCACATGGATCATACTCTAAAATTGACCACACACTCAAACAAAAAACAATCCTCAGCATGAGCAAATTCAAAAAATCTAAAATCATACCAACCACACTCTTGGTCCACAGCACAATAAAATGGCAATCAATAATAAGAAAATTACTCAAAATCATACAGTTACATGAAAACTAAACAACCTGATCCTTAATGACTTCTGGGTAAATAATGAAATTAAGGCAGAAATCAAGAAATGTTTTAGAAAAAGTAAGAACAACGATACAGTATACAAGAATCTCTGTAACACAGCTAAAGCAGTATTAAGAGGGAAATTTATACCACTAAACTTCCACATCAAAAGGTTAGAAAGAACTCAAATCAACAACCTAACATTACAACTAGAGGAACCAGAGAAACAAGAGCATACCAACCCCAAATCTAGCAGAAGACAAGAAATAACCAAAGTCAGAGCTTAACTGAAGGACATTGAGAAAAAAAAAAACCACACTAAACATCAATAAATCCATGAGTTGATTTTTTGAGAGAATTAATAAGATAGATCAATAGCTAGACTAATAAAGAAAATAAAAGAGAAGATACATAGATATACAAAAATCCCTCAGAGGCATCTAGAAACAACTGTATGCACACAAGCTAGAAAATCTAGAAGAAATGGATAAATTCCTGAAAGCATACAACCTCCCAAGATGGAACCAGGAAGAAATTAAATCCATGAAAAGACCAGTACTGATATTGGTCTTTTCAGGGATCTGCAATTAAATTAATAATAAATAGCCTTCCAACCAAAAAACAAACAACCCAGAACCAGACAGATTCACAAATGAATTATACCAGTTGTACAAAGAAGAGCTGGTATCATTCCTACCGAAACTATTCCAAAACATTGAGGAGAAGGAATTCCTCTCTAACTTATTCTATAAGGCTGGCATCATCCTGATGCCAAAACCTGACAGAGACAAGCAAAAGCATAAATCTTCAGGCAAATATTCTTGATGAACATAGATACAAAAGTCCTCAACAAAATACTAGCAAACCAAATCCAGCATCATGTAAAAAAAAAAGTTCACAAAGATCAAGTAGTCTTTATCCCTAGGAAACAAGGTTGGTTCAACATACATGAATCAATAAATGTGATTCATCATGTAAACAAAACAAAAACAAAATAAAACACATGATTTACTCAAGAAATGCAGAAAAGGTTTTCAATAAAATTCCATATTCCTTCATATTAAAACCCCCAACAAACTAGGCCTTGAAGGAATATACTTCAAAATAATAAGAGCCATCTATGATAAACCTATCGTCAACAACATACTTAATGGACAAAAGCTGGCTGTATTGCCCTTGAGAACTGGAGCAATAAAAGGATGTATCCAGTCTCACCACTTCTATTTAAGATAGTACCGGAAGTCCTAGCCAAAAAACGTTCCTTCTTATCTGTGCCTCACTGATAGGAAAATCACATTTGGTCTTCTGCCATCCATCTTTGCCACATTTTCAGATACGGAAAGTTCATTCGAGGCTCAGACAATATAAAATACTCTAACTCCCTTGTAGGTAAAGAGTGAAGGATTGAATGCTTAGAGTTTATTACATTTAAAGATTATATTTAACATATTTATAGATTTTTATAAGTTCCAGTTTTACTAAAATTAGCTTTATATTTATTAATGAGTTGTTAAATATAACTTAATAGGATACATTTAATAACTATAGAATACAATAAAGAGAAACAAAACAATAAATTGAAATGTCGTTAAACTAGCTAGTTTGCATCCTAGCCTATTCTAGTAATTGCATGCTTTAATTGATGCTGGTAATTCAGAAACAAATGCCTTGGCACATATTCTTAATTATTTCAAGTATAGAAAAAAATAAATGTGATACCATTAATAAAAATATTTTTTCAGTTGAACATGTTCAACTTATAGTAGTAAAAATACACTGAACAAACTGTTTTGTCTTTTTTTTTTTTTTTTTTTT
>NW_016107396.1:4913940-4983135 GCF_001604975.1 Cebus imitator
CTGCAACCTCTGCCTCCCAGGTTCAAGTGATCCTCCCACTTCAGCCTCCCTAGTAGCTGGGACTACAGATGTGCACCACTACACCTGGCTAATTTTTGTATTTTTTGTAGAGATGACGTTTCACCACACTAACCAAGCTACTCTGAACTCCTTGGCTCAAGGAATCTGCCTGCCTTGGCCTCCCAAAGTGCTGGCATTACAGGTTTGAGCCACCATGTCATACCCTGAACAAACTTTTTGATATGACATTCAACTACATTTTTGACATCGGGAAATTTAAGATTTCGATCTACAACATAAACTAGACTGGATATCCTTGTATCCTAAGTCTGTAGGCCTTAAGATGCCTGAGTCTTCAAGTCTCCATTATTTTTGTATTTTCAAATACAGTTATTTATTTATCTCAACCAGATAGGAAAAGTCATCCAAGGTAATGTTTAGTCTATAGAACAATCTGCCTATCTAGTATGGCTGCCCTGGCTTACTACTTGTGTAGGCCTATGCCTAAGTGTTCTGTATCTTTCCTTCTTACAGATTGACTGATCAATCCATCCTCACTTCTTCTCCTCAAAATCCACAACATCACTAAATATTTTCCCCCATATTTTAATAACATTTGATTTTTATGACTATAATTTTACTTATTTCAAAAATCTATTCTATATATGTTACCACAATTTCAATTGCTACAGAAAGTTATTAAATGCAAATAAAACTTATTCTCTCCATCATCACCTCCTAACCTTCTTATGCTGATTCTTGACTGATACATACAGCTTTATGTTTGAGGCTCACTCCTACAAAAAATCTTATACACATTAATGAATATAAATAAGAAAATTAATAATTTGATAAAAGCTTTGGTGTTTGCATAAATAAATTATATATATATCACAGCTCTGTGTTACACTATTTTCATTAACCAGGTATCTTTGGGATATTAGTAAGTTGGCAAATATTTACACATGTCATTGTCATTAAGTAACACGTAACTTTCTATTAAATGAATTTATATTTTTCCACTTTGAGGCAATGCAAAGTGTCATATAATGTGACTTTTATTAGCTTAACTTGTTGGAAAAATGACACAGTAAAATACTTAAAATGAATGTATGAATCAGGTATTACCAAGTAGCAATTAAAGACTATGCTATAGCTTATGTTCTTGCCAAAACATAAACAAAAGACAGGACAATGTGAACCATTTATTAAGGTTTATACTTCTATGTAGACATCAAAAATGAATATTAGCAAACTTTAATTTGCAACAGTCTAAAATGTGAAAAATGGCACTTCATTTTTTACAGGTTTTCACTTCTTTAATTATCACTGTATTTATCATCTTTTATTCTTTTTAGCTACTTATGTGTCTTATCAATTTAAATTTTAAGGCATAATATATAATTTAAAAGAGGAAAACATTTTATGTTTTATTAAAGAATGTACATGAATATGTTAATTTGATACTAATTAAATTGAATTTTGTTGCAAATCATTTCAACATTTGAGATCAAAATAGAAATTTTTCCTACAACTTTTAAACATATTTATTATTTTTCTAGAAACATTGTTTCTTACTATATGGAAATTCTCGATGAAGTTAAGAGTTGCAGGAGAACATTTTCTAGCGATTTTGAAATTTATCCTTCATTTTTTAAATTAAACGTTTCTAGATCTATAATGAAATAAAAATCCACAAAGGTAATTTATTGAGGAACAATTCTCTCAAAAATTTGTCCTTGGCTTTTCATGTTTAGGTAATTTTGTCATTATCTATGCCTGCATTTTAAAATTAAAACTAACATTGCTGCTAATTTGCCTAATTAATAATTATTGAGTTAGCATCAATAATAAGTAAACTGTTTACTATCCAATGTTGATTCAGTTGGGTAACTGACAAGTGCTGATAAAATAAAGTCATAAAACTTGATTGAGCTTTTGGGTGTTATTCTGCCTAAATTAATTTTATGAAAGTTGGAAGAATAGATTTTATGGCCATGAGTCAAAAGGCACTTTATTTAAATAAAAATTTGGATAATAAACTTGGATTCTAAAACACTTAAAAATGAACTGATAGTTTAGAATGTACTACTGATTTATCAGTATTTTGAGAGGTTGTTAGTGATATAGGATTTTTTGCGCCTTAGTTCAGCTAAAATCTCGGTTCTTGTCACCTGATTTATCAGTATTTTGAGAGGTTGTCAGTGATACAGGATTTTTTGCTCCTTAGTTCAGCTAAAATCTGGGCTCTTGCCTCACAACCAGAAAGAGTTAGGAGGGTGACGAGAGTGGATTTATTAGACAAAAAGAAAACTCTCAAAAAAAAGAGGGGTCCTGCAGGCAGGTTTTCCATCTCAGAAAACTAAACACCAGGCTACCACACAAGAGCTGAAGAGGCCCAGTTCCTCCCCAGCATAAAACAGGAATTCCTGGTGGCTCCACCCATTCTCCCAGTGCGCATGCGGGCCCTCAGTCTAAGCCACTCCACGTGGATTTATTTCCCTTACTGCTTATGAGTTAAGGGATGGAATTTTTCACCATGGGTATGTTTAGGCAAGCCCCTAATGCACAATGACCTGGGCCGTGTTTGGCTGTCTTCTGCCTGTATTATCAGTTATCTCAAGGTTCCAAAAATTATGTTATGAATATCTGCTTTTTAGCACATACTTTTTTGGAGTATTTCAGAGTCACAGAGGGCAAAATTTCTCTCCATTAAGAAGACACAGTGTCCACTGACAAAACGGTAGCTCTCCCTCTTGCTTGTCTTCTTGGTAACTTTCTTTCAATAGCTATTACAAAGATTGTTTACATGGATTTACAGAAAGTCCTATCCACAGGCAAAATACACAAACACACTATTTGGAAAAATAAAAGGGTAAATGAGCCTAAGGGTAAATAGTGTCATAAAATAATGCAAGTGCTGATGTCAGAAAGACGAGTTTGCATTGACATTCTGCCAGTTTCCACCTGGTGTCAGCTGTTTAAACCTGAGCAACTTAGGAAATTTGTCTTTACTTCAACATATTTATTGAAAAAATTAACATTATTGAAGAGTTTACAGATTTTGATTACAAAAAATGACTAGTTCAATAATCAGAAGGTAGTGAGCATCCAGTGCAACACATACTATACAGTAATTGTTACACAGAGTACACATGTTTGATGAACAAGATACCAATAAGATATCAAAAATTAATTATTACTATAGCATTCAACTCCAGGAATCAAAGAACATGAAACATACTTATATCAAATTATAGCAACTTCACTGCTAAAAGAAACCTAACAATTTTGAACCATTTGTATTAGTTTCCTTCTGCTGCTATAACAACTTAACACGCACTTGGAGGCTTAAAACAATACACATTCAATATATTACAGCTCTGGAGATCATAACTCTGAAATGGGTTCACTGGATGAAAATCAAAAAGTTGATGAAGTTAAGATCCTTTTGGAGGCTCAAGAGGAGAATCAGTTCTCTTGCTTTCTGTGGCTTCTGGAGGCCGTGCTCATTCTTTGGCTTATGATCCCTTTCTTCAAAGCCAGTAGAATAACTAATTCTGACTTTCTTGCCTCTCATTTTCACTTAGAAGAAACACCATGATTATAACTGGCCAACCCAAATTATCCAGGATGATCTCCCACTACAATATTTAACTTAATCACATCTGCAAAGTTTCTTTTGCCATGTAAGTTAACATATCATGTGTTCTGGGTATTCAGGCATGGCTATCTTTTGTGGGCCATTATTGCTACTACCAAACCATTCATAAGATTATCTCTGCCTTGTATATATTCAAGGATGATATAAGAAAATGGTACATAAGTATTTGCACTATGATGAACATATGATAAATTTTTGAGTGTCTCATTACAAAGTAATATTCAGTCGACTCTTGAACAACACAGGTTTGAACTGCATGGGTTCACTTATATGCAGATTTTCTTACCACAGCCACCCTGAGACAGAAAGACTAACCCCTCCTCTTCGTCTTTCTCCTCAACCTTACTCAACATGAAGATGATGAGGAAGAAGACCTTAATGATCTGCTTCCACTTAATGAATACCAAATATATTTTCTCTTCCTTGTGATTTTCTTTACATTTTTTTCTCCAGCTTACTTTATTATAAAAATGCAACATATAAAACATATACATGAATGTTATATGTTATATATAGGTGTTAACCATTTATATTATTGATAAGGCTTTTGGTCAACAATAGGCTTTTAGCAGTTAAGTTTGGGGGAGTCAAAATTTATACATAGATTTTGACTGCAGGGGGATCTAGCAACCCACATTGTTCAAGTCAACAGTATGTGTTTTCTACTGATGGCTTTAAGACAATAGGAATTGTTCTTTTTGTATTAGAAATGGTAGTTGGCAGTATCTTAATTAATAATTAAAGATTACAGTAATTTAGTTTCGTGAAATGAATAAGTAAAGCAAATTAGAAAACCAAAGGAGATAATTTATAATTTATGTGAAGAGTACAATAATGTTGCTTGGAAACAACAGGATGAAAAAGCAAACAGTTTCCACTGAATATTATAACCAAAAGCTGAAAAATCAGGAGCCAAATAAAATGCCCCATTTTTCTTGAGCTTTATGAAAATTCATTTTCATTTCTCTCTGTGCCTTGCATTTATTTTTCTCCTGATTTATATAGATTGGCTTCCTTTACTCTATTTGCATGTGATTCATCATTTCTTCCCATAGCTCTAGAGTCCACATCAGTTTATAAGTTATGGGCTCACAGCCTAAAACTGATTCATCATTTTCAAAACATACATTCCCTGGAGGTACATATGATCTAGTTGAATGTGGCCTCTGAATTAGTTTCCCTATATTTGGTGTGCACACTGGCTCCAACAAGCTGTGGAGAACTAACACACATACAGTCACAGACTAGAAAAATCGGCAGTACTGCCTCACTTTATTCAAAGAATCTGTGGACTGTTTTCAGGAAGTAATATACAAACTGAATAATTATGTCCAAACTGTTCACGGATGCCCATCCAAACGTGAGGTTCAAATCAAATAATGGAAAATTATGAAGTGAATTATTGGTTGGGACAAATTATTTTTTAAACTTCACAATGAGAGTAAAGTTTATAGGATATGCAGCCTAAAAATCTATGAAAGATATGTTTAAAAATGCTTTTTATGTGTCTTGTGTTCTCATATTTGAGCCATTATTTTAAGAAAGATAAGTTGCTAAGTAGAAAATTTTAGAGACTGGAATTCTCACAGAATCAATCTCCTAATTATCCTGTGTTTATATTGATAGCTAACTTATGCTTACAGTGTATAATTGAGTCCATTTTTTTTAATCTAAACAATCACAGTCTTTAACTTGTATGTTTAGGTCATTTATATTCAATCTAATTTTTATATGTTTAGATTGAATCTAACAACAACAAAGAGGTATGTCCCTTAATTATTGCCTTCAATCTTTCTGCCTTGTTCTGCAATGAGTACTTTTCATTATTTCCTTTTATCTAAATAGCTTGCTGTCATTCAGGTCACTTTAAAAATCCACATTGGTTGTCTAGGGACTGTAGCATTTTACCTTTATATGAAAATTTTTACTTTTACTTTTACAGATGGAATAAACATATTGCCATCATATTTGCTTTACATAGTCAATGGCCTGCTAAAGTTATTTATAAGTATGTGAACTTTATATTTACTTTGCTTTTTATTATATTCAGCATTCTTCATTTTTTTCAGTATTTGCCTGGTACTAAAGTTCTTCTTCCTGAAGAACTTCTAACATTTTCTTGTAACATGTTTATGCAAGAAGCAAATTATTCATTTTGTTTTTGATATTGATGACGTTCATGGTAGCAGTTGTGGTGGCATTTGCCTTGGTTTTTCACTGCAAAATTATTTCTCATGTGCTTAATTTTTCTTTCTTCTTTTTTTTAAATACATAGGTTTTACTTTATAGTCTAGTGATCTATATAGTTTCTGATGAGATATCTGTTGAAACACTGTCACCTTTTCTGTGTAACTTGTCTTTTGTTAACCTTTAATGTTTTCTTTTTATCTTTGGACGATGTCAGTTTGAGTATGATATACCTAGCTATGTTGGAAGAAGATATTTATCCTGCTGGGTGTTCTTCAAGAGTCCTAGCTCTGGGGAATTAGAATCTTTCATTATTTTTGGAAAAGTCTCTTTATCAATATTTTTGAAAATATTTCTGCCCTATTTTATCTCCTTTCTTCTTCTGAGACTTAAATTATACAAATGTTAGATTGTTTAGTATTATCTTACAGATCCTTTGTTCTCCGTTCTGATTTCGTACTATTTTTTTCTCTAATTTTATTTAGAATAATTTCTATTGACCTATCTTTTGAGTTCACTGATCTTTCCTCAGCTACGAGGAGTCTGCTGATAGACTCCACATAGCTATCTTATGCTTACAGTGTATAATTGAGTATAATTGAGTATGCTTACAGTGTATAATTATATAATTATATATAAATATACAATTATATATTTATATAAGAAATAATATATTTATTATATAAATATATAATTGTATATTTCACCTCTATACTGTTTGAGGGTCTTATTATTAATTTCTGACATTTCTTGATTCTCTCTTATAGTTTTATGTCTCTGTTGAAATTTTCCATCTATTCATGCTGCTATCTACCTTTTCCACTAAAATCTTTAATAATTTAATCATAGCTAATTTCACTTCCCTGCCAGACAGTTTCAACATCTGTGGCATATATGACTTTGGTTCTGTTAATTGTTTTTGTCTCTTGACAGTAGATTATTAATTTCATAACGTTTTTATGTGACACAAATTTTGGTTGAAAGCCTAGCAACACATGTAGAACAGTAAATAGTAAAAAATATGCTTGTAAGGGGCAGGTGTCTAATTCTGATGGGCTTTCAATTTGGAAGGGATGAGAAAATCCTGTGGAGATTTGAGCTGGCTTTGTGTTTTGCTGCTGTGATTACACTCAGTGCATCACTAGCTTAATCTGTCTCTAGTGTTCTCTGATGCTTAAGGTGAAATCTAGCTTGCTGGAAAATTGTTCTAATGGCCATTTTCCACCCTCAACTTCAGGCTTTTTCTGCATCAGCCTTGCCTCAATGGGGGTCTCTCTCCATGAGTTTATCTTCTCCCAGTGTTAGAAGTTTGTTACTTGTTATTTGATGCTTGCTATCGTGGAGTAGGTAGTCAGGGTCATCCTCTATTTTCTTGTTCATCTTCAGTTCTATTACTTCATCCTCAGTCATACTCAGGCTCTATGTATCCAACTCAGGACTTTATCAATGACTGTGTCCCCTTCTGGAGGTACGGGATTTCTAATTATCTAAATTCCGTTTGGCTTCCTGCCCTTCCACCAGGGTTAGGATTTTCCTTTCCTGTACCCTTTTCTCAGATGAAGTAGGTTAATTGGACTTGCTACCTCATTAGTAGCAGTTTAAATACGTTGTACCATCAAGGAGATGTAGGGAAAATGATCTAGGTGGGATGCACCCTTTCAGCTTCTCTCTTTTCCGCCAGGTATATAGCAAGAAGGAAGCTTTTTTAGTTCCCCATATACCCCTGAACTTTCCAGCAAATACCCAGTAAGGTCCATGGAGCAGAATATTCTACTGTTACTTTAAGAAGTTATTTTATGTGTGTGACTCCCTCATGCTGTTTCCTCATGCTAGCTCACACTCAGCAATGTTCCGTCCAGACCTCCCTGCTGAGTTGGCTGAGGCTTTGTAGAGCTGCACTATAGTTCAAATTGTGTCTTTGTCCAGTTCTGCCTATTTCCTCTCTTCCTTCCAGGGTGTCAATCTCTATAAATACATAGTGCACCAAACTCCATCTCAGTATATAAATCCAAAAGACCCAACACAATATTTTCAGAATTTCAATTTTAAATTTTTAACTTATTGTCCTTGTTTAATTTGGTGGAATAAAAACATATTTGCTTGTTCTATTCCATAATGAATAAATCTAACTAAAAAAATTAATATATATATTTTTGCTAACACCAGGACCCATTTAGAAATCAAATTACTTAGCACAGATGCTTCTTGAGGGGCTATGTCCCAAGAAATCCATTATAAGTTTAATATATTGTAAGTCAAAAATGCATTTAACCTAACTTATCTAACAACATAGTTTAGCCTAGCCTACCTTAAATATGCTCCGAACACTTATATTAGCATACAGCTGGGCAAAATCATCTAACGCAAAGTTTATTTGATAATAAAGTATTGAATACTATACACAGATGAGCATTTTGTAGACATCATGGGAAACAAAAACAGAACACAATATTCAATAAATTGAATACTGGCAACATAGTACACTATAAAATGTCAGTTGTTTACCCTTATGATTGTGTGACTGACTGGGAACTGTGGCTTGCTGCCACTGACCGTCATCAGGCGAGACTATAGAGTCATATATCGCTAGTCCTAGAAAATTTCAAAATTCAAAGTACAGTTTCTATTGAACATGTATCTCTTTTGCACCATCATACAGTTGAAAAATCTTAAGTCATCAAGCCATCATAAGTCGAAGACAATGTATATAAGAAAGGAATCTAAGGGAGTAAAAATTAAGTAAGGGAGAAAGAAAGTTACTAAGAAAAAAGCAAGGAAGAAAGAAATAAGGAAGAAAGCAAAGAAAATGATTTATTTTAGGTATTAATGAAATCATTATTAGCTGTCAATTGCAGGAAAAATCTCTGAACACTCACTGATACCACATGTATCAGGGAGGTAAGTACTAAATAAGAAAACACAGCTAGGCAAACTTATCAAATGGTACAGAATTCAGGAGACTAGACTTGCCTTTCAATAAGTCATTAATTCAGGAAGTTATTGATTTATTGATCAATTAAAATGAATATTGAATATTTATTGAATGCTACAGTGTGACTCTAATTACGATGGTTTTGTGGGGAAAATGAATGAATAATATATGATCCCTTGGTTTACAGTTTAATAAAGAAAAGAGATTACACAGAAAGTTTTTTTTAATATTTTGAATGTATTTTATATATAAGAAACTTTATCTCATTTAATTTGAAAAACATTCTTTATTCAAGAAATACTAATTTTTACTTCCTTTGTGAGGGACAGTCTTAAACCCTAGTTCTATTGTACCAGGAAAAAAAAAGATAGAAATCTGTCATTTCATTGAGATTACATTCCCATGATAGGCTTAGTAAATATACGATGCTAAGGGAAAAAGGATTTGAAGAAAAACAACAAAAAATACTAGAAGATATTGAACCATCTTAAATTTTGAAAGGTTTGTTAGTGAGATCTTGCTGGGGAAAGTTATTTCAGCAGAGATCTGAAGGAAGAGAGAGAAAGAGTCAGGAAGATAACTGGACAAAGACTATTTGAGGCAAAGAGGAAGCACAGCAGTTGGAAATTAGAAGCTGGTCTGGCTTCCTCAGCAAGATCATTAAACCAGGCAAAAAAAAAAAAAAAATAGTTGTAATTAGAGCAATAATAGGTTTGGGTAGGCCCTTGTAACCCACTGTAAGAGCTTTTTTTTCAAACTTGGAATAGAATGGAGAACATACAGAAGGCTTTTGAGCAGAGGAGTGACCAAATCTAGCTTCGCTATTGAAACTGAACGATAGAGGTAATGGCAGAACAATATTTTAACTGCAATTATACTGTATATTTTATTTATATCTGTATTCATATTACTGTTTGTTGTTATTGCTTATGTTCCGTTTGCTACCTATTTTTGTTATATTTCTTTATATTTAATGTGTTCCTATGTTGTACATTATTATTATATTTTATATATTATGTACATGTATTAAGATGTATTTGCATGTATATTTATATATTATATAGCATAAATATGTATTGTAGATGTATATGTGGAAATTCTTTGAATCTATGTAAACACTTGGTTTCGCATCCAAATTTAAAACATTCATTTATTTTTTTAATATCTCTCTATTCATGTTTTCCATTTTATTCATTGGATTTCCGTGCTTTATTATTTATTTTTATACTCCATTTATTTCAGTCTTGGCAAGTGGAAGCTCCCTTTACAATATATCCATCTATTTTTGAACACTTTATTGCTTTCTGGCAAAACAGTGTATTTTATACTTTACCTGTCTTATCCTTAGAATTATCCATTTCTCTAAGGTACTCTTGTTTCATTTATTGAAAAATAATATTTTGAAGAAGTCAAGTTCTATGTGGTAGCTGTGTTCATGACTTATAGGATATTCCTGCTCATAGACTCTCTCAGTAGATACATACATTCACCTCTATATTCATATATCTATGTATCTATCATTTATTTATTTAGAACACGTCATCTATCTGTTCTATGTATATTACAAGTTATGAGTTCACACCAATATTGCTAGTTCCAATCCAATGGCACAGCAATTGGTTACTGTAGTTATCACACTTTTCAATGTTTAAAACTTCATTCTCTAACAGTGAAAGAATGTGGCTTCCATTAGCTTTAAATATGCACTTGTTTCATTTTTCTGTATATAAATCCATCCATCATCTGTGCCATAACCTCCTCATCTTTATGGATGGCTTCTCATCCTGTTTGGACGCCAATATCTTATACTACATGGCCTCTATTGCCGAATTTCCTCTTCACACTGCTTGTGTGTTGACTCCTCATGCTGGGCTTCCCCTCTCTGACGCTACCTTCCTATCCAGGTTTATACTCTGTTTTCCCACACAGCCTCACCTTTTGTGAACACAACTTCTTCACCTCGCTTAGGCTCTGGATCTCCATGTTTGGTCACCATGACTCCCTTTCCACAATTTTTTACTCTTGTCTACCAAATGGATTTGGCACTGAATTGTTCAGAAAAAGAAGGGAAGAGAAGGGAAGAAAAATATTTATCATGGAATCACTTATGCCATCCTTCCTCCTTTTATACCTTATACCTGATCCATCAAGAAATCATGTTGGTACTACATTCAGATATCCAGAATACAACCACTCATCACCATTTCTTCTATTGTCAAAGGTAACACTATAGTTTTCTTGAATTCCACAGATATTACTATGGAAAACTTGGAAACGTTGGCCCATTCTCAGAAAGGGAGATGTTACCAAGTTAAAGTTCATTTAACATAGGAGATAACACTGTTGTGCTTGGAGATTTAAGTGAACACCTATGATTTGTTGATAGGTTTTTACTTGTGATTTTTAATTATTTTGGAACCACAATACCCTATTGCAATGACTTAGAGAAGGGTCAATGAACTCAAACGTTTTACTTTTAATAAATGATCCATAATCTCCTGGCAGCTGTGATTGTTCCCTTGAAATATTAAAAAGGAAACAAAGTCTCATATATTGCCCAAGGAGAGGCCATACAGTTTGGACAATCTGTCTGCTATCTATTCCCATCAGCCTTCTGTCCTCTTATAGAATTTCTTCATAACATACAAAAATTATATCATACATATGTGTGTGTGTGTATATATATAATTTCAAGTATCATTTTTTCATGTATATGTAATTTCTAGCAGGAAAGAATATGCCTCTGGATCAGAGAACAGAACATTTATTACTGACAGATTGCCTTAGCATCAGTTACTCATGCTTAGTTTCACGGGGTAATGCAATAGGTGACAGATGTTCACTCTGGCGTGCAGTAGCATTGCATCACAGGAGATGAACCCTGAAGTAAACTTGGAACATATATGGAGCAGCTGGTGTATCATTCTATTCTGCATGTGTGCATGTGAGAGACAAAGTATTACATTGGGCTGGAACACGTTTTAACTCACAGAAGTTTCTTATTATCCAGCTTCTGAAGCCTAAATCTGTTAATGGAACACACTCGTTCTCCATCAGGCCTTGTTCGCTTGTTGATGAGGAACTGTGATCCCCTGTAGAGGGAGAGGCATTCTGATTTTGGGTATTCTCAGCCTTTTTACGCTGGTTTCTTTCCATCATTGTAAATTTATCCACCTGTCATCTTTGTAATTACTGACTTTCAAATTAGGTCTCTGAGTGGACATCCAACTTGTTGATTCCTAGGACCGGAATCTGAGCAACCCACTGCGCCGGGCAAAACAGCGGCGTTAAGATTCGTGGTGCCTTTCTGTTCGGAATCTTCAGTCTAGCTTCCTTCTTGAGTCCCTTTTTCAATCAGCTGAATGGGCGACTCTGCCTTCCCGGAGCTCCAAACGTCGGCCAAAAGGGGACCCAGTCCCGTTTAATCTGCACCAAGAACCGCCGCGCGGGCCACAAGAGTCGCGCTGGCGACCCATGGTGCTACTGCACTGGGAATCTCCAGGTCCGTGAGCAACAAAAATTCGTCTAAAAGTGTGGCGTCCTCTCGTTCTCTGTGCTTTCACTGGGAGCTGCAATCCCGAGCTGCTAGTGATCAGCCATCTTGGATCTCTCTCTGTAAAAATACTACTTACACTTTATTACCTTTTGTATCTCCACACTTTTGTACAAATTATTTTCTTTTCAAAAAATGCAATTTCTGGCTGCCAGGCAAAGCAAAATAGCCGAGTAGATCTCTCCAGCCATCTTATTCCAACAGTGACATCAATTTGAACCACTATCCACAAGAACCTTCACAAGAGCTAAGGGAACCTGAACATGCGAATGAGATTATGAAGCCCCCTAGATGGCAAAGATGAATACAATTACTGTGGGATAGTAAAGGAATTGGTTCTCAGTGACCGTGTTGCTTGTCCCCTCCTAGCCATTACGGAAACACATGCAGAAAATCCCCCTGGACTCACAGTTTCTACAGTGAAAAAATGAGCTAGATAGAGGTGAACAGTAGGCTTCTCCACTATCCTGGGTCCCTCAGTGAGAGATTCACTGTGCATCAGCCCACAGGGAGCATTGCAAGTACTGATGGGGACGAACCACTAGAAGTTGGTTCTAGTCAAAGGGAGGGGTGGGGCTAGTGGCAGCCAGCAGCGGAACTTGGCAGTGGCTCACCATCCCAGCCAGAGGAGATCCCACACCAGAGTGGCTGTTTATGGGTGCCACACTACGGGAAGCACCGTCCACAGATGCTCTGGAAACTAAAACCTGACTGGCTCTCCCAAACAGCCTGGAGGGTCCTATATAAATCTATCAGCCCATCCAGCTGGAACACATTTTAGTGGTAGAATCATTGTGAGACTTTCATCTAACCTGGTCATCAGGTGCCCTCTAGTGGTTATACAGAATACAGAGGCCAAATTGCTCAAGCCCACTGAAATAGAAAGGTCACAAACTCAGACGCTGAAGAATAGATGAAGAAAAAGTGCTAACAAACCACCCCCCCAACACACACACACACAATGTACAACCAAGAATACTGTGCTTAGCAAAAGTATATTTGAGAAAAGTAGGAGAAATAAAAACTTTCCCAGACAAACGAAAAAGCTGAGGAAATTTATTGCAATCAGGCCTGACTTAAAGAAATGCTAAATGAAGTTCTTCAAACTGAAACCAAAAAATGCTATGTTTAGCACAATAACATCTGAAGGTATAAAGAAAATTCAGAATATTCTAATAAGACAATTGTGGAACATAAATCACTTACATTCATCATAGGAGGGTTAAAAGACAAAACAAATGAAAATAATTACAAAACTTTGCAAAAAGATAAGCAACATAAAAATATATAAATTAAGACATCAAAAATGCAAAATGTGGGAGGTAATGGAGCTAAAAAGTAAAGCGGGTTTCTTCTTACGATCAAAATTAAATTGTTACCAATTCAAAATAATCTATTATAGCCATAAGACATTTTTAGTAAGCCTCGTGGTAACTGCAAAACAAAAACATTTAATAGATACACGAAAAATAAAAAACTAGATCAAAACGTATAAATAAAAATATCAATCACAAAGGAAGACAGTAAAAGAAAGAAACAAAGATTCTACAAAACAACCAGAAAACACATAACAACATAACAAAAGCAAGCCATCACCCACCAATGATTATCTTTAATGTAAATGAATTAGATTATCTAATTAAAAGACATAGACTTGTTCAATTGATTAAAAAATAAGGCCCAACTTCATGCTGCCTATAGAGATGCACTTTACCTTCAAGTGAAGGCATAGACTGAAAATGAATGGGTGGAAAAAAATATTCCATGCAAATGGAAATTTTTTTAAAAAGCAAGAGTAGCTGTACTTATATCAGATAAAATAGACCTCAAGTCAAAACTATAAGAAGATACAAGGCCATTTTATAATTATAAAGGGGTCAATAGAAATAAGAAGATATAACAATCATATCTATATACATGCAGTTAACATTGGGGTGCGTAAATATATAAAGCAAACATTAATAGATCTAAAGAGACAGAGAGCAACACAGTAACAGTAGGGAACTGCAATACCCAACTTTTAGCAATAAATAGATCATCTAGGCGGATAATCAGCAAAGGAATATCAAATTCACACTGCACTCTAGACCAAATGGACCTAACAGACATTTACAGAACATTCAACAGATATAGAAATTCACATTCTTCTCAAAGGCAAATGGAACATTCTCTAGGATGCATCACATGTTAGCCATGGTAAAACAAGTTTTAAAAAGTTCAAAAAAATGAAATCACATCAAATATCTTTTCTGACAATAATGATACAAAAATAGAAATTAACAACAGGAACTTCCTGGAAAACTGTATAAAAACATGGAAATTAAACATCATGCTCCTAAAATACAACTGGTCAATGAAGAAATTCAAGAAGAATTCTAAAATATTCTTGAGACAAATGGAAACAGAAACATAGTATACTAAAAATAAGGGAAACAGCAAAAGTAGTTTTTGAAGGGAAAATTATAGCAATAAACATCTATATCCAAAAAGAAGAAAGATCCCAAATAAACTAACAGTACACTTCAAGAAAAGAAAAAAGCAAGAACAAACTAAGCCCAAAATTAAGAGGAAAAAAATAAATAAAAGACAAAGCACAAATAAGTAAAATAGAGGTAAAAACTATAAAATCTCAATAAAACAAAGATTTGTTTTTAGAAAAGGTAAACAAAATCAACAAATCTTTAGCCAGTCTAAGAAAAAAATGAAAGACGTCTCAAATACAATCAGAGATGGAAAAAAAAGCATTACAATTGATACCACAAAAATACAAAAGATCCTAAAAAACTACTATGAACAATTATACACCAGAAATTTGAAAAAACCTAGAAGAAAGGAATAAATTCCTGGACACATACAACCTACCAAGATTGAATCAAAACGAAATAGAAAATCTGAACAAATAAGAAGTTACAAGATTGAAGCAATAATAAAAAGTCTCCCCATCAAAGAAAAACCCAGGATGTGATGGCTTCATTGTTTAATTCTACAAAACATTTAAGAAGAACAAATATGAATTATTCAGCAATTATTCCAAAATAAGTGAAATGGAGGGAACTCTCCAAACTCATTCTAAGGGGCCAGAATTGCCCTGCTTCCGAAACTGGACCATGACACACACACACAAAATAAAACTACAGGCCTGTATTTCTGATGAGCATAGCTGCAAAAATTCCTTGACAAAATACTAGAAATCAGGATTCAACAGCACATTAAAAAGATTATTCATCATGATCAAATGGGATTCATCTAAGAAATGCATGGATGCTTTAATATACACAAATCGATAAATGCAATATATTACATTCACAGAATGAAGTATTAAAAACCCATAATCATTTCAAAAGATGCAGAAAGAGCATTTGACAAAAATCAATGTATCGTCATTATAAAATCTCTCAACAAATTAAGTATTTTAAATGATTCTTCATGAGAGAAAATCTCTCAACAAGTTAGGTATAGAAGGAATCTATCTCAACATGATAAAGGCTATATTTGATCAACCCACAGCCCACATTATACTGAATGGAGGAGTAAAAACCTTCTCCTTTAAGATCTGAAACAAGAATGTCCATTTTCATCACAACGATTTAACTAGCACTGGAAATCTTAACCACAGCAATTAGGGAAGAGAAAGAAAAAATAAGGCATCCATATTGGAAAGAAGAAAGACAAATTTTCCCTCTTTGGAGACAATACAATCTTATATAGAGAAAAAAACTAGACTCCAACAAAAAAAGACTGTTAGAACTAATAAACAAATTCAGTAAAGTTGCAGGGAACAAAATCAACCTACAAAAATCAATAGCATTTCAAAACCTTAATACTGAACTACCTAAGAAAGAAATCAAGAAAGCAATCCCATTTGTAATAGCTACGAAAATACCTGAAAATAAATCTGACAAAGGAAGTGAAAGGTTTGTGCAATTAAAAATATGAAACATTGTTGAAAGAAGGGTAAAGAGAATACAAACAAATGGAAATATATCCTATATTTGTGATTGGAAAAATTAATATTATTAAAATGTCCATGCTACACAAATCTACAAATTCAATGCAATCTTTATCAAAATTCCAAATTCATTTTTCACAGAAATTTTTAAAAATCCTAAAATTCACATGGAAACATAAAAGACTCCAAATAGCCAAAGCAATATTTAGCAAAAATAAGTAAGCAGGAGGCATCACACTCTGATTTTTAAATAGACTACAAAACTATAATAAAACAGTGTAATGTTGGCATAAAAACAGACACAAAGACCAATGGAACACAACAACAAGTCCAGAAATAAACTTAGACATTTAGAACAATCCGATTGTTCACAAAGCTGCCAAGAACACATTGAGGAAAAGACAAACTCTTCAATAAATGATTCTAGGAAAATCAGATATCGACACACAGAATAATAAAATAAAATGTGATACCTATTTCTCATTGTATACAAAAGTCAAATAAAAATGGATTAAAGACCTTATTGTAAGGCCCAAAACTATGAAATAACTAGAAGAAAACACAGCAGAAATGCTACATGGCATCAGTCTGGGCAAGAATTTTTCAGACAAGACCTCAAAAGAAGGAGTGACAAAAACAAAAACAAACAAATGGGGCTACATCAAACTAAAAAGCTTCTGCACAGCAAGCGAAACAATCAACAGAGAAACAGCCTACAGAATAGGAGAAAATATTTTCAAATTATACATCTGACAAGGGATTAATATCTAGAATTTATAAAGAACTCACACAACTCAATAAAAATAATAATTATCATCTAATTAAAATAATGGGCAAAAGACATGAATAGTCATTTTTCTAAAGAAGAAATGCAAATAGCCAACAGGTGTGTGTGTGTGTGTATGTATACACATTTATAAAGAAAAAGAAGTTTCATGGGCACACAGCTCCACATGGCTGGGGAGGCCTCACAATCATGGCAAAAAGTGAAGGAGGAGCAAAGGCACATCTTACATGGTGGCAGGCAAGAAATTATGCGCAGTGTCTTTATAAAATCATCAGTTATCATGAGACTTATTCACTATCATGAGAACAGCATGGGCAAAACCTGCCCACATGACTCAATTACCTCCCATTGGGTCCTTCCCATGGCATGTGGGGATTATGGGAGCTACAATTCAAGATGAAATTCGGGTGGGGACACAGGCAAACCATATCAGATGGTATTTCTTATGGGACTTGAAACCTTGGGAAACACATAATAGTGTGATGGATTTCTATCTCCATAGTGGTCTTTGTTTTTTACCTCGATTGGTTCTAGATAGGTTCTGGGGTTGACTGGCAGGGGAGATCCTGATTCTTCTCAGTTCCACATGCCAATTATTCTAAAATCAACCATATAATTGGAAATAAAACACTCCTCAGCAAATGCAAAAGAAGGAAATGATAACAAACCGTCTCTCAGATTATAGTGCAATCAAATTAGAATTCACAATTAAGAAACTCAACATCACACAACTACATGGAAATTGAGCAACCTGCTTCTGAATGACTCCTGGGTAAATAATGAAATTAAGACAGAAATCCAGAAGTTCTTTGAAACCAATGAGAATAAAGACACAATTATCAGAATCTCTGAAATACAACTAACAGTGTTAAGCAGAAAATTTATAGCACTAAATGCCCACATCAGAAAGCTAGAAAGATCTCAAATCGATACTCTCACATCACAATTAAAAGAACTAGAGAAGCAAATCCAAAAGCTAGCAGAAGATAAGAAATAACTAAGATCATAGCAGAACCAAAGGAAATAGACATATTAAAAACCCTTCAAAAACAATTAGTGAATCCAGGAGGTTGGTTTAAAAAAAAAATTAACAAAATAGATAGACTTATAGCTAGACTAGTAAATAAGAAAAGAGAGAAGAATCAAATCGACACAATAAAAATGATAAAAGGGATATCACCACTAACCCCACAGAAATACAAACTACAATCAAAGAATAGTATAAATACCTCTACACAAACAAAATAGAAAATCTGGAAGAAATGGATAAATTCCTGGACACATACACCCTCCCAAGGCTAAACCAGGAAGATGTCTAATCCCTGAATAGACCAATAGCAAGTTCTGAAACTGAAGCAATAACTAATAGCCTACTAACCAAAAAAACCCCAGGGCCAGACAAATTCACAGCCAAATTCTACCAACAGGTATATTAAAAAGTGCTCAACTAACCATCAAGGAAACACAGATCAAAACCACACTGAACTATGAAGTACCGTAAATATATTAAATATTATAACTTTATCTAGACAAATATATTATTGTTCTTTTAGGAAAAGGAAAGGAGATTGTTTTGATGGTTATTTTTTCAAGAGAAAATCCAGCCTGCTAGTTTTCTTTAAAATGGTCTTGTGGAACTTAGGTGTTTCTATTGTATGCATCATTGAGCTAGATTTTGCTCTGTGAGTCAATTTAATAAACTTTCCTCATTTTATGGTGGATCAAGTCCCTTAACATTCATTGATATGTCTATATGTTTGTTTTTAACTTTGTAATATGTTTTATTTTGTAATCTTACTCTCTCTCTCCGTCCTCACCTCCTCCTTCCCCCTTCCCCCACCCCAACTTCCCACCCCACCTCTTTCCCATTTGCTTAGGTCTATCTTTTGGTGTGTAAAATATGTTCATTCTGTTCTAGTGGTTACATTTACAAAACACTCTTTAAATGCCTTTGGTCAACTCTTTGGTTTGACAGGTTTAAATGACATCATTTAACTCCCAATTAGGTGATGATCAATGAGGATTTTCTGATTTCCCCTTTCAGGTTTGCTTCTCCTTCATTAATTGCATTAAAGATTATGGATCAGAATAATATTTAAAATTATTCTTCAGCTGGGCACTGTGGCTCACTCCTGCAATCCCAGCACTTTGGGAGGCTGAGGTGGATCATCTGAGGTCAGGAGTTGAAGACCAGCTTGGTCAACATGGAGAAACCCTGTCTCTACTGAATATACAAAATTTAGCTGGGCATGGTGGTGGGTGCCTGCAATCCCAGCTACTCAGGAGGCTGAGGCAGGAGAATCACTTGAACCCAGGAAGGGGAGGTTGCAGTGAGCCGAGATGCGCCATTGCCCTCCAGCCGGGGTGACAGAGCAAAACTCCATCTCAAAATAAATAAATAAATAAGAAAAAATTATTCTTCATACTTGTTCTTGACATTTTCCTACATAATTCAACATATTTAATGTTCACTATCAGTCATTCTGCCAGTTTTACCAATATTCTTTATTGAAAGAGGTTTGTAATTTGGTAAATTCCTCAGAAAAGGCTAAAGATGAAACGGAGTATCTTCCAGTCTATACTCCCTAATAGATGTCAGAATCTGACATCTGCCCACTCTTTGCACAACAGTGGCCTCTAAGCAAAGTTATGTAGCTGATTGGATAAGAGATGCCAGTTGAAATAGGAAAACAATTTCATAGCTTTCTTCCAGATAAACCAATTCTATCATGTAAATTTAGATTTTGACATAGGTAGGTTAGTCATGTGGGCAAATTTAGATTTTGACATAGGTAGGTTAGTCATGTGGGCAAATTTAGATTTTGACATAGGTAGGTTAGTCATGTGGGCTATACTCTTGTAGACATATGACCTTATAAATAATATAAATTCCTCAATTTAAAATACATCTGGAAAGCAGTGATGATGAGTCAGGTGTAACTGCAGCACCAAAAGACGGACTGGATATGGCCAAAGATAAACAAAGAAAATAGTCAAAAAGAAACACAGAGAAGCTGGCATGTGGTCCCAGGTATAACAACTTATTAACTAATATTATCCATTTTTGACAAGAATGCGACAGAAAAATTGTGTGTCCTTCTCAGTGCACCATTTAGAGATTCTTAATGTGTTTTTACTGAAGATATTTAGCTTGGTCATTAGTTAAGGTAATTATTTTCTTCCTTTTTACTGAAGTGCTTTTTTTTTCTCAACAATGTGTACTGGAAATAATCCCATATAGTCATCATTATTTTTTTACAGATGCATAACATTCTCTTTTTTTAATGCAACCACTTTTCTATTTGAGTGTATATATTGTTTTCAATATTTTGCGATTACAAGTAACTGTAAGACATATAAATTTACATCTTTCTATTTTGTTATTGATGTAGGTATATCTTCAAGATCAATACCTAGAAATATGGTTGCTGTGTCAAATGATAAGTGCACATTTGGTTTTGCTAGGTCTTATCAACTTTCCTTACTGAAGGGTTGTACCAAATTACATTCCCATCAGTAATATATCATAAGACCTGGTTCCACCACAGCTTCACCGATGGAATGGTTATTACATATTCTAATTTTTATCAATCTGATAACTTAGAAATAGTATTTTAACATTTTAATTTGCATTTCTATAATTATGAGTGATTTTAAACATTCTTATGAGGACTTTTTAAAAACTTTTTTGAATTTCTTTTATGTCATTGTTGTATCTTGTTGGTGAATGCCTGTCTGTGACTTTTCCCAGTTTTTCTATCAGGTTTTTAATATTTGTTCTTCAAGCTTTTTGTTTGTTTGTTTCTGGTTTTGTTTGGTGTTTCTTTTTGGAGACGGGCTCTTACTCTGTTGCCCAGGCTGGAATACAGTGGCACAATCACAAATCACTGCAGTCTCTACCCCTGAACTCAGGTGATCCTTCTACCTCGATCTCCTGAGTAGCTGGGACCACGGGTGCATGCCACCATGCCTGTCTAATTTTTTTGTACTTTTTGTAGAGATGGGGTTTCACCATGTTGTCCAAGTTTATCTCAAACTCCTGGGCTCAAGCAATCTTCCCGCTCTGGCCTCCCAAAGTACTAGGATTACAGGCATGAGCCACTGATCCCAGTGAGTTTTTTTGCTTTCGCCCAATAAATTCCATTCCGCCTCACCCTTCAAAATGTCTGTGAGCCCAATCTTTTCTGGTTATATGACAAGAACCTATTTATTTTCTACAACATTTTCGGCATCCAACGTGGGACCCAAGAAAGGGGGACCCAAAACCTCTCACTTTCGCTTCTGAGCCTTTTGGTCCTATGGCATTCCTCTTCTTTTTTTTTAGGACAGTAATAACATCTATCTTTTTTTCTTTCTTTCTTTCTTTCTTTACAATACTGGAGGTGGTCCACACAAACCCAATTTCTACAAGTAGTTGCATGGATGACTGGGTGGGCCAGCTCCCTGCACCCCATTTTCCTACCAGCTGGGGTGCATGGCCATGTCTTCCATGTGTGTTCGATGTCTAATGGCCACACAGAGCAGTAATGAGTCATTTGCTGCCTGGGCCCCATTGGGTAGCTGGCATTCCCCACCATGCATCTGTGGACTGTCTCCCTCCCCAAGTCCAATTCTGTCACACAGCAATGAAGTTTCTCTCCCTGGTGGGGGAACCACTTGCATAAGAATAAGATGTTCTTCCCACTCATTTTATTTCTCTTCTCCACCCTGTCAGCAGTTAACACAGCCCTTCATTTAAGATGTCTTATCCTTTTCTTTACCCTGCCAGCAGTTGACTTTTAAACAATGTGATTTTTTGGGTTTTTTTTTTTTTCCTTTTGGAAGATGTTTTGCTGGGCTGGAAATGATAGGGATCATGGTTTATGTGTTCTGCTGAGTTTTAATTGTGAGAAAAAATTTGTGGGGCAGGTCTTAAGCTGTAGGCAATTGGTGTGTTTTGCATGTTTTTCTTTATGATCCATAGCAATCTTTGCTGCAGGCTTCCATCTCATTTTACATCCTTGTTGGGGGGTCACCCGTAGACCCATGGCAATGCTTTGTTTAGTCTCCATGCAGCCCAAATTCAATCCTCACTTAGGGAATGAGTGCTTTCAGGTTGATGTCTGTATGACTTTGCCATCTGCTGGTCCTTTTCTTCTCCATGAACTGCCTTGGATTTTCCTTTCTCTGGGAGTTTAGTAAAGTTTGAAAGCCAGAAATATTGGTTACCTTTTGGGTACTAAGGGAATTAAAAGGATTTTCTTAAGGAGTGCTAAGCTTAATTAAAAGTGGACATCAAGTTATAGTTACATTTAAAAGGTCTTCATATTTTTATTTTTGTGGACCTTGTTTTGCTAGTAAAAGGTATGTTTCTCAGTTAACTTAATTATTTTTCCTCAATTTTGCCTTGTCACTCTCAATGCATGCAGGAGAGGGGAGAGAGTTTTGTTTTCTTGATGGAACCGCAGAAATTAAAAGCAGTTAGATCCCTCTCAAAATCTGTTTTTTCCCATCTATGCCTGTTTATTAAGCCTTAAAAGCTGCATGTTTTCCTAGCACTGTGTTTTAAAGGGCTCCACTCAGGGACCAATAATCCAAATAGGACATTGGATAATCCACCTAGATGCCAATAATCCAAAAAGGAGATTGGCCTGTCTGTGTAGTTATATGTGTGTCATGTGTGAGATCTATGAAAAGAACCCTAATTAATTGGCCTAAAGGAAGATAAGCACTTGAATCAAATATTTTTTTAAAGGAAAGATAAAAGCTGTGGTACCTTTCAATTCACATGACTTTAATCTTTGGGAAATAAAAACAGCCCTAAAGATTTTTGGTAAAATGCCGATGTCATCAAAATATAAATAGGTTGACTAAATTAGGCAGGTGAGATACTAGGTTGGCTACATGTTTTAAGGTTCTAAACTGCATTTTTGGTTTTTGAGAACCTTTCAATTTGCCACTTCACAATTGATAAGGCCTAGGGACATATGAAACCAACCATCTTCTTAATTATGCCAGAAGGAGTCATACCTTGGCTCCACCTAGCACATAATTAAAACAACCTACCAGGTTTTACATTAAATTTTTTTTTAAATGCACTTTTGGAGGCCAAGGCGGGTGGATCACGAGATCAGGAGTTCAAGATTAACCTGGCCAAAGATGGTGAAACCTTGTCTCTACTAAAAATCCAAAAATTAGCTAGGCATGGTGGTGGGTGCCTGTGATCCCAGCTACTTAGGAGGCTGAGTCAGAGAATTACTTGAATCCAGGAAGTGGAGGTTACAGTGAGCTGAGATCATGCCACGGCACTCCAGCCTGGGCAACAGAGCGAGACTACAAACCAAGAAAAAAAATTTTTTAATTGCTAAAACTTATCATTATTACATGTAATTGAGACTACTGGAAATAGATTTCCATGCAAGGTGTGTAAGGAAAGTAAAATGTGTTTTTAATAAAAGGTTATAAAAAACATAAAAATGTAAACTTGCCTAGGGTTAAATAATTGTTTTAAATTAAATAAGAATAAATGTTCAAACAAGTGATGGAAGGATTATAAAAAACTGGTTTTGACTGGAAGCATATGCTCCCCTTTAAGGAGTCAAGCTCAATTTGCAGAGGTGATAAAAGCCTCTTGGGAAAAACTGGCCTCATACTCTTTTCTACACAATCTCTGTACAAAGTTCCTGACCTGTGGTCACTGAAAAATGTCACCTTCTAACAGTCCCAGGAGCTCCAAGTTTATCTTGGGACTTTAAGAGAAGAAGATCACCCAACTCACAGGTATTTAAGATAGAAATCCATGGCTGGGCTCAGCTTTAAAACTTATTATTAATTAATAAAAACATATTATTAATCTCTTATCTTAGATTCCTTGTGGAATACAGTTCCATCAAAGCCAATCTAAAAGGCCCATGTAGAGATAATTATTCTTGCTGCACTTTATGCAAATAGTCAGGTCAAGCATAAGACTAAAGTCTATTATGCAAATGACTCAGTCCTTTCATGATTTGTTTTTTTAACAAAAATGAGGACTGGAGAGAGAGAAAACTCATCATATATTTGTCATTAAATTCTAAACTCATTAGCTCATTAGTTTTTTTAAGTTTTTGCCTACATTTTACACTAACCCTGCTTGTTCTTGTGAACCAACCATCTCTGACTGCAGCTCAGAAGGAACAAAAGGAAATGGGTAATGTAAAAATTTGGATCAATATTCTAGTTCTGGACAATTATCCTGCAAATCCTGCCAGGTGATGGGAATAAATAGGGTGCCCATAACTCGGAGGTTTCCTTTTTGGGAAAGTAAGATAAAGGGAGCTAACCAAAGCCAACCACAATGCACTCAAATCCTAGGAAGCACAAATGTGGCTACCAGCTATTTGAGCAGGTCACAAGACATCCTTTTCTCTCCCTTGTTGGAGGAAGACTCAATTCCACAGCTTCACCTTAGACTTTGGCTTATGATAAGAAGTCTTTGCAACCCCCACGAGACACATTTTTGTCCCAAACTCAATTACCAGCTTCGGGTCAAAGCCCTAGAAAAGAAAATTGTATCTGAGGGAGCCAAAGCCCGATGATAACAGAAGTTAAAAGGCACAACACAGGTGAGTGTGACTGATTCCTGCCAATTAAGCCAACCCTCTCATTCCATGGATAAAGGCCACGCTAATATCCATGGCATAAATGAGGTCTAGGGAATTCAAGGCTACTGACAGTAGGGGTGATAGGGCACACATGCATAAGAGGGGTACTCCCATCCCCTACACCCCCCTATTAACATAGGTGAAAGCTGCTTTAACACCAATGGGTGGCACCCTGTTGAGGTCATCAAGACTTGTGAATACAAGGACAGAGGAAAGAAAGAGGAATGTCTCATTTTCCCTCTCTCATGTGCCCTGGGTATTTGCTAGGAAGAGAAAGGAACCAGGGAACCAGGGACACCTGCTCCCCTCTGTCTAGATGAGTAGCTATTCACTCATCTTTAGTCTGTACCCCTTTTGAATGCATCCTGAACCTCTGGGACTCCTCTGAAAAAAATCCTTCTTTTTTTCCTTTATTTTCATCTATCCCTTTCACTGATAGGTAATTGTGTTTCCAAACTACAGGACACTGCCCTCAGATGCATCCTTCAAAATGGGAAGAGTTAATTTCCCAAACCTTAAACTGGTTGGCTTAGAATTGGGCTCAGGGGAAGGGAACCCAGAAGCCTAACATGCTAACGAAAATGTAAAAAGCTTTTTGTTTTTTTTTTGTTTTGTTTTGTTTTTTTACCAGTCAGGCTTTTGGCCTCCCTCTCCCTGTGCAAACTGGTGAAAGGCCTCAGGATTTTTGAGCTGTCCTTAATCCTCCCTTCTTCTGTTTGGATATATGTTTTCTAATATCCAGTTTGTCTCTTCTCACCTCAGGCTATCAAACTCCAAACGATCATGCAACCAGAGCCTTGGTCCATGGCTCCTTTTGCCAAGAACCCACAGATAGGCCTCTGAGGGAGCTCTGACTGCCATTTCCCCAAAATAATGCCCCCTGTCAGCAGGAAGCAGTGAAGATCAGCCTTCATCCTTATCCTTATTCTTATACTAAGGGCAGTTAGATGTCCTTCTTTAGTTGAGGGGTAACTGTACTTTTTTAGAGGGGGGGATGATAGAGATAGGAGGAAGCCAAGGGTCCCCCATTCAAGTGCTGCCCTTAAACCTAAAACAACCCAAAGGCTGAAAAACCAGACTGCTGGTCTTGGAGAATCTCCGATTCAATCGGCCTGCGCACCAAGGGGATGGGATGGAGCCTTGGGAAGTTCGTGCTGTTTGCAGAGGGTAGGAGTCTGGCCTCCCTTGTTCCAGTGTGGTAACCTGGGATTTAATCTGTGAGATGGGGGTCTGTTAACAGGAACCCCTATCACTTTCCTTTTTTTGAGTTTTTGCCTTTTTGCCCAATAAATTTCATCGCTCCTCCCTCTTCAAAGTGTCTGCAAGCCTAATCTTTCCTGGTCATGTGACAGGAACCCAGTTTTTTTCCTACAACACTAGCCACCTACTATTTATGCTTTTATTGACTCCCCAAAATAATCTAGCAATGTAGGTTTTATAGTCTTCATTTTAATAATAAGTAAACTGAATCACAGACAGTGCTAGAGAAATTGTCCAAGCTCAACTCAACTGGCAAACCAGAGTTGAGATATTTTGTTTTTGTTTTTGAGACAGAGTCATCCTTTTGCCCAGGATGGAGTGCAGTGGTACAATCTCAGCTCACTGCAATCTCTGCCTCCTGTGCTCAAGTGATTCTCCTGCCTCAGCCTCCCAAGTGGCCAGGATTACAAGCACATGCCAGCATGCCTGGCTAATTTTTGTATTTTTAGTAGAGATGAAGTTTCACCATGTTGGCCAGGCTGGTCTCGAACTCCTGACCTCAAGTGATCCACCCACCTCGGCCTCCCAAAGTGCTGAGATTATAGGTATCAGCTACCACGCCCAGCCATTGCTGAGATTTAATCTACATCTTTCCTACTCCAGTACTGGTATTCAAACCAATTTGTTTGGACAAATTCCAATACTGGACAAATTCAAACCAATTCTCCAATTTCATTTCCCAATAGTTAGTGGGTAGATTTAGTCTGCGGATGAGACCCTGGGAAAATCTTTATATGAAAGCTTCATGTCAGCTCTGGAAATCACCACCTCCTGGCCAATGTATTCTTATTAATTATGTATTTTACATATAATGAATTCATTACCAAGCGTGCGTGAAAGGAAAGAAACTCTGCTGTATAATTGCTATAAGCTAGCGGTCAGCAAAAACACAGAAAAAAACTGACACATGAGTTAGTGTATTCTATTTTCCAGTTCTGTTTTATGAATTTTAAAAATTTAAACTGCCTGTCAGTATTTTATTTCAAAATGATCTGGATTTTGGTTATAAATCAGCAACATATTTCAGTCTAAATGTCATGAAATTTGAAAACAGGATAACAACAACAAAAAAGCTACATAAGTTTAATATGTTTGTTAATTTCTCAGTTATTTATTGGTAGCAAAATGCAATCTCCTTTTATCTTAAACATTTTATTTATTAATGAATTTAAAAATCGTGAGCAAAATAATCATTGTTTCAATTTGAATGCAATTAAGTTTTTAATGCATGTGCAAGATCTTAACAAGCATAAATCAAAAATAATAAAACTACATGGTCACGATTACATTAATTTTTCAAAATTACTGTGTCAATTTAGAGTTTTTCATTTTTAATTCATTAATCATTTCCTGAAGTTTCAAATTAAATGTTTCAGGAGTTATTTCCATAATCTCTAGAGCTAGATTCCAAGGGACCGCTATATTCACTAGGTTTTTCTGTACAAAGATAACCTGTAAAAGATACAAAATTATTATTTGTAAACTCTTGAAAAATTTGTTAAGTACCTTTTGGCAATATATGGTTCATAACTTTATTTTATTTCTACTAATGTAGTGGTAAAATCATAAATTATACAAAGAAAAGTAAACATGGCATGTCATTCATTGCATTATTGGTAATACCATTTGGCAATATCGGACTTATCAACTTTATTACATGTTTTTTTCTATGAATTTGGGGGTAAAATAATAAATTATGCAAGAAAAAATATATGAAATGTCATTGTTATATTTTTGGCAATAGCTAATAATAACACTATACATCTATTAAACAGAATGAGTTGGATCAACTCATTTTAAGAAAAAGGCTGCCCCCAAAATTTTCACAGAATGAAGGAGACTTGGTCTGCTGCTCGTTGTGTGAAGGAAAGCTGCCTACTGACAGAGAATGCTGTACTAGCACCAAAGGAAAAACTTCAATTGCATGAAGTCTATACATGTTTAGATGTTTTTGTTACTCTCACTGATTCAGAGGTTTTTAAAAATATAGATTTAATTTATTCATGCTTCATTTGCTCCATTTATATCTTTCAGACTTGATGTTTTTGCTTTGAAAAATACTAATAGAATAATTATGTTTTAAGTTTGGCTCAATGGTTCAGTGCATGTATGGCAAATAGGAATGATATGGTCATTTTCAAAGTGGTTGATAAAGAATCCTCTGTTTTTTTCACTCACTAGAAGATCTAGCATTTGAAGGTTGGAAATAAAAGCCTTCTTCCATGACTAATAGTATTGAATGAAGGGAACTCAGGTAAGCCAAATTGCTAGTAATTCCATTAATCACGGCAGGTTTTCTTTTGAAATGTCTTCATTTTCTTTAAATTTAAGAGCAGAAAAGAAGGATTTTACTTTAAAAAAAAATCTGATGAGTAAAATAAGGAATATATATGGGTGTGTAGAACAAAAAAAAAAGTGTTTCAGTTGGTTTGCCAACTTCAAGTTCAACATGGACTCCAGATGAAGGGACAGGCCATGAGTAAGAAGATTAAAATGTATGCTCATTAAGTGGTTCTATATATCAAGAGTGATTATTGCTAAAGAAATACAATAGATACTCACAGGAAATTATAACTTTAGAGTGCTGTAATGTATATATCACTGATTTGTTATTTCTTCCTATATTTTTCAACATAATACTGATTTTGAAAAGTATCTTTTTAAGATTCTTACCTGTAGATTTATCCATATTGCCAAGCATATTTAGAAGAAACAGGACTACATTCTGAAAAGTAGTAAAGTCACTGATGAAAGGGGCTACATCAGCAGTAACAAGAATTCGTGGTGGCAGGCCCTTCTGGAAGTTATATGTTCTAATCAAGGTTGTGGGAAAGTGGGCTGCAGCTATATATCCCACAGCCACTACCCAACTTCTCTCAAAATGTGCTTCTGTTTTAGAATAATAATCATATCTAAAAGACAAATGGAAAAGTATTTAATTACATTTAGTCACCTCAGAATTTCAACCTCATTGCCTTCGGAAAAAATTGGTTCTTGCCAAAAAACTGAATTCATAATTTTATAATTTAGAAAATAGGTTTGATAATGTGATGACTTTATTCCATCCCTCAGGAGATGTGAAGATGGCTTATTAAAATTCTAATTCTAGGGAGAATCGTCTCATAAATTGTTTACATTTTATATTGCATTTTATTTTCTTTCATTAGGCACATTATATTTGAATATCACCTAATAACCAAAAGTAAGGCCATTTTTAAATCATAGTCTCTGGCAATGTAGAGATAAATATCGAAGGTCTAAGACAAAATTTTTGCTAGACTCAAATATCTTTTGTGAAACTGTCGATTTCTTGAAGTCAGGAGATTCTAGAAACAGGGCATTCTAGAAAAGCAGATGTCTGATTTTTACTATCTAATTTCTAAATAATTGGAATTTTTCTACCACTGGGAGCCTCTGGTAGAAAAAAGCCTCTGTAATTGTTAGAAAAAGACTATAATTATTAGAAAAGCCTCTGTAACTATTTGTCCCCATAATAGGTGAGAAAGTTTAGTTTCTCCTAAGAAATGGGGACAAGTAATTACAGTAGAAAGATTAAAGGTATATTCAGTAGTTTTATAACTATAAAATTCATGTCTTCTGTTTCTATCAGCTGTCTAAGCATGCTAAACAACCTGTAATTTTGCAAACAGACTTGTTCTTCCTGAGACATTGTATATTCACCATATGGTTCATCAGGAACATTCTGTTTTAAGTCTCATCATAGTTACCTTCTTCACAAAAGTTTCCAGCCCACCTGAGGTGGAATCTACCACTTTCTTCTCTTCTATATTCCCATAAAACCATATCATCCACATAGCTGAAGATTTGCTCTCTAGTTATATTCTAGTATGATGTCTAGAAATTAGATTATCTGATTTTATTTTGACAGCAACATAGAAGGGATCCATTAAACAGAAGGTGCTTGCATTATGCCTGTCAAAATTAAACTATAACATAACCCAGATAATACTTGCTGTCTGTTTGACTCACATGCTTGTGGGATCCTCCCTGCCCTATACTTGAAAGTGGTACGGTGGGCAGAGTTGGATTGTTGATGACAGAAGTATTTGGTCTGGATTCAATGCCCCTTAATACATTATAGTCACCTACCAAACAAAGCTGAAAGGAAATGTGAAGTCATAAAGATTCTGAGCAATGGCCACAGAGCCCTAGTAATGGTGTATTTTTAAACAAATTTCAAGTGAGTCAGAATCACTGGGAAAGGAGAAAAGAGATGAGGGCACCAGTTCAATACACAGAAATCACAAGAGCAGTGAAGAAATTCAATAGGAACCTCTTTAAATGCATCAGCTGAATGATTTGTTGGTCAGTTCACCTAACAATCAGATAGAATGTGGTCACTAAAAAAGAATTAAAGTACATTTGAAATGGTTCACATAAAGTTGAAATGCAGGTATACATAAGTCAGTCAATCCAAGGATCCACAGCCACAGGATTTTATATGAGTATATGCAGGCTACAAAATATTCAGTATTGTCTCAATTAAATACTCCTTAATATGTATTTGCCTAAAGAAAGTAACAGATGAGCTTTTAGGGTTGGTTCACAGCATGTAACAGACTGCAACCATGGCCCCAGTTCTTCACCAATCCCTACAACTCTGTCTTCTGCCATGTAACTTCGAGTACTGGTTCTTCCTACATTGGGCGATAGGCAGAAATTCCCACTTCTGATTCAGTCATGCAACTTGACTTGGAAAATGCAATATTAACTATTTTGACATAGCATAAACTTAAAATGCATTTTTCACAATTTGGTTTTTCTTTCTTGCAATTCTGCCATCACTGTGGGAAACTCCTAGGTTTGTCTCATGTAGAATGAGATGTGGAACAGTGCTGAGCTTCCCCAGTCATCCCTGCTGGAGCCAATCAAAATCAACCAACATGAGAGTGAACCCATGAAAGATCAGCAGAGCTGCTTAGCTAAACCGCAGACACCTGAGCAATAAACACAGTTGTATGACACTGAGGTTCAGTGATTTTTGATTGGGGTGCTTTCTTTCAAACAAAGCTAACTTAACTCAGGGCCACACACATAGTAGATTGCAGGGCCCTGCCTTAAACCCTGGCAATGTGCCTTTAAGCCCATGTTCTTTACTACTCCTCTCTACTGCTTTTTGTCATGGTGATAACAGTTACTTTATATTGAATATTTCTCATTTGCCAGTAGTACATTAAGCATAACTTATAGATTTCTTAATTAATCCTCAAAATTGCCTTATGTGGCATGTACTATTGTTATTGCTATTTTAAAAATAAGAAAATTGAGTTTCTCCCTGTTTGAATTCCTAGGTCAAATGAGCCAGTATTTCAAACTCAGGTCTGTGGAACTTCAAAGCAAAACATCTTAATTTGTATATTATTATTTTATTTCAAGGAACAATCATTAGCCTTGAGTCTTTTAATATGAATTGATAGACCTGACAAACCAGAGACCTGATAAACAGGTAGATTAACAAATCAGAACACATAAGCAGGCATTTGAAATCTTCCATAATAATCATATTAAAAGATGTACCTTTCACCAATATAAAGCTTTGAAAATATTCAAATTGTCTGAGGAATTTTTATCAAACTTTCAGTGAGGTGAATTAATAGAAAACATGTAATTTTGGCTTTCTTAATAGTGTGTCTATATATAAATATATCCATAACACACATTATATTCTGAACTGATCCCAATTAAAGAGACAATAGAAGGAAATTTTTAGGTAAAAGAGTTTTTTAGTAAAAATGCTGCTTTTAACAAATACTTGTACTTTTGCAACCTACGATGTCGCCTTTAAAATGACACAAGAAGCGCCGGGCGCGGTGGCTCAAGCCTGTAATCCCAGCACTTTGGGAGGCCGAGGCGGGTGGATCACGAGGTCAAGAGATCGAGACCATCCTGGTCAACATGGTGAAACCCCGTCTCTACTAAAAATACGAAAAATTAGCTGGGCATGGTGGTGCGTGCCTGTAATCCCAGCTACTCAGGAGGCTGAGGCAGGAGAATTGCCTGAACCCAGGAGGCAGAGGTTGCAGTGAGCCGAGATCACGCCATTGCACTCCAGCCTGGGTAACATGAGTGAAACTCCGTCTCAAAAAAAAAAAAAAAAAATAAAATAAAATAAAATAAAATAAAATAAAATGACACAAGAAATAAACTCAGAACTTGTGGGGAGCAACAAGGTTTTAGAAGCTGAAAATCAAAAAGAACTAGTTGAAAAGATTTAATAGAATCCAGAAAACTAAATTCTAAGCAACGAGAAAGGAAAATAGAAAAATAATGCTGATATAATTTGTAGAATTCTCCTCGATTTAAGTCTCAGTAATACCCGCTGGGAGAAAGGAGATTGCTAAAATCAAGGAGACTAAAAGCCTTTAAAGAAGCAATCGTATATAAAGATGTCTTCCCAGATTTCAAATAGTAGATAACTGGCACTCCTCGCCCTGAAAAGGGTAGAACAGAGGGTCCTTGAACTGTGTGAACTAATCATGGTTGAAGGTAGGAATACCACCTTGGAAACGGGATATAAATGAAAATGATATACAAAGACACCCTCCTCTTGCTTTTTCCTTCTCTTCTGACTTCAATAATACTGGTAGCCAGGTCTTCACTTTTGAAGCAGGTGACTGAAAGTGTCTCTTCTGGAAACTGGGTGGGCTCAAGAGAAAAGACTTAAAGTTATTGGAACCATACTGTTGGGACAGCCAAATGCCTAGCCAGATAAAATGGGGTGGCCCAGAGAATCCCTAACCCACCCCACAAGTGTTCATATCAGCTGCTTTTGTGCGGATGAGGAAACCTGCCCAGGCCCTTGTCTGAGCATTTCCCCAAGTGCACTGGGGGGACGGGGTGAAGCCACAGGAAATTTGCACCTTGCACAGGGGAGGAGCCTGCTTTTTTCAGCTGGAGTATTGGCCCGGTGTTCAAACTGCGAAGTGGGAAACCTGCCAGCAGGACTCTCTCTTGGTTTGCTGAGAGTTATTTTTCCTTTTTGACCCATAAGTTCCATTCCCCTCACCCTTCGAAGTGTCTGTGTGCTTGACTTTTCCTTGTCGTGTGACAAGAACCCGTTTTTTTCCTACAACAGTGTCAATAGTTAAAAGATTACCTAAACAACCCAGCAAGATTACTCTAGAGGTATGTTTTTAGTAGAAAACTTCCACTCACGCAGTCAGATCTTCTAAGTGATTCTTTTTAAATATGAGCAGACACTCTACTATTACTAGATAGCTGAGGAAAACCTATAATGTGAATCGGAGACATCAAAACAAACAGACCTCTAGCAAGCCCCAGAAGCACCAAGTAACCAAGCAAAGGTCCTTTCCAGGGCTCATTGTGCACATTGATTTCTTACAGCAGCTGGGGTTGTGAGTGAGTTCTTTCTTAGATTCATGTTGCAAGAACTTGTGTTTTAGTCTCTTTGAATTCACTGGAGCATTTTTTTTTTATCTGAACTACATTTAAAAGTCATGACAGAAACAGGAGTGGGTCCTATAGAGAGGCCTCAGGTATCTGACTGCGTCAGAGACTGGACTGTGTTCAGTAGATAGGTCTGGTTATCAAAAGATAGGAAATTATGGGTTCATCTGGATCCAAGGATTCTGGAACTCCTCTATCTGGAACTTCAGCCAATTTAATATTATAAAAAAGAAAGAAAAAAAACTATGGACCCAGAACCTATGCTTTTATAGAGAAATGGGTGCATTTTACCAAAAGTAATTTAGAATTACATTGGCCACAGTGAGGAAACTCCTTACAAAATGCAAACAGGTGCTTATCTTCATAGTTACAACAGCTACAGGGACAAACAAGACTTATTCATACCTATTTTAAAATTCAAACCAAGGGCTCCCAAACTAAAGAAACTTGTGCATTGAGATGTTTGCTTTTATCGTAAGCAGCCAAGACATTAGAAAAAAAAGTCTATGTTTATACCAGCCATCTGATGAATCCACTTCCTTTGTACTGTTTCCCCACTAAAAGAAACCACAAGGGCTTCACTTTTGGTATATTGATCAACGATTCCCTCAGACAGAAAAACTCTCTGAATGGTGGATTTTTGTGGGAGCGGGGGTTCAAATCAAATCTGAAAAGTCCTTGTTTTCAATCCTAACTGATACTTTGACCATTTTCAGAAAAAACATTTGTAAGAATTAGCCCTCTCTGTTTTTTCAGTTTGACCCTGCTTCTCCCATGTTGACTTCTCAGTCCACTGAAACCTTGCTTCTAAAACCCTTGCTCATTATATGCTCTGCCAATTCTGTTTACCCCTTTCTTACTGTGATAATCTTCACTGTTTGCCCCAAAACTCTTTCTTGGAAAAACAACCATTTATTGGTCTGTCATTCAATTGTGAAAAAAAGCTAACCTAAAAGATGAATTAGTCTGTGACTATAAGATTAGAAATTTCTGTGCTGAGTACAGGCATAAAAAAAATCTTGTCTAATAGAAAAAAAAATCACATCTATAAGGAAAATCTCAATTTGTAAAAGTGTCTCCTTCTCTACAACAGGAACAAAAGGAGGACTAGGTCCCTAGAAACTGTTACAATGGAGAAGGCATTGGTTTAAATCTACATAACAAGCCTTGCCTTTGTTTAAGGTACTCTTTCTGGCCATTGTGTCTTAACTGGGCCTTTACACTCTTATTTGTTGGTTTAGGAAAATGATGTTATTTAAACCTGAAGTCTAAGCTCTTTATCTCTGAGATGTAAATTTTCTACCTGGCCTTATGTAGGAGACATTTCTTTGGAAAAGCAAATTTAGACAGAGAGCTAAAGAAAAAAAATGAACTATTTGGAAACTTGTAAGTGAACATTTCTAAAGCTTTTATATTTCTTTCTCTCTCTCTCTCTCTCTCTCTCTCTCTCTCTCTCTCTCTCTCACACACACACACACACACACACACACACACACACACACAAAGGAGGGTTTTGGTTATATCAGCAGATAGCCTTGCTTCATTGGCCAGAAAAAGACAATTTTGGATCCAGATATTCTTTAATAAATTAATGAGCTTGTATTACTGTACCTGGCATGTGTCTAAAACTTTTAGAATAAAATCATAATGATATAGACAGGAGGCAGGGAAATATTGGCTAGAAGAGGGCAATTCCCCAGCAAAGTCCCCTACCATAAGCCTGGTCCCACGACCCTAAATGAGAACTTCACATCTCTGTTTTCCCACCCAAAAGTTGCTCTTCCTGAAATTACTCTGGCCCACCATGCCTCCCATTCTGTACCCATAAGAACCCCAAACTCCACTGGCAGAGGAGCAGAGTGGTGTAGTAGAGAAGAAGAGAAGAAGCATATGTACATTAAAAAGACAGTAGGATGGTCGAAGAGGAGTTGTTATCTTCCCACTCCATTTCCTTTCTAGCTCCCCATTTATCCCACTGAGAGCCGCTTCCATCACTCTATAAAATCTCTGCATTCACCATCCTTCAAGTCCATGTGACCTGATTCTTCCTGGACACTGGACAAGTACCTGGGTACCAGGAGGGCAGGATGTAAAAGGCTGACACCCTGACTCTCCACTGAGCTGGTTAACACTTACCCATCCACAAACAGTAACTACTAAAAGATCATCAATTGTAAGACACCCCTAGATGGTACCGTGGGGCCAGAGTCCAAAAACACTTGCCCCAGCCTCCAGGCCCAGAACTGGCTCACTTGCGTGCTCCCCATCCCACAGGGTATTTGAACATGGTGGCCAAATAAGCAAGCCACACCCCTGTCAAAAGTCCTGCAAAGGGATCCAGGGAACTCTCCCATCTCAATAAGATCTGTTTGCGTCTATATGTTTATGTATGTCTATATGTATAATATATATGTGATATTTTTCTACTTTCTTATGATAGTGCCAAAATTAAATTATAGAGGAGCTGTATTTAATTGACTTCAAGAAAAAAAGTGCTAGAGAGAGATCCAAAATAGCCGAATAGGAACAGCTCTGGAGTGCAGTTCCCAGTGAGAACAATGCAGAGGGTGAGTATCACTGCATTTCCAAATGAGTTTTTGCTGCCCAGAGACCAGGAGATTCCCAGGCTGAAAAGCACCATGAGTTTCCAGCACGGCTGTTTCAGCCAGTGCCACAGGTCTCTGCACAAAAACTCACACAAATCTGGGCAGCCATTTCAACTGGCACCTGGAAGGCTTGGGAGACAGAGCCACCCATTCAACTGAACAAAAGGGGACTGAAACAGGGAGCCAGGTGATCTGGCTCAATGGGTTCCACCCCCACAAAGACCAGCAATCTGAAATGCTCTGGATTGAGAGTTTCACAGCAAGTGCAGCTGGACCCAAAATGGTCCCATTACCAAAGCAATCGCCATTACTGAGGCAGACTGCCATTACCGAGGCAGTTCTAACTGTACCTCTGTAAACAAAACCACAATGAAGTTCACAGCAGCTGGGCAGAGCCCATGGCAGCTCAGCAACACCTCTACTGGCAGACTGTGACTAGATTATCTCCTTGCTGGGCAGGACATCTCTGAAAAAAGGCAGCAGCATGTCAGAAACTTATAAATAAAACCCCATCTTTCCAGGACAGAGCACCTGGGAAAAAAGGTGGTTATGAGTTCCTCTCTAGCAGACTTAAATGTACCTGCCCAGCAGCTGTGAATGGAACAATGGAGCTCCCAGCTTAACACTTAAGCTCTTATAAGGGACAGACTGTCTCCTGAAGCAGCTCCCCGACCCCCATATATCCAAAGAGACACCTCATAAAGGATAACTCAAGATGACATCTGGCAGGTACCATTCTGGGACAAAGATAACAGAAATAGAGACTGGCAGCAACCGTTACTGTTCTGCAGCCCCCACGGGTGATCCCCAGCCAAGCAGGGGCTGGCATGGACCTCCAGCAGTCCTGCAGCAGAGGGGACTAACTGTTAGAAGGAAAACTAAAAAACAAAAAGAAATAACTTCAACATCAACAAAAAGGACGTCCACTCAGAGACCCCATCAGAAAGTCACCAACTACAAAGACAACAGGTAGATAAATTTATGAAGATGGGAAGAAACCAGTGCAAAAAGGATGCAAACACCCAAAGCCAGAACGCATCTCTTCCTCCAAGGGATCACACTCATCACCAGCAAGGGAACAAAGCTGGATGGAAAATGAGTCTGATGAATTGACAGAAACAGGCTTCAGAAGGTAGTTAATAACAAACTTCTCTTGAGCTAAAAGAACATGTGCTAACCCAATACAAATAAACTAAGAATCTTGAAAAAAGGTTAGACAAAATGCTAATGAGAATAAACAGCTTAGATAAGAATATAAATGACTTGATGGAGCTGAAAAACACAACACGAGAACTTTGCGTCATATTCAGGTACATCTATCAAATGTAGATTAGGTCTTTTCACATGATCCCATATTTCTTAGAGGCTCTGTTCATTTCATTCTTTTTTCTCTAATCTTGCCTTCTCATTTTATTTCATTGAGTTGATTTTCAATCCCTGATATCCTATCTTCTGCTTGGTTGATTGGGCTATTGAAACTTGTGTGTGCTTCGCAAAGTTCTCGCTCCCTTTCCTTTTTTGCCCATGTTTCCTTTCTGTTCATATATGGCAATATAATATGATAGTCAATATTTCATAATCAATTACTTCTACATGGAACTTAACAGTATTACATATGTCATATTAAACCTAAATCTTTGCATGATCTTAGAGATATTGTGGTTCACCCTGTAAGAAAGTTCATTGATATTCCAAATACAATATCTAGTTCTTCCTATACAGCTAGGCTTTTAGACTCAAATATTCAGATTGCCTGTTTAAATCTAACAGTAGGCAAAACCTATAGTGAGAGTTTTATAGTTAAGCCAGAAATTGAATTTGAAAAACAAAAGGAAGATAATTCAACATTTTTAGGCAAATTTATAGCCCTAATCCTTTGGTTGCTAGTATCTTCTAACCATACAATGATTAAAAAATGAGGCCTTAGACAAATATTACTAATGCTCTCTACTGGTGACTCATAATGTACAAAGCATCTCACACAGGAGGCTGTCTATAGTGTCCCTCCAGAATATATTTTTATTTGTGGAAGATTTAACAGCCAACCATATATGCTGGCATATCCATGTCTCAATAATGGCAAAATAAGGAGCCACTGGCAATTAAGGGATTCTGAGGGTACTGCTGTCACTCCATAACTAATTGGAAACTGGATATTGGTCTGCAGCTCTTAATTTGAACTATGGAATAATATAGAGGAATTTACCGGCAGGTATAAATTCTTCTTAATAGGCATTGTTGGGTACAACAGTCCTCCCCTGGCTTTGCATAAATGTAAATGAGGTTATGGTTAGAAATACGTCTCACAGATTAGTTACTATAGCTGATTCTACTACAGAGGCTATAATTGTCCAGCAAACTTCTTTAGATTTTCTTGCTGAAGGTATATTAGGTAACTAGATTGCTTTGGACTACCTGCAGGGAGGAACATGTGTACTAGCTAACACCTCCTGCTGTACTTTTAAGTAAATTCATCTGGTAGGGTAGAAACTCAGTTGTAAGAAATCAACAAACAAGTTACTTGATTAAAACAAGTAGATTTTTCTTCTGGATTATTATTTATATGTTTGATTTAGGTTGATTCAATTCACAGAGGCTAAGGAGTACTCTTCAGTCTCTTAGTATTAGCCTCCTGATAGCCGTCATAATAATCTCCCTGATGCACCTTAACTTCCCCAAGTCTTAAATCCTTTTATGCAGCTATTCATTCTATGTGAAATGATCTCACTACAGTAAGAATCATGAAAATATAAAGAGAACATAAATAATCAGTCAACTGTCCTGGTGTTAAGAACTGTGAATTCCATACCAACACCAAATAAGTCCATTATGAAAGTGAAAGAGAGTGGTGTCAATGCCCAAGATTTGGTTGACCTCTTAAATTTGAAAGGCAGACCAAAAGGTGGGGAATTGTTAAATTAAGTTTGGCCTAAAATTGCGACAATATGTAACAAACTGCAGCTTAATGTAGTTTGTAAACAAACTGCAAACAAATTTAGGAGTATTTTCTTGTAACAAATATGAGTCTCAGCCAATCATGGCAGCTGAGCTTCAGCCAGTCACAGGCTGCCAACTAATCAAACCATGCCCATATAAGGCAAATTTCTCACCACACTATATCCAAATAAGGCAAACGTTGAGCTATAACCAATCAAGGTGTTCCTACATGTCACTTTCTTTTTCTGTCTTTAAATACTGCCTGCCCACATCACTGGGTAAAGCTCTCTGAACCTCTATTGGTTCAAGATGGTGCTGATTAATGAAACAATCAATGCTTAAGTGAATTCTGCTACATTTATCTTATCTACAATTGTTCTTGTAACAGTGTCTATCATTAAATAATAAGTCATCTACATATTTACATTTCATTTTGTTTTCTACAGTTAGGAAAATGTGTTGCATGTTGCTCGTTTTTTCATACATGGCTGTTTTTCTCAAAATTTTCCCCTTCATAAAATACTTTTTTTAGCCTGATCATGTTAAAATATTTACACATATTTACTATAATCTCCAATGGTTAGGCTTATTATTTAATATAAAGATTGATAAACACTCTAGAAGAAGAAAAATATACAAATAATGCCCAAAATTATTTAGCATATTAAATAGAGATACATTTGATACACATTCTTACCTGTCTTCAAAGCTTTTGATAGTATCTTCCAGGGTTGAAGTATGTGCAGTCCATAAGTACTTCAACAGATCATCAAACTTACTGAAAGGTGACTGCAAATGCTAAGATAAAGAAGTCAAATTTATTAATAATTGAGCAACTGTAACAATCCTTCTCCCTGAAATTTAGTCATGCTCAGATATATAATTTAGCAATATTCTACATAAAAGGAGAATTTTATTTCTAAGAAATAATATGTATATGGCCTTAATGCCTAACACTCTTTAAAGAACACAAAAGTATTCATTAGTTTTAATAATAGTACATGCATCTAGAAATATTGAACTTCAAGTATTTTCAGGGTCTATATTTTATAGTGATCAGAAAGTCTTTATTTTTTCCTACCAACATTGTTAAAATTACCATAAAATCTTGAGTAATAATATCTTGTTAAAATGTTTCATTAAATCTAAACTAATGCAATAATCTACTGAAGTGCAAATAAATATATTTTTCTTCATTAATTTTAGTCAAATTTCTTCCAATATCCTAGTCAGCATGAAGTTTCAATTAATCAGAATAGCCTACCATTCAGCAAAGTATGCTGTATGCTCACCACTTGTGTATAATATATTTGAGCCAAGAAGAATGGATAGATTTATGGTAACGCTATATTGAGGCAGTAGGTGTTAATGACTCATAACACTACTATAACAGATATTATTAATACAACATGCATAGCAATTTACATTTGCATACTAAGAAGGATATTATGTAATGCACAAATAATCCTAGAAAGAATTATATGACAAAATAAATTCTCTTCCCATCTCCTAAGAGTATTAAAAAAAAAAACCTGGTAAAAGGTGTTCCACTTGTTCATTGTCTCAGGGAAGGATGAATGACAGCTAGAAACATTATAACAAAACTTCCTCTGATTCTTGGGTGGGGGCAAAAGACTGACTTGGTCTGATGATATCCCCATTATACCAGAATCAACCGCAGCAAGAAAGGGCAATGAAGACAGAAAATAATTCAAATCTGTAAGAACAAAAGACTTATTGTTACCACAAGGACTAACAAATTTCAAAGAGGATATTTTGATAAAAGCTAAGCACTAGGGAAAAAAAATTGACCAAAAATCCCCCTAAGAATCAAATATATAACTTTGATTGTGTTTCTGTTAATAACCCTATAATCATAAATATATATTGGCTAAAGTAGTTGACTATGATGTTTTAATGGATTGCACAATATTCATTTTTCAAAGCATTAAGTAAAAATGGAAGAAAGCTATCAACTTTTCCACAGAACGGTACAAAACCTCCCATTACGGTTTTATTGTGAATTGTATTTGCATTTTTTTCTAAAATATTTTAACATGATTATAGCTTTGGTAAATGAATGTTTTCTATTATATATATATATATATATATATATATACACACACACACACATATATGTAAGTTTAATTTGTAACCATGATATCACTAAGTTTTTGTCTTATTTTATGCCTTTAAAGCAAAAATTTTAGATAAGTTTTGACAGTAGATCATTGGATAACTGGACTGATAATCAAGTAAGGCTATTTTTAAATTGTTTAAAAATTTGCCTATATATAACCTATTCCAGCAGGCTCAAACATTTTCACTAGTTGGATATTAGGCTTATGCAGATTTCCACTAGAAATCTGTGATGTCGAATATTTTATTCTAAACAGGCATTTGTGAATGGAGTCATATGCCCCAGTGTAGCAGGCTGATCCTCCAAACTACTAAACCAATCTAAGAATAACAAACTCTGATTTCTAGATCTTTGACCACTACTATTTGTGGGTCTTTGAAAGGAAAAATTAGGGGCAGTAAGAGGAAAATGCCTAAGGTTACATATGATGTGTGTCGTTCTGAAAAAGTAAAATTTAATGTGATCATGTTTCTAATTATTGAGAAATACCTCTAAGGATTTGTGGTATAAATTGGTTTCATTACTAAAGCATAAAATTTAATGAAAGAATTAGAAAATACCTTCTGGTTATTTTAGCATTAAGTATTTGATTAAAGCCTGAGATTACTGATTGGTATAATGAATTGCAGTAGGTATTAATCTCTGGCATATTTATGGGTTTCCATATTAAACACATCTGGTCTGAGCAAAATGGAAAAGCATCATTTGTCTTGGTGTCTTATTTCTCATCCTTCCTTATTCTGGAGATTCTTTGTCATTATTTGGACCTCCCACCTAATCGCCAGAGCTGGCCCCTCAAAGGCCATCGCTTTTATAGAACCTTATTTTAGTTCTGCTGTGAAAAGCTGGATATGTCCTAAGGAATCATTATTGACATTGTGGCTGTTAAATCCTATAATGTGACCTAGAGGCTGTAAGATATATGGTGAAATAGGTTCCCTTTTAAAAAAGGAACAGGATTGTTTTAGTTCTGTCTCTGTCCTTAAGATTTCAGGTTTGAATGCTTTCTTTCGGGAAAGGTTAATATCTACTTTGCCACTTAAACGAACATACCAGCCCACCAGCTGTCCACAGAGATGCACATAAGATCTCCAGATTCATAGCCACAGTTTGTCCTTCGGGTTGGATCAGCTAATCTCCCTAGAGAAGAGAGGATGCACAGTTGTATTTATTATACATATTTTGAAACTGGCTATAACTGTTGCTTAACCAGATAAATATTTTTTGTAGATAGAAAAGCATTTATTTCTGAATGATATGTTTGTATTCCCATCACTCCTTTTTATCTTTTATTTTTTAGATCCCAATCAATTTCTTTTCTTTAACACCACCACGGTTTTCTACTTTGAATTATAGGTCCAAAATATTGTTTTCTTTGTAAGGATTTTCTCTTCCACTTCACCCTCTACCTCCTGATCAAACTATGAAATGATATGCATACAGATGAAAAGAGATGGTCAAGCATCAAAACAAACCACTGATCCACCACTTACTAGCTTGGCTTTATCTAAATAGCCTCTAATGCCTTTGTTTTCTCATCTATGACATGGGGATAATGATATTAACTACATTATAAGGTTGTGATGTGAAGTGAGAAAAAGCACCAAAAGTGTTTCACCTATAATATGCATTATGTAAATATTAGAAAATAATCATTTTCTTGCCAAATGAAATTGTTCTTTTCTTAATCTCTCTCACACAATAATTTCTTTGT
Source organism: Cebus imitator (assembly GCF_001604975.1). NCBI lineage: Eukaryota > Metazoa > Chordata > Mammalia > Primates > Cebidae > Cebus > Cebus imitator. Next base: position 4,956,720 of record NW_016107396.1, read on the forward strand.
TGTCTGTGTTATTGGTATGGAGTAGACGGGCAACTCTTTCTCATGAGCTTCTATCAACCAGAACAAAAGTGTCTTTCAATTCATGCATATTTTATCCCAAAATGTAACTTGTCTATACACTGTAAAGTACCTTATTTCCAAGAGGAAGCAATCATTTGCAGAGAAAGATCCTCATGAACAATGTGATGCTTCTTTATAACCTCATATCCATAGTCATAATTAGAACTTGAAGAAATTCAAACTAATTTGACATCCCTTTGTATATCTCCTTGACGGTTCTATTTATCTCATTCCTTAGAAAGGAGTGTGGCACTTAGTAGAATTTCAATAAATATTTGTAAAATGCCAAGAGAAGAGATGTGACGTCTTTCACAGTTGATAACTATGCCTTGTGCCTCAACGAAGTTTCTAATAGTAACACACAACCCACAAAAAAAAAAAGGATTTGTGAAGAAGGAGAAGAAAATGTAGGAAAACAGTGATTATAAGGGAAAAGAGAGCAACATAAAGAATCAATTTTTACAAACATGGTAGGGTATATACAGAGTCTTATTTCCCAAATACTTCACAGATCTATTGGTAAATGATTACAATGAAAACAAGAGTCATTCTTACCTGTCCTATATTGCCAGCCATACTGCAGAGGCAATCCCCATAAAATATTTTGTTCATTTTCTGGTGCAAACTTTGCAAAATACCTGGCTGTCTGGTTCAATAGGATTTTATACATCCCCATTCTCTCAAGGTATACCCAGGGATTAATAATGTACATACTGTTCTCTACCCTGTAGTCACTGAGCTGACCAGGACTCTCCTTCCACAGAGGGGGCTCTAAATCTGAGAGACTGGAAGGCCCTGCTAAAGAAACAGAAAAGCAACCAACTAGTACACAAACCCAGAAAGGAAGAAAAGCCATTGTGCCAGACCTGGGGATTGAGATTGTGCCAGGGTTTTTATTGGAGAACGGAAGAGGAAGTCATGATATTTGCTTACCTCACAGCTTATCAACACTTTGCATTTTTTTTTTCTTGGATATGGTGAAAATGTAGAGGAAATTGATGTATTAGTAAACATTTAGGATAATTAAACTTTCCAGCCTCTTCTGTGTCAGAATACTAGGTCAGAACCTAAATACAAGGTTAGGCTCATTTATAATGTATTAAATAAAACTATTTATAAACAAAAACCTTCCAGAAGTTTCCCAGGCTACATTGTGACTATAAAATACATCACAAATGGCATTAGAATGCTTTCCTCTCATAAAAAGACTTTAACATCCTTCATGAAAAATATTAAATAACTGAAGATGGAAATACCAGGATTTATAATAATATTCAAAGGTGTACTAAAAAATATGTGTGAACCAGTTATAATACAACTTCCTGCTTCAAGAAACTTAAAAAATGTCTAATCAGCTCAATTCAATAGTGAAAGTCAGCCTGCTGGAAAAAAAAAACCTGCTAGTTAATTCTTAATATCTATTTTCATTCCTTATTAGTAAAAGAAGCTTAGAATTTTAGCTGGGAACATGGTCTCCCAGAATTAAGGCTAAATTTCTCGTTTCCTTGCACAAGCAACCATGTGACTAAGTGTGAACCATTGAGACATAAACAGAAATAGTGTCCACAATTTCTGGGACATGTCCTAAAATGGAGGGCACATGTCAATTCCTCTTCCCTTCCTCCACGTTGTGGCTTGGATTATTGATGTGATGGTCAAAATTCAATCCTGACCCCTAAACACAAGGCACTGTCCTAGGGATGACAGAATGCAAAGCTGGAGGTAGCTTGAATCCCAGAGGGCTGTGGAGCCAGGAGATGTCCTTGAATTCCTACACATGAATTTTACCTGAGCAAGAAACACCCTGCTCCCTTGTTTCAACCACTGTTATTGGGGTTTTATTCACACATAGTCAAAAGTCTTGCTTAATTAATAGGTAATGCATCTGAAAAGCTCAATTATTCACATAATTAGATCCATATGCGTCATAGCAGGTCAATGGTACTGCTCACTCCTGGCATGGTCCACATTAAATATCCTACTGCATGATTCCACTCTTTTTCTTGTCATATTATTTACCCAATAGCCATTTGATAATTAATAATTTAATTTTTCAGATGTATTAACATAAAACGGAATGATAGGAATTGCCCTTATGTTCCAGATAAACAACACAAGCATTCCGGAAATTTAAAAAGTATATTAAATCTTTATAGGAATAAACACATGAATATGTACTACAAGATGTTTTTCTCTAAACCAAATGACAGGGGTATTCTCAATAGAGAAATCTTAAGAGAAATCCCTTTAAAGTCAGAAATAAAAAAACCACCACCAGCATTATAATCATTTAACTTTTCTTTGAGGATACCAAATAATAACAGTAGTAAAGATAAATAAATTAGAGTTATAAAATTGAGAATGAAGATGTGCTACTGCTGTTCTTATAGATGATATGACAGTGTTCAAAAAATATAAAAGACTAAACTGGAAGGGTAACTGCAAAGAAAAAATTTACTAAAGTGGTTAAGAACTAAGTTACTATATATAAATCAACAGCTTTTATATATAAAAGCAATTGGAAAATGTAATGGGTGAAAATGGAAGAAAAGTCCTTATTATAAAGTCAACAAAAGGGCCAACATATAAGTGTGTAATTATGGCAGATCTGTTTGGAAAAATCTTTAAGACTACTAAATGAAATAAACAGTTTTAAACTCATACAATGTTTCTCAATAGACTCAATATTATCACCATATTAATCTCTAAATTTGCACAAAAAATGAAAAATATTAACAGGATTTTTAAACGTACTTTCTAGAAGAATTTTTAGAAAAACAACTGATACTACAGTTTATCTAAAAAATAAATTATGAAGAGAATAGAAAAACTCTAAGAATGATCATGGAAAATAAGAGTGAGAGGAAACTTTCCATAACAGATATTAGAAGATTATTACAAGCTCTCAAAAATTAAAGCAACACACCACAGTCACTGATGTAATAGTGTGACCAGTTACACATTTAAAAAAAAAAAAAAACAGAAATATTGAACTGTTAGAGAAAGATTTTAAAAGAATACCAAAATATAAATAAGAATTTAGTCAAGAGCTATACTGTAACTAGATCCAGACATTGCTTATGTGTCTACTGGTGGTGTAGTTATTGGAATCCCCATAGACAGTGGAAAAAAAGTAAGAGTACATCTTGATGTAAAGATATTTGTTAAATATATAAAAGAAATAATGTCAATAGTAAAATTTGGATCTTCTCATACAAAAATTATTAGAAGAGGAAATAAGTTAGAAGCTTACAAATAAACCTCAAGTAAACATCAAAATATCACAGCATGCGCTGATAGTTACATAACCTGATATTCACTCTTATTTCTTTGTAAGAACACCCTTCATACTTAGCACAACATAGTCTTCCTCGAATAAAGATTATATTATTTAGTCTCACTGCTGGATGTAGCTATGTGATAAAGCTCTGGCCAAATTGTTAAGTTGCAGCTTTCTAGGAATCTCCTTTACACCTATTTTTGTTATTTCTTCCTCTGCCGGCTGGAATGTAAATGTAACTAGAGACTGGTGCTGTCTTAGATTATGAAAGAGCAAGAAAAGGTAGACGGACAATAAAATAGAAGACTTTTAGTTTCTAGTATTCATATAGCTCTATATTGTCTACTTCTGGATTGCTGGCTCTATGAAACAAATAAAATTTTAACTTAGGGCAATATATTTTTTGCTGGATTTGTACTGCTTGGAGAACCTAATCTGAACAGACAGTCTAATTTTGTCTTTTAGCATTTCTGTGCCTCATTTTTTTAAACTATAAAGTAGAAATAGTGTTACATGCTCCTAAATCTACTTATTATAACTCATTTTCGAGGTACGTTTGTGATATTTAGGAAGATAATTTGTATTAGATATTGAATAAACATATGTTTGAGCCACACACACACAAACAATTACTCAAAGTCGAAAAGACCAGTGTGAAAGAAATACTAATATCCTAATTTACTGATAAGAAAACTAAGATTTATCAGGGTTAAGGACTTACCCAAAGTCATACGGGTTGCAGGTGAGAAAGCCTAATTTTGATCCCAGGTCTGCCCGATGTCAAAGCCAGGGCACTTGTAGGCTATGTTGTGTTGTGCCACACAATATAATGATGAAACTAATATTATAGGGAAATTTCAACTTAAGAGAAGAAATTGTGTTCCAAAATCTGCATTTTATGGCATTTGCAGATATTTTATTCATTTTCCTAGAGTGCTGATTGCAATTGTATATTTAGATGGCCATGTTGAGGCAACTGTCAGGAGTTTGAAGACAGAGGATCCATAATGTTATCTTAAGCTTGTCACTAGCAGTGTAAATTTGAGGACTCTAAATTTGCTCCTTTACAAAAAGAGAATAATATTCTCTTTTTGTAAATAATATTCTCTTTCCTATTACACAGAGGAATTGAAAAACTCAAAAAGATGTAGGTAAAAGGGGTAAAAGAGTATGAAAATATTTTTAATGCCTTTTCATTAAAATTAAACAACCACTCTGGGATATGTTTGATACAGTTCTGTATTCTTTTAAATATGTGCCTTGACTTTTCAATGATTTGGCTATATTATTGAATAAATATGTACCTTGACTTATCAATGATTTGGTTATATTACTGAATAAATATGTGCCTTGACTTATCAATGATTTGGCTATATTATTGAATAAATATGTACCTTGACTTATCAATGATTTGGCTATATTATTGAATAAATATGTGCCTTGACTTATCAATGATTTGGTTATATTATTGAATAAATATGTGCCTTGACTTATCAATGATTTGGTTATATTATGAATAAATATGTGCCTTGACTTATCAATGATTTGGTTATATTACTGAATAAATATATGCCTTGACTTATCAGTGATTTAGTTATATTACTGAATAAATATATGTCTTGACTTACCAATGATTTGGTTATATTATTGAATTACTTCAGTGCAGTCATCATCCTCTTCCTTTTCCCATCCTCAATAACAGTAGAAAAGCTTAGATTCTTTTGTATGCAAAACACAAAGCTCATGGCCACATATGTAGAGTCGTAGGAATCAAAAACTTTTTAAAAATTGACAAAAAGAGAAAAAAAGCTATATTTTATGTTATTTTCTAACATAAAATAAACATTCTTGGCAAATATCACAAAACACTTAACTGGCTGACACTTAAGAAGCAGTATTATATTACAGCTAATTTTCAGGGTTATATCACATATATTTATACAAGCGTTTTAATATATCAGAGTAATTATATTTTTCCTGATTAAATATACTATGGGTATACTTTTTTCTCTAAAAGTGGTTCCTATTTACTCCAGTGTAATAAGATTTTCGTGCGTTCCTTATGGTATGAAATACTGAGAATGAAAGCAAAAAAGAAACCACCAAGATGACACCTTCTTTGGAACAAGGATATGAATATATTTGAAAATCACAGACTATGAAGCATATTTATCAAATAATATAAAATATACTACACATGAAAACAAAGACATTTACTGAACTGCTTGATGTAATACAGGTAATGCATTACCTTTTTGTCGGGTTTAGAGTCACAACATGGAGTATAACTAGAGACATGATTTTAAAATATCATACTAGAGATAGGGTTTAAAATCTTCATTGAAAGATAAATCAGGCTAAAGTGTGATCTAATTATCTGTAATTTTTCCCCTTTGAGAGAGAACACTGTCAGATATGACACTTGGTAAAGGAGGGAAAAGAAGTGGAAGTCACCAGATAATACAACTAAGAGCTGATGAGATGAGGGGTTTTACTGTGTGCTGCCCCAAATATCTGGATCCTGATAATTACCCAGACTAAATTCAAAATATATAGATTCAGACAGTTAAGGAGAGATGTGGTTGTGGAAAAAATAAGTATGAATTTGACAGAGATTTATTAGGGGAACTGTGTTTAATCAAGGCTATAGCCTTTTCTAGTTCATTCTTCCTCTGTTCTTTCTTCGGATATTCCTTAACTGACCCCATTCAAGATAAGCATAGTCTTAGCAAGCAATGATACGACATAATAGAAATTGGAAAATATATATTAATAAGATGAAAAAATATTCTTAAGACATATTTTGGGGGAAAATGGGGAAGTAATACAATCAAAATATAAACAACTTATATCACAAGAGAAATTATACTAGAAGACAGAAAAAGAGTTTAGACACAATAAGAACATATGGGCACAGGGAGAAAAACGTCACACACTGGGGCCTGTCGGGGGCTAGGGGGTAAAGGGAGGGATAGCATTAGGAGAAATACCTAATGTAGATGACAGGGTGATGGGTGCAGCAAACAACCATGGCACATACATACCTATGTAACAAACCTGCACATTCTGCACATTTATCCCAGAACTTAAAGTATAATAAAAAAAAAAAACTAAATAAAAATAAATTAATAAAAAAAATTTCAGACAATAATTATGTATGATCTCAGAAATTATGGACAACAAAGATCACTAAGATAAAGTGTTCCCAAAAGGTGATATAAGCTCTCAAAAAAATTACAGCATATCAGAAAAGATGATAAATAGACTTGATGGGCTCTAGAGATTAAGAGAATATAAAATAGTTACAGGAAACAACAAGTGACAATCATAAATGATACAAATAATGTCGGGTACTTAATATGCTATCCTGAAGAAATCACTCAAAATGAAATAGAAAACGATAAATATTGGAAAAAGACATGACAATTATTTAAAAGTTTACATATAGGGAAAGAAAAGGACAAGTACATATAATTTTTCTTTCCTATCTGAAGAAGAGCATAAGAAAAAAGTTGAATAAAAAAGTTCAAGGAAGATTTCCTGAAATTAAGAACGTTTTGAAGTGGCAGCAAAAAGAGACACGGAATAACCTGCATTGAACCATATTCTGGTGACACTACTGAACATAACAGATGAAGACAGAGTAAGCGGAATCCAGGCAAAGTAAACAAAGCACACAGAAAGGCAGAACAAACAGAGTCATTCATATTTCACCAGAGCAATACTCAATACTTAAGACAGAGTAATTTCTGCAGAGACCATTGAGGAAATAAATATCTCCTATGAGTTTTATTATAATAATAGCAATCCCCAAAAGTTTCCAGAAGAAGTATGTCACGTTGAAAGGGTTATGAGTCAGAAATCTACTAACTCTTCAGATAAAGCACTGGGAGGTAGAAGAAAATAAAGCAATACTTAACAAAATCCTGAGAAGCTAGAACTAGCTAGCTAGAACTAGAATTGAATACTCAGACAAACTGACAGGTGTAGGGATAAAATACAAATATTTTTGATATGCAAGATCTCAAAAAATTTTCTTCCTCTGAAACTTTCACTGAAAACTCCTGGAATACAAGTGCTACCAAATAAACAGGCAAACCAAGAAAGGGGTAACACTGATTTGAGAAACAGGGAATGTGAAACAGAAGAGATGGAATTTCCAATATATTAATAGGGGGAAGTTTCATATGGAGAGAGCAATCATATTTTTGATTATGAGGATGGGGAATTCCAAAAAGAGTACTTTCAAAAATATTAAATAAAACATACATTACTTGGTGACTGATGACATTGGAAAAACTTTTAGAGCTCTATAAAAGTTAGTGACTTGTATTCAGTACAGAGAAAACTAAAAAAAGAGAGAGAAATTTAGCAATTATTAACTTAAGGAAGAAGAAAAAGTTTGCATTAGAAATAGGATTATGCTCTGTAGGTCAGGTGCCAATATTTACGTAATTATAATAATTAAACGTTAGATATTTTTTCACTGCAAATTTTAGTTAGCAATTCTAGGAATATAGGATAAAAAAAAATGTGTGTGTGTAGTTTGTAGTAAAACAGTGTTAAATCTTTCTTAGTATGAAATTCAGAGATAGCATCTAAAGAACAAATATAATAAAACATTGGTATAAGAAAACCATTAAGAAATATAAAAGTGTACATATTTATGTATATATATATGCATACACACTTGTGCATATATCTATATTACTTTAATTGAAAATATAATTTAACAAAAAATTTGGCTCTGAAAATGAGACAAGCAAGAAAGTAGCTACTAGGTATACAGAATGAAGAATTTGTTCACATTTTAAATAAAGCATTTAAAAATATTTAAATATTTTTAAAAAGAAGCCAATGCCCTACATTTTTTCACGTCCTTAGTAAAAAAAGCAAACAAACCAAAAAGCAACCAATTAAAGTCCCTGGAAGTTGACCTAAAGGCGCACAGCAAATGGAGAAACATTTATTTCAAAAAAATCTATTAAATATTTATGAGTGAGAAGCTAAAAGCTTTGCTCCGTGTGGGCGCAACCAAAAACCTTCCCCCTACTTATGGTGTCACTGGAGAGGGTTAGGCCTCCAACATCTCTCATTACTCACCTGCTCCTCCTCCCACCACTCTGTTTTGCAGAAGCTGTAAACAAGTGGGTGCCACTGAGGGAATGTGTTCTCTTTCCGGGTCCATGAGGGGGCATAGCTTTAAGGGCAAGAATTTCCTAGCACCATGCCCCGCTCCCATCTCTCTCCATCCAGGAACTTCAACAGTTTATGTTTGAATTTCCCGGGCGCCGGGAAGAAACTAAAAGTCAATCACTCCAGCGGAAGTTCTAAGGAACTCTTTTCATTGGCCCAGGGTCTTGGAGAAGGTGGGGGTTTCTCTTGGGATAAAAGTCCCTGCTCCCCCACCTGCGCCGGATTTCCAGCTTTCTGGAATCTCCTCCCACACGGTGGGAGCTCCCTCCGGGATTTTCACCTATGCAATCCCCTTCCACACTCTTCGTGGAAGACTTTCCCTTCTTTCCTTCTCTACCCAAATAAAATCACCTTTCTACAACACTTTTTAGGTTCGATATTCACTTTGCGAGCATAAGGTGCAGCTGAAGCGGCCCCACCACTTATTCTTTAAGAGGTTGAAGGCCAAGAAACCACAACAGCCACAAAAAAAAAAAAAAAAAAAAAAAAGCCCACTTACACCACTGTTGAAACTAAAGCTTAAGGGTGGTGGTCCAAGTATATTAATAATAAATGATTTTTGCAGAAGAGATATATTTATGGTAGAGTTTACCTGGGCAAAATATTGCCTTTGTTGCAAGATTGCATTACCATGCATTTTTCTTAAATTACTCGACTCTACAGTAGAGAGGATAATTAATATAAAAGAGACTCCCTTTCACGAGGGCTCTCATAACCCATCCAGTCCTCACTTACAGGGCATAAGTACTATCCAAAGCCTAGAATACTGGTTCCCAATCACCTCAACACACTCTGAGGCAGAGATTTCATGCTGAGGGGAGCAAGAGAAAAAGACCAGGGGCTACAATCTCTACCCAGAATCCATCTTGTAAAGCAGGAGTTTTACTCCCAGAGAGTGAATTGCTACTTCCACTCTTACCTCAGATGCCGTGGTTCAGAGGCTATACCCAGAATGGTTCAAGGATGGTTCAACATGCCAAAATCAATTAATCTAATACTTAATATTAATGAAATGGAAAAAACATCTGTCTGGTCATTTCAAAAGAAGTAGAGCATGCATTTAACAAAATACGAATGTTGGATTGCTGGAACAGTGTCCTTCTCCTCTCTATATCCATAGGATATATCCCATGACATAAAGTAAGCCTGTAGTAAATGTTTACGGCAGGAGTGATGAATGAATGAACATGTGAACAGGGCCAAAGCCGCAAATCATCTAGATCAATACATTACCGAATAATATCGAGAGTAATCAAATTACGGACATGAGCATGAGGCACTTTACAAATGTCTGCCTTGCTGTGATATAGCATGCAAGCGGCTAAAAGCTCTCTGTTATCTGTAACCTAAGATTCTGGAAGCTCAATGTTGGGAAAGAAATTTCACCATTCTAAATTTCCAACTCTTAAAACTTAATTGGTGTGGTATTTGTATTGAGTAATGTTGCTTAACAATGGTCACCAAATGCTAACCATCTGTAATCCACATAGGATGTAAATATCACTTGGGATTAAATTAACTGAAATCTTTTTAGTTTTCTTAATTATATTATTTATTGTTTGACTCTCAATAGATATTTATTTTCTGCTGCAATTTTGTTTTGTCTTCTATTGAATTCATTATATCTTCTATCCCTCAATCTATCATAATTTTCTTAAATTTACCTCAGAAAAAAAATTGATGGTTTTTTTTACAAGTATGCAATAATTATGCCATAAAATTGTGCTGACACTGAAACAGAAGTGACCTAGGGATCATTTGAAAACATTGCTATAATATTTTTGTACATCAATTGGTTTACTACCTTTTAGACTGAAGGCTTAAAAGGGAGTCTCTTTTATATTAATTATAATTTCTACCTTAGAGTTGAATAATTTAAGAAAAAACACCATAGTGATGCAATCTTCCAACAAAGGCCAATATTTAACCCAGGTAAAATTTAACGTAAATGTATCTCTTACGCAAAAATCAATTATTGCTAGTATACTTGGACCACCACACTCTAGCCTTAGTTTCAGGCTTTTCACTATCACCACTGCTGCCTTAAACCTCCACCTCAACCACAGCATTCCTTGAAATACTTTCTTCTCTAGGAATTTCTTTAAACTTTACTTTTTCAGTTTCCACTGCTCTTTATTTCTTTGTGTAGGTTAGGTTTCTGCCTGGTATCATATTTCTTCCACCTGGAGAATTATCTTTAATGTTTTTTTTTAGTTGTTCAGTACTTCTTTGCCTGAAAAAAATAAAAAAATATGTCCCCTTAATTTTTATTATGGGTATCTTCTCTAGATACAGAATTCTGGGATTGACAGGATTTTGTTCATTTTCTTTGTGTTTTCAGCATTTTAATGATGTCATTTTATGGTCTTCTGGATTACATAGTTTTTGGCATACTCTTTATTTTCATTCACTGTAGGTAATGTGTCTTTTTTCCTTCACTCTACTTTTAGGATGTTCCCTGTTTTTTGCTTTCAGCAACTTGAATATAATAACCATATCATCTTTATATATACATCTTGTTTGGTGCTATCTGAGCTTCAGGACTTGTGATTTGGTATCTGTCATTAATTTTGGAAAATTCTTAGCCATTATTTCTTCCAAAATTCTCCTACCCCATTCTTTTTCATCTCTGTCATGTTTTTTATTTCTGCTATTAAAAGAAAAACTTTTGACCAGGCATGGTGGCTCACACCTGTAATCCCAGTACTTTGGAAGGCTGAGGAAGGTGGATCACCTGACAGCAGGAGTTCGAGACCAGTCTGGCCAACATGTTTAAACCCCATCTCTACTAAAAATACAAAAAAAGTTAGCTGGGCATGGTCACGCACACCTGTAATCCTAGCTACTCAGGAGGCTAAGGCAGGAGAATTGCTTGAACCCAAGAGGCAGAGGTTGCAGTGAGCCGAGATTGCAACATTGCACTCCAGATTGAGCAACGAGAGTCAAACTCTGTCAGAAAAAAAGAAAAAAGAAAAAGTTTTGACAAATTAAATTTAGCAGAATTTAGTTGAGCAAAGAATGAACCAGGCAGCACTCAGAACTGGAAAAGGTTCAGAGATCTTCACCCAACAACTTGGGCACAACTATGTCACATCCTTTTTCTGTCTATAGAAAAGCATACAGAAGCAGCTTGATTGATTTCAGCTCAGCATTTGCCTTATTTGGGCATGTTCTGATCAGTTGGCAGCCTGTAATTAGCTGAATTTTGGCTGAGACTCAGCTCCTCATTAAAAGAATATACTCAAGTTACATTGCAGTTTTTATATACTGAGTTAGGTTGCAGTTTACTACAGAGAAATTCAAAGTACAGAGGTAGCTTTAGAAGAAATCCATTTAGTTTAGTACAACTCTTTATCTTTGTATTTCACATTTGGTAATTTCTAGTGAATTATTTTTAAGTTCAATGACATTTTTGCCTCAGCTGTGTTGAGTGTATAAATGAGCCTGTCACAGGCATTTTTTCTCTGTTACTGTGCTTTACATTGCTAGCATTTCTATCTGATTTCTTACAATTTCTATCACTTCGCTGAAGTTACCCATATGATCTTGTCTGTTGACCTCCTTTCCAAACAGAGCCTTTAGCATAATAAATTTAAATTCCCCTGTCATATTTTGAGTCTAGTGCTAATTCATTTGTGTCTTGGGAACATGTTCGTTTCCTGGACTTTTCATATATCTCATAATTTTTTGTTGAACATTGATGCCTTGTGTAGACAATAGAAAATGAGATAAATAGATTTTTGCTTGGATCCAGGTATATCTTTCCTTCTGCTAGATCTTTCTTTAGTACAGTGGTTTTGTGTTCATCTAACTGAGCTGGATGTGAAAATTTTTGTTTCTGTGGTTATACTCGGTGAACCACAGCCTCAAATTCCTCTCCTAGAGCTGGTTTACCGGAGAATTTTTCTTAATATCTTCTTGTTGTTCAGGATTAGATTTTCCCACTGTGATGAAATTCAGAAATTACATCTCTTGCAGCTTGCCAGCACTATTTCATGGTTATCTTTACTGGACACTTGTTAGCCTGGTGAAGTGGGATAGAAAGGTCATTCCTGATGCTCTGAGTAAGTCTCCATAGTAGGCAGGCACTGGTCAAGAGTCTGCCCTCTACAAATGCTACTGACTCTCCTTCAGTTGCAGTCCTGGGCCTGCTATATACCTTCATTTTCCATTAAAGGTAAAGTTTTTGGTAATCCTCTCCCAGCTGCAAACAATTTTCATCTGTGTCCTAAGATTGACATTTGTGTTACCACCAACAGCTCTACAGATTAAGCCTTTTCTACCTGATAGTGGGAATAGGAGGAAAAAGATCCTAATAGAGTTTTGTGCTTTGCTTCCAGTAATTACTTTTCCCCTTTGTGCCTGTACAATAGGAGAAACTTTCTCAGGACAGGACCTCACTCTGTCAACCAGGCTGGAGTGCAGTGGTGTGATCTCAGCTCACCAGAACCTCCGCTTCTCGGGCTCAAGTGATCCCCTTGCCTCAGCCTCCCAAGTAGGGAGGGACTACAGGCATGCCACCATGTCTGGCTAATATTTGGATTTGTTTGTTTGTTTGTAGGGCAGGGTTTCACCATGTTGCCCAGGCTGATCTCAAACTCCTAGGCTCAAGAGATTCACCCAATGCCTTGGCTTCCCACAGTGCTGGGATTACAGGTAGCGTGAGCAACCACACATGGCCCCAGTATTTTTTACTAGGGAAGTTCATGTAAGGTGAAAGGAAAGAAGGAAAAAGAAAAATCACTCCCTGGTGTTTGGATTGGCACAAGGCTTGCATGATGTCAATTTAATTTCCAAGATCACTGTATATACCTAATGGTAGGGGTGAGGTATAACTCTTCCTTGATTTGCCTTTAACTGGCAGCTATCTCCCCCTTTCCTCTTGAACTTATGTCTTTTGCTAGCTTTGGTGTTTTCTCTCCTCAGAATTCAATACAACCTGTCTTTGCACAAAGGTAGGTTAATATTTATTGTTCCTTTTCTTGTGTTGTTAGTTCTAAGTTTCCAGTTCATTAAATTGATTTCTCAAGGAACACATACAATGATATCTTGCCTGCCCTTTATTGTTCAAACAAAAATTGTTTCCAAAGTCTTCATGTTCTTTTCCTGAATCATAATCAACAGCTAGAGGCATACCATTCTGTCAGCAAAAATGATTTTTTTCCAAATTTTCAATAAAATGATGGTATCAAATATTCTCAACCACACATGACTTCTTTCAAATACCTGAACTTAGAGTCCCTTAGACTCACCTTTTGTTTGCTACACTGAAAATTTGTAGAGCTTCTTCCATTGTGTTCTCTGCTCCATTGTAAATATTGAACAAAAATAGTCCTCATTCTCTTCGCAGATATTCTGTTTATTTACATCTCTTTGACTCAACTGACAGTTATTATATGTTTTCCTTGACACACTGTTTTCCCCAGTAGGCAGCTCCTGGGCATGCTCATTCACTTACAGCTCATGAATCATGGGGCAGATTTAACAAGATGCAAGCTAATCCCATTAAATGCCCCATTCCTATCATGTTATATGTCCATCATGCTACTAACTCTCACCTCTACTTTCTGGTGATCGCCAGAGATTTGTAATAATACTCTCCCTAGATTAAGTCAACAATTTGATACCTCACTCTGTTTTTTATTCATATCTTTATTTTTTTGTGTAGGTTAGGTTCTGCCTGGTATTGTATTTCTTCCATTTGAAGAAGTCTCTTTAAAATTCTTGGATTGATAGGATTTTGTTCCTTTTCTTTGTCATTTCAGCATTTTAATGATGTCATTTTATGGTCTCCTGGATTGCATAGTTTTTGGTGAGAAGTCAGCTATACTCTTTACTTTCATTTCACTGTAGGTAATGTGTCTTTTTTGTGTGTAGCCACAAATTACTTACAGCTCCAGTCATGGGAAATAACACTCATTTCTCTGCTTCTTCAGATATAATAATGTGCAATTTGCTTTCATCAGTAAAATGTGGTAAAAGTGATGTTGAGTAACTTCCAGGCCTAAGATTGAGAGGTCTTATAGTTTCTACTCTAACCCTCTTAGAATATAGACACCATGTGAACAAACTCCAGTTTGTTGAGGAAGCATTAGTAGAGAACCAAGTGACAGCCAGACAATGACAGCCTGAAGACATGAGACCATCGTAGGCCATCAGCTTCAGTCTAGTCATCACGTGACTAAAGTTATATTAGTGAGCTTAGATGTAACCAATAAACTTGTCCATCTGAGCCCAATACAAATTGCTGACCGACAGACCCCAAGCTCATAAATGTGTTTACAAGACACAGAATTTGGGGGCAATTTGTAACAGCAGTAAATAATATACACAAACAGCAAGGGAGTTTGAAAATGAGAAATTTTTTTTAGATTTTGAAAAGGTAATATAAATAAGCATTGTGTAACACTCTGATTAGAGACTGAACTAGGATCCTGTAATCAAACACATGAAAGTTTTTGCAATGAAATGTATGAACAGCCACAGTTAAGGAGCTAAAGATTATAAATCATTATGGTTTGTTTATGTTATACTGAGCTGATAAAAAATAGTTTTTTAAAAATTCATTTCATGAAGAATAAAATTTGAAATTTGAAATAATCACTTAGGTCTATAGCTTAACTGAAATACATTTTGTTA
Source organism: Cebus imitator (assembly GCF_001604975.1). Lineage (NCBI taxonomy): Eukaryota > Metazoa > Chordata > Mammalia > Primates > Cebidae > Cebus > Cebus imitator. Next base: position 4,971,895 of record NW_016107396.1, read on the forward strand.
TCCGTCATAAAAATTACATACAAATCTCCCTTTATAACAACATTCACTGATTCACATGATGTTACTGCGGATTCATCTATTATAATGGTGACAGCTGAGTCTACTAGGATCTTCACAGAACAGTCAATAGAAATTTAAGAAATTTTATTTGCTGCATCACAGATCTTTAGAGCTTTTTTTATTTTGCATACCTGAAACTTCACACACTTTTACTATTATCTTCCCATTTCCCCGTTCTCTGAACCCCTGGCAAACACCATTTTACCCTCTGCTTCTATAAGTTCAACATTATAAGATTCCATATTAAGTGAGATCATATGGTATATGTTTTTCTGTGTCTGGCTTATTTTACTTAGCATAAGGTCCCCCAGGTTCATTCATATTGTTGCAAATGGTAGGATTTTCCTCAGTTTTTAAGGCCAAATAATATTCAGTTGTATGTGAATGTTCATATAAATGTGATATGTGTCTGTATGTATACATATACATACCACGTTTTCTTTATTCATTTATCTGCTAGCGGACATTCAGATTATTTCCACATCTTGGCTATTATTAATAATGCTACAATGAACATAGGATTGCAGATCTACTGTGCAGTATAATGCCTATAGCTAACAATACTGATCATACAATTAAAACTTGCTAAGAAAATTGATTTTTTGTTAAGTGTCCCTACCACACATGAACAAATATAATGACACTGGCTATAAAAGGGGCAGGAGAAAATTTTGAGAGTTGACAGATATATTTATGGCCTTGATGGTGATAATGGTTTCCTGGGTGTATACTTACCTCCAAACTCATAAAGTTGTATGTGTTAAATATGTAGAGCTTTTTACATGTCAATAACACCTCAATAAACTATTTTTAAAGAACTCATTTGTCATATTTAATTTATTTTTCTACAGGGGGTTCATATATTATACTCTTCTTCTATGAAGAAAATTCATATTTCCTTCTTATTACATAGTTATTTTAAGACTTCTATAGATTTCTCTAGTACTTAAACAAATTGCTGTAATTAACAGGACATTAGTATCTTTCAAAACTCTGGTGGAATTCATGTGCATCCTGGTTTCAAGGTTAAAAAAAAAAAAAAGTATTCTTGGGCTTCCACTCTGTCTACCTAATTTTTCTGAAAAGAAGCTCATTTAGGCAGGCACACACATGCACACACACACACACACACACATACACACACACACACACACACACACACTTTTAACAGAGAGCCTGGCAAAGGTTTGTAAAAAGCTCTTTTTTCTAAGACATACTTAAAAATTAATAAGTTTGCTCTAATACGCTGGCATGGAAGAATGAAGCAGTGTATACAGAAGATAAAGAAACACACACTGATAGAAGATTAATTGCTACAGTTATAGGAGAAATTATTCTGATAGCAAAGTTGAAAGGCAATAACATAGTAATTAACAAAACAATATATGACCATCTCTCCCTTATTTTCTACCTTGATGAAAGGATTCCTTCATTTTTCCCAATCTATTCCCATGCATTTTGTTGTTGGTTCTTTCCTAACTTTAAAGAGCCCAAGTATCTATTAGCAGATTTCATTTCTAAATTATCCATTTCTATAGGTTCTTCTTTTAACTCAGATTCAAATTACTACTAATTCCCAGTAATCTTTTTTAAAAAGCTAAATCTTTTATACAAAGATAGATAAGGCCAGGGATGGTGGCTCACGCCTGTAGTCCCAGCACTTTGGGAGGCCGAGGCGGGTGGATCACGAGGTCAAGAGATCAAGACAATCCTGGCCAACATGGTGAAACCCCTCTCTTCTAAAAATACAAAATTTAGCTGAACGTGGTGGTGCACACCTGTAGTCCTAGCTACTTGGGAGGCTGAGGCAAGAGAATCACTTGAAACCAGGAAGCAGAGATTGCAGTGAGCTGAGATCACGCCACTGCACTCCAGCCTGGCAAAAGAGTAAGACTTTGTCTCCAAAAAACAAAAAAAAATACATAAATAAAACTACTTCTGAAAAAAACATAGATAGATTAAAAAAAAAGAAGTAATGAAATATGCAGCCTCATAACTACCATGTCATTGGTACTTTTTCTCTGACCAATAAGACTTTTAAAGATCTACTCATATTAGCTCTCACTGTTACATTATTTTACATTTACATACCAAGGCAAGTCTCCAAATTTTAACTCCAAAATAGTTCAGTCAAGGGACACTTGCTAACTCTAAATTGTTAATTCAATATTTTCTTTGCAGTTACTAATCTGCCTGATCTTTATTATATTTTATAATTTTTTATCATTTGTTCCTTGAAACATTCTCCATTCTTGATCTGGTTCTCTGAGTATACACAGTGAAATACTGTGTATTGTGTATATGAAATTTACAGTATTTTCTGTTCCTTTTTGTTAGGCATAGCATATTCCTTTTCCCATGACTCTCTTCTTTAGTTATTCAAAGTAATTGTCCTGAGTTATCTCATACTCTTCCATAATTTGTGTTATTTATAATGGTAAATTTCCAAACCTACGTCTTTAGTCTACCATAATATGCTTAAATCAGGACAAATTATTTAATTACAGACTTTATATTTGTATGACATACAAAGAAATCAACTGAAATTTTTCCCAGAGTAAATTCAGTATATTCCCACAAATCTTCACATATTTCTTTATCTCCTTTCTTGTTTAATTAGCTGATATCAAAACAATGACTAGGATTCATTCATAATAGTGCCTTCATGGGAATAGTTTCAATTGGTGGAAATTAGGACAGATTTGGTCAAGTGGAGAAAATTAAGTTGACAAGGTAGGCATAAGTCAGACTATTTAAACACACATGTCATTTGAATTAGTCTGCTTTCACACTACTGGTAAAGACATACGTGAGACTGGGCAATTTACAGAAGGAAGAGGTTTAATGGACTTAAAGTCCCATGAGGTTGGGGAGGCCTCACAATCATGGCAGAAGGCAAGGAGGAGCAAGTCACATCTGACATGGATGGCAGCAGGCAAAAAGAGAGAGCTTGTTCAGGGGAATTCCTCTCTAAACCATCAGATCACAAGAGACTTATTCGCTATCATGAGAACAGCTGCCCCCATGATTCAATTACCTCCCACCAGGTCCCTCCCACAGCACATGGGAATTCAAGATGAGATCTGGATGGGGACACATCCAAACCATATCATTCTACCCCTATCACCTATCAAATCTCATGGCCTTACATTTCAAAACCAATCATGCCTCCCAAGTCCCCCAAAGTCTTAAATCATTTCAGCATTAACTCAAAAGTCCACAGTCCAAAGTCTCATCTCAGACAAGGCAAGTCCCTTCTGCCTATGAGCCTGTAAAATCAAAAGCAAGTTAGTTACTTCCTAGATACAATGGGGATACAGGCATTGGGTAAACACAGCCATTCCAAATGGGATAAATTGACCAAAACAATGGGCCTACAGGCCCCACGCAAGTCCAAAATCCAGCAGGCAAGTCAAATCTTAAAGTTCTAAAATGATCTCCTTGAACTCTGTGTCTCACATCCAGGTCATACTTAAGCAAGAGGTGGGTTCCCATGGTATTGGGCAACTCTGCCCTTGTGGCTTTTCAGGGTACTGCCTCCCTCCCAACTGCTTTCATGGGCTGGTACTGAGTGCCTGCAGCTTTTTCAGGTGCATGGTGCAAGCTGTCAGTGGATCTACCATTCTGTGGTCTGGAGGACAGTGGGCCTTCCTCTCAAAACTCCACTAGATGGTGCCCCAGTAGGGTTCTGTGAGGGGGCTCTGACCCCCACATTTCCCTTCTGCACTGCCCTAGCAGATATTCTCCATGAGAGCCCCACTCCTGCAGTAAACTTTTGCCTGGACATCCAGGCATGTCCATACATCCTCTGAAATCCAGGTGGAGGTTCCCAAACCCCAATTCTTGACTTCTGTGCACTGACAGGCTCAACACCACATGGAAGCTGCCAAGGCTTGGGTCTTGCAACCTCAGAAACCATTGCCCAAGCTCTATATTGGCTTCTTTCAGTCATGGCTGGAGCAGCTAAGATACAGGGCACCAAGTCCCCAGGTTGCACATGGCAAAGGGACTCTTGGCCCAGCCCATAAAACTACTTTTTCCTCCTAGGTCTCCAGGTCTGTGATGGGAGGAGCTACTGTGAAGACCTCTGACATGACCTGGAGACATTTTTCCCATTGTCTTGGGGATTAACATAGGGCTTTTTGTTACTTAATGCAAATTTCTGCAGTTGCCTTAAATTTATCCTCAGAAACTGGGATTTTCTTTTCTATTGCATTGTCAGGCTGCAAATTTTCCAAACTTTTATGCTCTGCTTCCCTTTTAAAACTGAAGGCCTTTAACAACACCTAAGTCACCTCTTGAATGCTTTGCTGCTTAGAAATTTCTTCCATCACATACCCTAAATCAATTCTCTTAAGTTCAAAGTTCCACAAATCTCTAGGGCGGGGCAAAATGCCACCAGTCTCTTTTCTAAAACATAACAAGAGTCACCTTTGCTTCATTTCCCAACAAGTTTCTCATCTCCATCTGATACCACCTCATCCTGGATTTCATTGTCTCTATCATCACCAGAATTTTGATCAAAGCCATTAAACAAGTCTCTAGGGGGGTCCAAGCTTTCCCACATTTTTCTGTTTACTTCTGATCACTACAAATTGCTCCAATCTCTGCCTGTTACTCAGTTCCAAAGTTTCTTTTACATTTTCAGGTATCTTTTCAGCAATGCCCCACTCTACTGGTACCAATTTACTGTATTAGTCTATTTTCACACTGTTGATAAAGACGTACCTGAGACTGGACAATTTACAAAAGGAAGATGTTTAATGGACTTAGAGTTTCACATGGCTGGGGAAGCATCACAATCATTTGCAGAAGGCAAGGAAGGTCAAATCACATCTCACATGGATGGCAGCAGGCAAAGAGAAATCACTCATTCAGGGTAACTCCTCTTTATAAAACCCTCAGATCATGAGAGACATTCATTATCACTAGAACAGCACAGGAAAGACCTGCCCCCATGATTAAATTACCTCCCACTGGGTCCCTCCCACAACACAGGGGAATTCAAGATGAGATTTGGGTGGGGACACAGCCAAGCCATATCATCATTCAAGAAATTTGACCTTATCTCTACAAGTAATGGGAAATAATTTGGGTATTAAAAATATTATTAATGTTATTTTTATTGATAAATTATTGTTGCATACGTTTGTGGATACAGTGTGATGTTTTGATATATGAATACAACGTGAATGAGTAATTCAAGCTAATTAACAAACCCATTACCTTGCTTCCCTATCATTTTTTATTGTGAGACACTTGAGATTTGCTCTCTTAGTTATTTTTGAAATATACAACACGTTATTATCAAGTATAGTCACCCTGCATTGCAATATATTTCAAACCTATTCCTTTTGTTTCTCTGAAACTTTTTATTCTTTGATCAACAACTCCCTATTCCCTCCCTTCCTACCACCCCCAACTCCTGCTAAACATCCTTCTACTCTCTACTTGCATGAATTCAACTTTTTTAGGTTCAACCTATAAGCGAAATCATGTTATCTGTTTTTCTGTGCCTTGTTTTATTCACTTACGTAATGTCCTCCAGGTTTATCCACGTTGTCACAAATGACAGGATTTCCTTGTTTTTTTTTAAGGCTGAATAACATTTTGTTGTGTATATATGCCACATTTTCCTTACCCATTCATTTGCTGACAGAGAGGTGGATTCTATATTTTGGCTGTTATGACTTATACTACAATGGACACGGGAATGCAATATCCCTTCAATATATTGATTTCAGTTACTTTGGATATATAGTCAGAATTGGGATTAATAAATCATATGGTAGTTCTATTTTTAGTTTTTTGAGGAACCTCTATTATTATTTTTCATAATGGCTATAGTTACTTACATTTTCACTAACAATATACAAAGGTTCTCTTTTCTCAACATCCTCTCCAACACTTGTTTTTATCATTTTTATAAAGACCAATCTAGCATATATGATATTTCATTGTAGTTTTAATTTGCATTTTCCTAATGATTTGTAATGCTGAGCATTTTTTATGTGCCTATTGGTCATCTGTGTGTCTGAATAATGTCTGCTAATGTCATTTGTTAATTTTTTAATTGCATTATTTGTTTTCTTGCTATTGAGTTGCTTGACTTTCTTATATATTTTGGATATTAACCTTTTATCAGTTGTATAGTTTGCAAATATTTTCTCCCATTCTTTGTTTCTTTACATTGTTAATGGTTTTCTTTGTTGTGCGGAAGCTTTTTAGTTTGCTGCTATTTGATTTGCCTGTTTTTGCTTTGTGGTTTATGCTTTATGTGTCATTTCTCAAAAATTGTTGCCCGGACCAATGGTATGGAGATTTCCTCTACATTTTCTCGCAGTAGTTTTACATCTTCAGGTCTTATATTTGTCTTTAATCCATTTTGAGTTGATTTTTGTATATTGCATAAGACAAGGGTCTAGTTTCATTCTTCTTCAAATGGATATCTAGTCTTCTCAGAAATCATTTATTTGAGGCTATCCTTTTCCCATTGTGTATTCTTAGCACTTTTGTCAAAAATCATTTGACCAGAAATTCATGAGTTTATTTCTGGATTTTCCAATAGTACTATGCTGTTTTGATTACCATAGCTTCACAATATGCTTTAAAATTAGGAAGTGTGATGCCTCCAGCTTTGTTATTTTCATTCAAGAGTATTTTATTTGGCATTGTTCATGGCTCCACATATATTTAAGGATTGTTTTTTATATTTTTGTGAAAAATTATTGTGAAATTTTGATAGGATTAAATCTATAGATGTCTTTGGGTAGTATAAACATTTTTATAATATTAATTCCTCGAGTCTATAAACATGGGTATCTTTCCATCTATTTGTGTTTGCTTCAATTTTTTTTTCATCAGCGTTTTATAGTTTTCAGTATACAGGTCTTTTATTTCTTTGGTTAAATTTACACTTAATTATTTAATTATTTTACCATTATTGTAAATGTGATTTTAAAATTTGTTTTAAATAGTTTGTTATTAGTATATAAAAATGCAAGTAATTTTCATATGTTGATTTTGTATGCTTTGACTTTAGTGAATTTGTTTGCAAGTTCTAACAGTTTTTTGGTGAAATCTTTAGGGTTTTCTGTATATAAGACCTTGTCATCAGCAAATACAGGCAATTGGAAAGAAATAAGTTCTATATTAAAATTTTTATATTAATATTTTCTATATTAAAAAAGAAGTAGTGAGAGTGGGCATTCTTAGCTAGTCCCTAATCTTAGTGGGAAAGCTTTCAATTTTTCACAATTGAGAATGATACTAGCTACAAGTTTGTCACATATGATTTTAAATATGTTGAAGTACATTTCCTCTATACCTAATTTGTTGAGAATTTTGATCAAAAAAGCTTGTTGAGTTTTGTCAAATATTTGCTTCTGTAGCTATTGAAATGATCACATATTTTTTATTTTTTAACATGATGTTATTGATTTGCATGTATTGAACCACTCTTGCATCCTGGGTCCTCTAAAATAATAGCATACTCTGTTTCTCCTTCCTAATCATTGAATAATTGCTTTATGTATTTAGGAGCATAAATATATGTTGGTGAATTAACCTCTTTTTATCATCATGTAATGACCTTCTTTGTCTACTTTTTATAGTTTTATTTAAAGTTTATTTTGTTTACATAAATATAGGTAACTTTGCTTCATTTTGGTTTCCATTTTCATGGAATATCTTTTTCCATCCTTTCATTCATAGTCTACGTGTGCTGCCACTAGAAAAGGGTATCTCTTGTAGGCAGCACATAGTTGTATCTTCTTTTTTTATGTATTTGGCCATTTTGTATTTTTGTTGGAGAATTTAATCTATTTACATTCAAGGTAATTATTGATAGGTTTAAGCTTGTATATTAATCTGTTCTCACACTACTAATAAGGACATATCCAACACTTGATAATTTATTAAGGAAACAGGTCAAATTGACTCACAATTCCACACCACTGGTGAGGCCTCAGGAAACTTACAATCTTGGAGGAAGAAGCAAACATGTCCTTCTTCACCTGGTGGCAGCAAAGAGAAGTGTTGAGTAAAAGGGGGAAAAGCCCCTTATAAAACAAATCTCATAAGAACTCACTCACTATCATGAGAACAGCAGCATGGGGGTAACCACCCTCTTAGATCAATTTCCTTTCACTGTTTCCCTCCTATGACACATGGGGATTAAAGGAGCTACAATTCAAAATGAGAGTCGGATGGGGACACAACCAAACCATATCATTTTGCCACTGGCCTCTCCCAAATCTCATGTCCTAACATTTTATAACACAATCATGCCCTTCCAAAAGTCTCCCAAAGTCTTAACTCATTCCAGCATTTACTCAAAAGTCTAAGTCCAAAGTCTTATCTGAGACAAGGGAAGTTCCTTCTGCCTGTGAGCCTATAAAATCACAAGCAAGTTAGTTACTTCCTGGATACAATGGGCGTAGAGGATGTGGGTGAATACACCCTCTCCAAAGGGGATAAATTGGTCAAAACATAGGGGCAACAGACCCCATGTAAATCCAAAACCCAATAGGGCAGTCATTAAACCTTAAAGTTCCAAGATGATCTCTTTTGACTTGCTGTCTCACATCCAGGTCACACTGAAACAAGAAGTGGGCTCCCATGGCCTTGGGCAGCTCCTCCCTTGTGGCTTTGCAGCGTACTGCCACCATGGACTGGTGATGAGTGTCTATGGCTTTTAGATGTACAGAGCAAGCTCTCAGTGAATCTATCATTCTGGCTCTGGAAGACAGTGACTGTCTTCTCACAGCTCCACTAGGCAATGCTCCAGTGGGGACTCTGTATGGGGGTTCTGATCCCACATTTTCCTTCCACACTAGCCTAGCAGAAGGTCTCTATGAGGACGCCACCCTGCAGAAAACTTCTGCCTGGACATCAAGGAATTTCCATACACTCCCAGAAACCTAGGCAGAGGTTCCTGAACTTCAGTTCTTGACTTCTGTGCACCCACAGGCTCAACACCACATGGATGCCACCAAGGCTTGGCATCTGCACTATCTTAAGCCATGGACTGAGCTGTACTTTGGACCCTTTTAACCAGGCTGGAGCAGCTGGGACACAGGGCACTAAGTCCCTCAGCTGCACACAACAGGAAAACATCTGAAATCTGCTGAAAGCTTTGAATGTGATGTGTTTCTTATCTTTTGCTGTTTTCAGTATTCTTTCTTTGTCTAAATTTTGACAATTTGATTATATGTCTTGGTGAACTTCTCTTTGGCTTGAATTTTACTGGCAGTCTCTGAGCTTCTATATCTGAATGTTATCATCTTTTGAAAATTTCATCATTTGAAAATTTTTCAACCACTATTTTCTTAAATATGCCTTCTAGGCCTTTATATCTCTCTTGTCCCTTTGAAACTCCCTACTATGTGGTGGTTAGTTTTTGCTTCATGGTGTCCCATAATTTATGTAGGTCTTCTTCATTCATTTTCATTTTTTTTTCTTTTTACTTCTCTGATTGGATAATTTCAAATATCCTGTCTTTGAGCTCATTACTCTTTCTTCTGCTGGATCAAGTCTGCTATTTAAACACCTATTGGATTTTTCTCAATTGTTATATTCTTTGTCTCTAGGATTTTTATTTTTTATTTTTTACTTTTCTTGGTTAAACTTCTAATTTTGTTAATGCATTGCTTTCCAAATTTTTTTATTTTTCTATTTAAATTTTCTTAAAGCTTTCTTTCTGGATTTCTTTATAGGTTGATTATTTGAAATCATTTTTTGGTCATTTCATAGATCTCCATTTCTTGCAGGTCTATTATCAGAGCTTTATTAGTTTGTTTTTTTTCTCTGTGGTGGTATCATGTATTTTCCTGATTTTTTGTAATACTTGTGTCCCTATACTGATATCTGTGTTTTTTAGCAAAACAGCCACCTCTCCCTGCCTTTGTAGGTGATTTTTGGTGGTGATAGACCTTTACTAGCCTAGCCTGGGATTCTGGAGGAATCAGCTAATAGCAACCTCAGACAGGCTAAACGTGGTGTCAGGTTTCCTAGCTGGGCTTGGCCACTTTCTGTGCTCTGAGGTCTAATGGTAGTGCTGGTTGTACTCTGTGGTTTGGTGAGACCACTAACTGGACTCTACTGTCAAGTGGGGCTTCTTGCTGGACTCTGTGATTGTCTCTGAATGGGCAGGGTTATAGATTTTTTTCCTTGGCTGAGTGATACTGTTGCTCAGAATCTGTAGTTATACAGGATTATATTCTGGGCTCTGAGACTAGGTGAAGTTGCTGGAGTAGCTGCTTAACCATATAAGATGAGCAGGGTCAGAGGCCACGTTTCTTAGATATGCATGGACTTAGTTTTGCTTCCTAGACTATGGTGGGCTTAAACAGAGTACCAAGGCTTTTTGGAGTCACTGCTCTTCAGCTTGGGTTGAGTGGGGTCACATGCTCTCTCTGTGAGTACCAAGGCTATATGGAGTAGCTGGCTAGGGACTCAAGCCTGGCAAACTTGTGGACTGTGTTCCTACAGCACTATGCTGTTGGCTAGTCATGGTGTAATCCTCCTGGTACTCCCAATGTTTCCCATAGGCTGAGACAGGAGTGACCCTATGAAGGGTCCCAGAATTGTGTGGAAACTGAATGTCTACCTCCAACTCATTTTTTTCACTGTAGAAACCATGGGTCAATGGGAATCCTCTGTGTGTGGCACTGTACTGCCTTGGGGTATGGCTGGTATAGTCAAAGAGAAGCATTCCTCTGACCTCCTGAACATGTTTTCTCTCACTTCTGTAGTCCCAGCATATCTCTCAGCCCCACTCCTGAGTTCTGGGATTCCCCACAGTTATTCTTGTCTGTGGGCAGTTTGCTAGTTGGATTTCTGTGGGGAGAGGGTGGAGGTGGAAAACTTCTATTCTGCCATCTTGCTGATGTCACTCCAGTTTTGGAATTTTTGACTGACCTGTTCAAGTTTTACTTTAGAAGGATATTTAATAACTGATGAATGTAATTCAATCTCAACAAATCCAAAAGTTATGATTTGGGAACTTGGCCAGAGATTCTAAAATTCCTGATAGAAAACAATCATGTGGGGCCGGGCGCAGTGGCTCAAGCCTGTGATCCCAGCACTTTGGGAGGCCGAGGCGGGTGGATCACGAGGTCAAGAGATCGAGACCATCCTGGTCAACATGGTGAAACCCCGTCTCTACTAAAAATACAAAAA
>NW_016107396.1:4983265-5005078 GCF_001604975.1 Cebus imitator
AAAAAAAAAAAAGAAAACAATCATGTGAAAATGGCCAAAAAATTTTTAAATATAAAAGTTACACACCAAAAAATTGCTAATCAGGGCACATGCCCAGGAGGCCATGAGCACCAGTGTTCAAATGCTGCCACTGTTCAGCTAAAGAAAATAGGCACCAAGTCCCAGGTAAAAGGCAGGGAGGGGAAACATAAAGAGGCTAACATAATTTTGTGTTTCGAGGAAATTTTTTTCATTTTAGATTTACTTCATTTTAAAGACCATTGAAACAAATTATAAGAATTTTTATATGCTAAGGTCTTCCCATTAATAGTTTTCATTAATGAAGTTTTCTGTTCATGCTATTGGGGAAAAACATGTAAGGAATAATACAATTTAAAAATATTGTAGTTAAATGTTTGATGATGTGACCTTGATTAAATAACTTCCTTATTCATTTATTTATTCACTTAAGCAAGTGACCCTAATGTTTAAAAACAAACTCAACAATTTAACAATTTAATGATAAAGCTTTGGTAGCTATCCTTCTGTATTCTTTCTATGAATATTTAAATTTCTTTTACCAGAAAGGAAATACGTCATAGTTTGTCCGCTTTTACTTACATATAATTTAATCCTTTGTGTTTATCCAGAGATATTGATAATTTTTTAAGATACCAGCTCTTACAGACTCACTTTGTTCTTTGAAGGTTGACACAACACTACATTGTAAGTTCATATAAACAACCTCTTAGCATGGAAATTTTAATTGGTTACAAATTTTGTATTTAAAATGATCCTGCAATAAATATTATTTGCCATTTTATTCCCAGTATCTCACATAGTGCCTGGTACATAAAAGATGACCATGAATGTTTACTTAATAAAAAATGTGCATCTGCAGTAGGAAAACTTTCTTTAGGTTAAAATATATGCAACTTGAAATTAAATTTTGAGAGACTATCACATGGAATTCCAAGAAGGATATATTAATTTATACTACCTCTCTTTTGAAATAAATTTGCACATCTCACCAACTCTCAGTAATTTATTATAAATATTTATTGTGATATTTACCTATCTGATAAAATGTGGTTTTCATTGTTTTCTTTTGTATTCTTCCTTTAGTAAGATCAACAGTCTTCACAAATTATTTTTAGCCAGTTTCTCTCTCTCAGATTAATTGACTGTTCATGCTGTTTAGCTATTTTTCTAAGTTATTTCTTTTTCTTAATGACTTATAAAATTCATTTACATTACATGGTCTGGATATTAAAATTTTCTCTGTAATATGAGACTAATATTTCAACTTGGATTATGTTGACTTAAATACCAGGGTTATTAAATGTTTCTGATGCAATTATGTCTTCATTAAATCTAACATATAAGTTCATTATGTAAATAGTTTCTTAGAGAATGAAGATGGTCAAAAAATAAAAGAATAATTGTTATTTTTTAATATTATACAAATTAAATGAATCAAGCCATTTTATAAGGATATTGGATACTATAATTTAATTTCCTTGAACAGCTGTTGGCATGTTCATAATTGTAAAATTCTGCCAGATTAATGTTAACCTATCTGTTTATGCATTCCATAGTAAGTAAATTCATGTTGTGCTTAAACTATAGTATTATGTTAACATTGTTTTTGTGCTACCCTTTATGTTAATGTTATTTTGAAACTGTGATAAAATAAAAAAGATACTAACCCTGTCTAATGTCTAAATATTTACCAAACTTTAGGATATTTCTTGAACTTTTGTTGCATTTATATGCCACCTACTGAAATGTTTAAATTGTTTTAAAGCCCTCCAGTTCTGTTAGCAGATTTTTTTTTTCTAGAGTGACATAAACTCTTACATAGTTGCATTGTAGGCATGGCCATTAACTTGCCTCAGAGTTAAAGTCTTTCTATTTGTACCTTTAGCAAACAGGTTTTTCTTAAGGAATTAACATATTTTAACAATATAGAATTATATTTTCTCGAGAAATCCTTCAATTGCCCCTTTTCAAAATGATATCTGCAATATATTAGTAGTTATAAACCAATAAGCATAGAAATTAGCATTATAATTAATATACCATTAGAAACTGGGATGCCCTTCAGTTTGTTCACTCTTTTGAGCTCATAGGATTCAGAAGAAAGTAAGCCAGATGTGAAAAAGAAAATGTGCAAGGAATGACACAGAGCAACTTTCCACCTGAGTTTTAGCCCACATTTTGGCAACGATGGTCTGCATATCGGTTAAAGAAGTCGGGAAAAGACACAAAGGACAGGTAGATGAGGCACAGATTGAGTGAAGATCCAATTAACTATGTATTTCAAATCTTGACAACAAATACTTCTCATTTTCTGTGGAAATGTAGTGGACAAGCAGACCATAATCAATGAATGCGAGCTCAATCAACCAGCTCTAGCAACAACATAGTGGCGTCGTGTACCACTCACGGAAGACTGGTGGTTACAATACAAACCAAACTGAGTGAAGACAGTAAAGCTCTGTCATCATTGAATTACTGACCACTGGAAACAGTAGACCCCAGGAACAAAAGCTCAAGAGGGCCTCTCATGACCTTCAAGTCCTTTGTTGATCTAAATAACAGATTCTCAACAAGGGATAATTTTGCCTAACAGGAGACATTTGGCAATATCTGGAAACATTTTCTATTGCACAGCTGGAAGGGAAGGTGCTACTGACATTAGATGGCAGAGCCCCGGGATTAGGCTAATTATCCTATGGTGCACATAATAGCACCCTCTCCTCCAGCAAAGAATTATATAGTGTTGAACATCAATAGTGCCAAGGTTGAGAAACGTCCATCTAGACGAAGGAAAGCTAACAGGTTCATTCAGTAGGATGTCTTTTTTAAAAGAGTGTCAAAGACATTCCATCAATAAAATAAACACTGAGTTTCCTTGCTTGCTCAGGCAAGATAAAGTAGCCCAGTGAAGAACTTCCCTGAGTGACCCTCAGAAAGGTAGAAGCATTTATATGATAGAAAAGAGATGTTTATTGTAGTTAGGCTCATTAAAAAATTGAAACTTGTACCCTGTGAAGGGGCGGATTAGCATATAAATCTGTACATGATTGGATAAAACACACCCTATTGTTCACTGGCTTGTAGTTTTCTTTTTTTTTTTTTTTTCTTTAGAACATTTAAAATAAATTGGTATTATCCATTCTTTTTTTTTTGGTATATTTCCTTTGGGATGGTTTGTTTTTTTTTTTTTTGATGTGTCTTAGTCTGCTTTCAGTATCAGGGTAATACCAGCCTCACAGAATGAGGTTTGAAGTGTTCCTGCCTCCTCTATTTTTTGGAATAGTTGGAGTAGAATTGGTATTAGTTCTTCTTTAAGAGTTTGGTAGAATTTACTGTGAAGTCATTTGGTCCTGGGCGTTTCTTTGATGGGAGACTTTTCATTACAGCTTCCATCTCATTACTTACTATTGGAACATGACATCACTCTTGATGTCAAGTGTGATCACATGGCTGAGATCGTGCTTGTCAGATTTCTCCAGTGTAAAATTATTATTTTCCCCCTTCCTGATTGTTCTCTTTGGAAGTTACTGCACACAGCCCACACTGGTGGTGTGGGAAGTTAGTTATTCAATCATTTATTTATATCAGTGTGGAATCATGGGTATTTGTTTTATACTTTGCATTTACTCCAACACCATGCTGTTTTGTTGCTCAGATTATTCCAGTTTTGGCCATAGAGAGCTATTTTGGTGGGCTTCCATGCCTTATTGACATACCCCATTGTTGTGTTTTATGTTTTATGCAAGGTTTTGTGTGTGTGTGTGTGTGTGTGTGTGTGTGTGTGTGTGTGTTCAGCACTTGCTTGCTTTCTGGCACCAACAATGTTCCAGCCTCATTGCCTATGCTTGTGCCCTGTTCTTAGAATCAGGCACTTCTCCAAAGAGCCCTGATTCTTCATATTGGAAAATGGTTTAGGAAACCAAGATCAGAGTAGTGGGTGCTTTCATTACTACTGGGGAATCATTGCTTCTATATCTTCTCAAATATGTATATATACTAACCTATGTTTTCACAAACATTCCTATAAATGACCATCTATACCTATATTAAGCTGATTATGAGTTCATACTGAGGTTTCCAGTTTTAATCTATTGCAACATAGACCATTCTAGCCTTCTCCTTTTGCCTGTCTGTAACCTCCCACTCCATAAATGAGAAAACTGACTCTCATGATCTACCATCCAGTTACTTAATTACTCAATTCTGAACTCACTCTGGTAGAGTGAGCTCAGAACTCCGGTAGAGTGAGTTCAGTTTGTTGATATTTTGTTAAGGACTTTTGTGTCTATATTCACAGGAAATATTGGCCTGTAAGCTTATTTTTCCCTAGCAATGTCTTTATCTTGTTTTGGTATTAGAGTGGTTCTGGCATCATAAAATGAGTTAGAAAGTATTTACTATTATTTTGGGAAGAAATTCAAAATAATTATTATTTCTTCATTAACTGCTGGATATAAATCACCTAAAAATAGTCTTGGTCTGGTGCTTTCTTTTTTGAAGGTTTTGTTTTGTTTTGGTTTGGTTTTAGACAGAGTTTTGCTCTTCTTGCCCAGGCTGGAGTGCAATGGCACGTTCTCAGCTCACAAAAACTTCCACCTCCCAGGTTCAGGTGATTCTCCTGTCTCAGCCTCCCCAGTAGCTGAGATAACAGGTATGTACCACCAGGCTTGGCTAATTTTGTGTTTTCAGTAGAGACAGGTTTTCTCCATGTTGGTCAGGCTGGTCTTGAACTCCTGACCTCAGCTGATCTGCCTGCCTCACCCTCCCAAAGTCCTGGGATTACAGGCGTGAGCCACCACTCCTTACCCAAGATTTTTAAGTTATTGATTTAATTTATTTTACATACAGAGATTAAGGTTATTATTCTTCCCTTTGCGTGAATGTTGCCAGTGTGTATCTCTCAAAAAATTGGTCCATTTCATCTACTTATCAAATTTGTGGGCAAACATTTCTTCATAGTATCCCCTCTTTCTCCTTTGAGTGTCCAGGAAATCAGTTGTAATGATACTTCTTTCATTTGTGAAAGTGGTAATTCATGTCTTCTTCCTGCATTTTTGTGTGTTGGTAAGCCATGCTGGAGGTTTGTCTATTTTATTGATCTTTTCAAATAACTACCTTTGATGTTAGGTATTTTCTATATTGTTTTTTCATTTTCTTTTCTTTCGTTTGAAACAGGGTCTTGCCCTATCACCCAGGCACAATTATGGTTCACTGTAACCTCAAACTCCTGAACTCAAGCAATCCTCCTACTTCAGCCTTCTGAGTAGCTGGAACTACAGACACATGCCACCACATCTGAATTATTTTTTATTTTTGTAGAAATTGGGCCTTGCTATGTGGCTCTGGCTGGCATCAAATTTCTGACCTCAAGCAGTCACCTCTCTGTGGCCTCCTGGAATGCTACAATTACAGGTAGGTGTAAGCCACCCAACCCAGCCTGTTTTCTCATTTTCAACTTTTTAAATTTATGCTCACATTTTCATTATTTCCCTACATGGTAAATTTAAGATTTACCATGATAGATTTAAGACATGGATTGAAGACAAAGTGTGTTCTCACAGCACAGTGGGATTAAGCTAGATGTAATAAGTTGACTGGAAAAATCTCCAAATATTTGGAGATTAAACAAAACATCTCTAAATAAAAATAGGCTCAAGAAGAAGCCTTGAAAAAAATTAAATATATTTTGAATGAAATTATAGCTAGTAAAAGTAGCGCTTCAAAGGAAATGTTTGGCTTTTAATACATACATTTTAAAAAGAAGTTAGAAAAACTTAAAATTAATAACCTATGATTCTACTTTAGGAAGCTAGAGAAAGATTAACAAATTAAATTTAAGAAAGCAGAAGTGAAAAAATGATAAAAATGAAAACATGAATTTAAAAAGTTGAAAATGGGAAAGCAATATAGAAAATCAACAATAACAAAAGTTGATTCTCTGAGATCAATAAAATGCACAAACTTCAGCAAGCTTACCCGAGACAAAGTAAACGAGTGAATTCTAAGTCTTAACATTAATTTATAAAGAGGTTTTTGTGTAATAGTTTAAGTAAAAATTATTGTAACTCTGTCCTCAAATTGATGAGTTGTATGGAATATAAATGATCCCACAAATCCTGGCCTAAATTTTAGCTGTTGGCTTCTGAATACAACTGATCTAACAAAAGTGGCCTAACAATATTAGAAGAACTCAAACAAGAAGACTCTTTGAGCAATAGCAAAGATTCTTACTCCACTTTTTTATCCTCGTCCATAACAAAAAGTCTAAGCACAACTATTATAACAAGGTGTTTTTGCTTCAGAGTTCTGAGTAAAACATCTGTTTCCTGGGACCTTATTTTACGCTACTTCCTTTTTCAAAAATTTCATGTAGGTTCCTGAAAGTCCCACAGGTTCTATAACTAGCCTACTAGTTCGGTGGCCCACAGGCGCACAAATGAGAAAAAGTGGCAAAAAAAAAAAAAAAAAACCCAGAAACTCCACTGAACTGTTCAGATGGGGTGTGTTCCAGACAACCAGGAAGTATAGTTCCTTTCTGCATACACTTTCCAGGATTTAAAAATGGATAAATAAACTTTGCCCTGCGTGTGTGTCAACTTTAAACAAATGACTCTTATTCTCTGATGTTGTCTCTGATTTGTCAGGGATTGGTTGTCTTCAAATTTCATTACTCAAAATAACTGTAAAAAACCAAGGCACACAAAAAATTTCTTGTTATGTGTGGCATAAAGGTTCTTCAAAGCAGCTTCTAGAAACAACCTTTTGAAAATTATTTTTCTGCCTTTCTGGTAACTCCAGCCCTTGTAATTATCATGCATAGTGGATACAGGAGGATTTTCAGCCATCATCTTGAACCTGTTGTTTAAAAACATGGCCTACATATATACACCGTGTATCACTTCCCCTAAGAAAACGTTATTTGGATGTGGTCAATAAAATCCCTTTTCTCTCCAAAGTATGAGTTGCTATTTTAACTTTTAGCCACTAGGTGGGGATAAGTTACATGGAGAAAAATAAAACGCATATTTGGGCCAGGACTTAATTTCCTAGCAACTTTGAGTTTCCGGTATCCCACTTGCCTCATTTCTTCTCTCAACAGCCAATGGGACAGGACAGCAAGTCATAAACAAACAGAAAGTTAACCTTGAGATGAGTGAGGGTTTTAAATTTTAGAACAGGAAAGGTTATTAAATATATAATCCAAAACACTCATTTTATTTCCTTGAATACTGAGGTCCAGCCTAGAGGCAATGATTTGCCTAGAATCACATACGGATCAAGAATAGAACCAGACCTAGAAAGTAGATGGTACAGTTATTTTATTTGGCACTTTTATTTGCAAGGGTAGTGCCCGGTGTGTAAAAGACTGCATCAGCCAAGTGCTGGGAGCACAGGCCTATAGTCCCAGGTACTTGGGAGGCTAAGACGGGAGGATCATTTCAGTCCAGGAGTTTAAGTCCAGGCTGGGCAACACAGCAAAGCCAGCCCCAGTGTATATCGGTGTACCAATTAGGAGGGTGAGCAGAGGATTGTTCTGGCTATATAGAAAAAGAAAGAGTTCTAAGGAACATGTGGGCCTTTCCACTAGCAGAGCGGCTGCACCAGGGAGGCAACCAACCCGCCAGCAGGAGGTGCACAGCTGCCTTCTTGAAAAATATTTCAGTCAGCCCGAGAAGTTACTGAGTTTGTAAATCTTAGCATCCACAGTGTGTGTCATTGAAGACTACATGTTCCGAGACTTTGCGGAATTCTAAGATAACTTTCTTCAGTTTGACAGCTGCAGAAGAAGGGCATTTGCAGACCTTAAAAATATGTTTAGGCCGGGTGCAGTGGCTCACTCCTATCATCCCAGCACTTTGGGAGGCTGAGGCTGGCAGATCACGAGGTCAGGAGATAAGACCATCCTGGTCAATATGATGAAACCCCATCTCTATTAAAATACAAAAAATTTAGCCAGGAGTGGTGGTGGGCGCCTGTAGTCCCGGCTACACAGGAGGCTGAGACAGGGGAATCGCTTGAACCCAGGAGGCAGAGGTTGCAGTGAACCAAGATTGCAACACTGTACTCCAGCTTGGTAAAAAAGAAAAAAATCATCTAAAAAAAAAAAAAAAAAAATCTATCTCTATATGTGTGTGTGTGTGTGTGTGTGTGTGTGTGTATGTATGTTTAATAACATGTTAGCTATATAACATCTTCAGTATGATTGAAAGTAGGGGAGTCAGGGTAATCGACCAGACTGTTCAGGGAAGAGTCATGTTAAACCAAGTATTCAGTTTCTGAAAAATAATGGTAACCCTTCAGACTATCACATCTTTAACACAGAATCATAATAATGAGTTGATATGAGAGCATAGCATAGAGAAAAAGGCTATGGGCAGATTTAGAATTGGTCTGACAGATCAGCCAGCTTTTACCTTGGAATTCAGGGAACTGGGTCAGGGAGGTCAGAGGACTAGTTAGTGAAATGATGAAAATAGGAAAGTGTCCAAGCATGAGGTGCCGACGGAACAGATCTGGGTTAGGGACCAAAATGCTAATTGTTGTCCACTGAAGAAGTAAAATGAGACTATAAGGTGTCTGGGAAAGGAAGAAAAAGAACAAAAACGAGGTGCAGTGGTATAGATTGGAGGCAGCATTCAAATTCATTTTGAATTTTGAACTTAGTCTAAAACATACTAACAGCTGAGAAAAGAACTTCTTAGAGCTTTGCTGTAAGAAATTAATTTAGTTTGAACAAGCATTACAGAATTTTTTAAATGCCCTTGTTATACACAGGGGCAAATTTCCCGCACCAAAACAAGAATTCATGAATAAGCTTTATAGATGAGATTTGTCTCCCCCATCTCTCAGGCTCCTATGATTCTCCCAGAATGTAACAGAACACCATGCTGCCAAAAATGTGATTCAAACAATGACGACATTTCACTGTAGAGGACACAAAGAGATCTACTACTGCAAAACATACATTAGAGTGGTAAATCTTTTGAAAAATAAGTAATTAACATACGCAAATGTACAGTGATCCAACTGGAAAAATACTTGTTATTCAGAGAGAATAATAAGGGTGCTTTTTTTCTTCCTAATTAGTATTCAGTGTTGATACAAAATTCAACAATGTTTCTTAGGAAGGTTCTTTGTCAACATAAAAAAGGAAAATAATTCATAGAATAATTGAAATAAGAAGCACTTTTTCAGTATATGTGCTAGTTTTCAGTTCTTTTGGAAAATGACAGTTTATTCATATTCATATTTTCATTTTGAAAACACTTAATCCAATGCAGAAGAACATTTTTAAGTGCATTACCATTGCATATATATGATAGGAGCTGAGTTTCAATATAGCGTTTCCATCTGTCATTATTACTTAAGAGAGGATTTATGTTTTAACATTTGCAAATTAAAAATGATAATTTTTATTTTTAAAGGAACTGTTTCAAATTGGTTGGCTGAGCTGATTTTTTTTTACTTAGTTCTCATCGAAATTCAAAAGACCTACCAAAAAGTTAAGGGAAATCAGAGAAGAGTGACTTCAAGCAATTTCTGGAAGACATGATACTGATGAGATTAAACTTAATGAATGAATGGCAAACCACCCAGATATTTACTAACCCACCTGGAAAGCCAATGGACAGTTTTCAGAAAGGTCTGGAAACATTGTGAAGTTCTACTTGGCAAGGTATACAGGCAAGCCTAGCCTAATGAAGGGTAGATGATGGGTGAAGAAGGGCAAAGGGAGTTCTCAATCTTACCTTACACCCATCTTATGAAAGTGCATGGAGGATTGTTCACAGGCTATCATCCTAACCTGCTTTGGCCCAAATAGTATATTAGTAAGTCAATCCAATAGCAACTATTTATGTTTGATTGAAAAACAAAAGCAAAATCGAACTCCACTATTTCCATTAGAGTCATGAAGAATGTGATATAAATGAGATTGCACCATTACCTAGTCTTTTTCAGCATTGTTTAGAAAGATTTAACCTAGAAAAGAGAGAGAGGGAGAGAAAGAGAAAAAGAGAAACGGGGATAGAAGTCTGGGGGAATGGAAGGAGAAAGGAAATATAGAGTATAATTATGAAAAAAATAGTCAAATTTATTATTAGATATAAGCAATAAGATTATTTATCTAGAAAATCCAAGATATCAAGTAAAGAGCTGTCAGTGCCTATGAGAGAATTTAGAAAGGCAAGGTGTTTCTGGGAAAAAAAAAAAGAAAATTAAAGACTTTTCTATATTTGAGAAAAATAAAGAAAGAGGAGCCAGATGTAATGGCTCATGCCTGCAATCTGCCAACATGGTGAAACCTTGTTGGTTTCACCCCTAAAATTACAAAATACACAAATGTTAAAAATACACAAAAACCATGTGGGTGTGATGGCTCATGCCTGCAATCCAGTTACTTGGGGGGCCAAGGCAGGAGGATCACTTGAGACCAGGAGTTTGAGATTGCAGTGAACTATAATTGCATTCCAGCCTCAGTGGTAGAGTGAAAGCCTGCCACTAAACAAACAAAAAACAAAGAAAGAAACTGGAAAAGTAAACAAGACATTTGTTAATAGTTTAAAAACAAACAGATAAATAGGAGAAGAAAAGAAGACAAGAAATTGAAATAATTGAAATAATTTGGTATATAATTTTACATCAGTTTGACTTTCGAATAATGAATTGGGCTAAGTGACTAAACATCAAGGTAGACCACTACCTCAGAGAAATACATTCTACACCATAGCACAAAATGGAAAAGTTTTTAAAAAGAAAAGAAAAACCCATATTAATGAATTAATGAAAACATGTAAATATAAAAATGCTAGAATAAAATATTGATGAATAATCCCAGATTGGGAAAAAAATGATGCAGCTATGCAACCAAATGCAGAAAGCAAAAATTAATTTGTAAAGAAGATTATTTTTCATTAAAAATATTACTAGTTTTTGTTTTTGTTTGAGACGGAGTCTGCCCAGGCTGGAGTGCAGTGGCACGATCAGGGCTCACTGCAACCTCCGCCTCCTGGTTTCAAGCCATTCTCCTACCTCAGCCTCCAGAGTAGCTGGTACTACAGGCACATGCCACCATGCCCAGCTGATTTTTGTATTTTTAGTAGAGACGGGGTTTTGCTATGTTGGCCAGTCTGGTCTGGAACTCCTGACCCACAGATGATCCACCTGCCTCAGCCTCCCAAAGTGTTGGGATTACAGGCGTGAGCCACCTTGCCCAGCCAAAAAAACACAATATTAAACATGGAAGTGAAAGTGAGAAAATGGGATAGGGAAACCGAATTTATTTGATGTCCTTAATGGTGGGGCCTTTCCCGTTCAGAGTAAATAATGTAGCCTGGTGTTCTGCAGATGACCTTAGCAGATGAAATACTTCCAGGGAATTCTATACAGGTCTTCAGATACATGTTTCTCAGCTTTGGAACAAATATGTTACTGCTATAATCTGCCCAAAAATTCCTGGACCTGAGACCATGCAAAACAGATTAATGGAATATATTACGTAGGTAACTAATGATACTGGCTGTTTCACAAGGTTGTGCAGATTCTAGTATATCAGTTGTCAGAAGAAACCAGAATATAAAAGACATAAGTAGAAACTTGCGTTGTTCAGGAATCTCTGGAAATGTGTTGCTCTTCATTTATTTCTCAGATATGTATGTCCCCAAAAGCTCTGGCTTTGTGGAGATCAGGGCTAGGAAAGGATCGGTAAATGTTAGTAGTGGTCTCTCATGGCCATGCATTAAGGCTGAAGAAAACATGCTGGAAATGTAGTTATCCAATTTTCTTCTTCATGACGTGCACTGGATGAGCCCCAGAGGAGACTGATGGCATGTGATTGATACAGTGTTGCACAGATGTAGACATATAACTATATGTCCACACTATAGGAGGACTACACGCTGTAGAAGGCAGGGTAATGGAGTTCCGTACTGAACATCTCTTTCCTCATCACATTCACTAGGAGGCCAGATGAATATGTAAAACAATAATATGATTTAGGTTTAAATTACATCTTCTAACCTATAACAAAAGTATCAGAAATACTTTTTTCTGCCATATACGAATCATGCCCAAATCATCAAGGGATCCAGGGCCTCTTGGCTAAGGTCTTAGGGCCACCAAGCATTGTGACTAGCAGGCAATAAGCAAACGTTCCCTCTTGGCTCACTGTCTCTTCTCTCCTCTGTTCTCAACTCCACGTGACCACTCATC
This sequence comes from Cebus imitator, assembly GCF_001604975.1. Lineage (NCBI taxonomy): Eukaryota > Metazoa > Chordata > Mammalia > Primates > Cebidae > Cebus > Cebus imitator. The sequence continues at coordinate 4,995,497 of NW_016107396.1, forward strand.
CCTCTTGCCCCTGCCACAAGTTCATGCCTCTTCTCTTCAGTGTGCCCTGCTTCAGATTGTCAAGTGTTCTTATATCATCCATCCCCCAAGTCCTGGATTTATGAGTGGAGCTGTGAGGAGAAAGTGGGGACCTAAGAGGGCCTCTTCCGGTCATGTCTCCTGGGGTTATTAAGCCGCCTCTGTCTCTTCCTGTGATTTATGTTTTATTTTCAAAAGCTGGCTTTTTACCCAAGATTTGTCTTATACTCAGCCCTAGAAAGAAGGGTAGATGTAGAAAGCATGGTCACTGAAGGTTGCAGAAATCCCAATCTCAGGCTCGGGGAGTGGAAACAGCAGTGTAACAGAAAGGCTGGTCTCTCCACTGGCAGCACTGCCCAGTGAGGAAGAGGGTGAGAAAGAGGAAGAGGTGTGGTGAGTTCAATTCTTGGTAAATGACACATTTAGAAAGGAATCCAGATGCCAAATGATAGGAAAGAGAGAGAAGAGGTAATAGAGTGGAACAGAAATCTGTGGTCCTGCGGAAAGCTTGGATAGATGTGTGTAAATGTATAGTGGCAAGTTCTCCGGCAGGTGTTGGTCCTGTGTGTTTTCAGCAGGGAACTGATGACTGAAGAACATGTGGGAATTGTATGTAGAGAACATGGCAATCTGGAGTTGCTTCTCCTGCAAGGTCCACAGGGCGAGGGTGGGGGATTTCATCCTTATTAGGGGTCCCATCAGAAAGCATCCATTTGAAAAGTTCACTCATTGGAATGGCCCTCCATGGAGGGGCTAAAAAGACTACATGGAACCAGAGATTTGGTCCGTAAAATGGATTAAAGCATGTCTTCTCCTCCCCATTTCCCTCTTTAAATCACTCTAGACAGGCTCTGTGAAACAAGACTTTCTGGTTTTATCTGATTTTCATCGTAAATCCAGCTCAGCTAAGGGCCAGGGTCCTGTGGGCATGGGAGATTCATCTCTCCTTTTATAGGTTAGACCTGAGGTAGAAATTTCATAGAGGCTGTTGTGCTTCCAAATAAACAAGCCCAGGCACAGCTTCCCCAGGCTGACCTGGGAAAGATGATTCCACTGCATTAGATCTTGGGGAGGAAAACCATTTACAGTATGGTGAAGATGAGCAGACATACCCTTGCCTGAAGTATATCTGCTTGAATAATGCTCTAACAACACCTGAGCTATTTCTCTCTTAGCATATCTGAATAATTTGAAAAGCTATTCCTGGTTACTGCCAAGAATGTCTTGCCATGAAGAAATGGTGAATAATAGTGTTCACTCTGTTATAATATGCAAGCCCATAGAAATATGCCTACAGGAAGCCCAGAAATCCTGCATCCTGCTTGGATGCAGGAAAACCCACCAGTATACTTTCCTCCATCAGGGGACTATGACCAAATGCCAGTCTTTCAGGCTACCCCAGATCTTGAGCCTTGTGTGTACGAGTGTTGATTCTTGATGAATCTCAGGAGATTTCTAGGTTACCTCTGGATTACTCTGGAAGGAAGGAATGAGATGATGCAGGGAGCAATATTGCAAGGGCTGCTGCTTTCTATATTCTAGTAAAACATTCTTAGAATTGTCATTAATGTGGTACATTTTTAAATAACTGCTAAGAAGCCAGATGATTTCAATAAATATTCCAGATATACTTAAAATATATCACCGGCACATCAATACTAAAGAAAATATATTAATGACTGCATGTATACATTTTATATTTTAAGACTCCATTTAAAAAACTCTTTTACCTCAGTAAAACTGTGATTTATATTCAAAATATATCTAAATTTAAATCCTACCACTCAATGGATTCCATTCATTAGCCCTAGTTTACAATGTGACTATAAATTCCTCTCATGGTGGCATTTGATACAGAAAAGGGAAATTAAACTAATTTTTAACAAGGTAAAATAGCAACTCTTTCTCACCTGAGGAGTGGTAGAATAGTATTTCCAGGCACCAGGAAATATTGTTACATCAAGAGAAGAAAATATGTTCAAGTTACCTCTTTTCTCTTGATGTTTTCCCTTGTTGATCATATCAAGATTTGAAAAACTTCATCAAATAACTGAGGATTTCTAAATATTAGCCAGATTCCAAAATATGGGTCATGATATGAATTTTCTAAAGATATGTAAAAAACCTTTGTACATGTCTAGGGCTCCCAGTACAAATTTATAGATCACATGCACTATGAAATATTATATCTGCAATGTCAATGTCAGTTTATATTAAATATCAAGTAATGTGGAACTAAATTTAGTATTTAAAATCTTCATGGTTGAGTGCTCAATTTTTCGATATATAAGCCAGGTATATTTTTTCAATATATAAGTCAGGTATCCCTCCAATTAAGATTATGCTGTGCTATGTAGACTTGGTAAATGCTGGAATCCTGCTGTGGTAAGTCACACATCTATAAAAGGGGAAAGGGAAACATGGCTACATTGTATTAAAACATTTGGTGGGTACAGAATGAAGTGGATTCAGAACCAGGCTGACTGCCAGCTTAGAGCACTGTGAATCCCTTTTTAAAAATCCTAGTACCAAAGTGGCAGCACAGCTCTCGGGGCTGGCCCTGGAATAAGCAAGCATACCCGCCAGATGCTAGGCGAACGAGACCACTTACTTAACTATGTTTTGCTTCATTCTCAGGAGCACCTATTTGTCTCCTAGGAGGAAGACTCACATACCAGACTATCTGTTGCGAACCTTGACATCTGGTCTATTTCATACCATAATATGAGAGCAAATGAATATTTTATGCAAGAGAATTTATCCCAAATTCTAAATTACAAAGTTATTGTGACATCAACATTAAAAAGGTAAGTTCTGAAAACACTAATTGAAATGACGCTTTAAGTGGCTGCTGTTCTCTTACTGGGACCATAAAATATGGAAATATGTGGTTATACATTTATTGCCAATTTATGATATATTTTTAAAGATTACATCAAGAAAAACAAAACTTCAAATATTAAATACATATTTAATGTATAACACTGAAGTTCTCTAGACTATCACTAGATGGTAGTATATAACTTATTGAATATGGTATATTACCCCTGATTTTGCTGTTCTCTACTTCAAGCTCTTTCCAAATGGCTTTTTAATGATTACAGGTTTAACAATAACTAATATTTAATAGCCTCTCTAGACACTGATCAAATAATATTATAGTAACTGAATGATCTTGGACAAGTCATTTAACTTCTCTGTGCCTCAGTTTCCTCATCTATGAAGTATAGTGCACAATCCCCCATGTAGCCTCTTGATGTTGCCTGAATATACCAAAGGTAAGCCTATAACCTAAAAAGTGACTCCGAATCTTTCCCCAGGGTTTTTCAAACTGGACTTAGAAGTAGCTAGTACATCCATGGTAGTGGGAGCAGCAAGAGGTAAAATGCAGGTGCTGGAGGAAGCAGGGCAGGAAGCTGCCGTTGAGTAAGAAAAAAAAAAAAAGAAAGAAAGAAAGAAACTGAAAAACAGAGAGAGCACAGACAGTAGACCGAGATAGAGAATGTGGGTTCAGTGGGAGAGAGTCCTGACCCTGTTGATGTCCCTGGTTCCAGCTATTCCTGGAAGCCATGATGTCGTGCCCTTCTAGGATCTGATTATTCATTCATGTACTGCTTTAATCAAACTTGATAATAAGGCATTTCTCCAGTAAATATTCACTTTTGCCCGAGCTACTTTGACTTGGATTCGTTACTTTAACCAATGCGATTCTTACCAATTTTTTCCCAGATGAGAAAGAGATACTACTCCACCTCTTAAAAATTAGTTTAATTTCCCATTCCTGTATCAAATGCCAGCATGGGAGCAGTTTTATTCACATAGGTAAACTAAGGACTGATGGAAGTTGCTTACTCATTCTGTCCATGGAGGAATAGTGGAGCTGTTTAAGTACTTACTCACATTGTCTGTTTCAAGTTTAACTCCCAGCTATACATTTAACACCAAAAGAGGGAAAACGCAAAGAAGGGAGAAGGCAAAATAAGAAGTTTAAAGCTTTGGCTCATTAGAACTAATTAGAATCATTTCTTTTCTTTTTTTGAGAGAGTCTTGCTCTGTCACCCAGGCTGGAGCGCAGTGCCAGGATCTGAGTTCACTGCAGCCTCTGCCTCCTGGGCTAAAGCAATTCTGCTGCCTCAGCCTCCTGAGTAGCTGGGATTACAAGCGTCCACCTGGCTAATCCGCCTGGGATTTCAGGTATGATAATCTTAAAGAGATACCCCCGTTGGGCGTGGTGGTTCATGCCTGTAATCCCAACATTTTGGGAGGCCAAGACAGGCGGACCGCCTGAGGTCAGGAGTTTGAGACCAGCCTGGCCAACATGTGAAACCCTGTCTCTACTAAAATACAAAAATTAGCCAAGCATGGTGGCAAGTGCCTGTAATCCCAGCTACTCAGGAGACTGAGGCAGGAGTATCGCTTGAACCTGGGAGGTGGAGGTTTCAGTGAGCTGAGATTGCACCATTCCACTCTAGCCTGGGCGACAAAAGTGAGACACCATCTCAAAAAAAAAAAAAAAAAAAATCTGGGCAAGGTGGCTCATGCCTATAATCCCAGCACTTTGGGAGGCCAAAGCGGGTGGATCATCTGAGGTCAGGAGTTCGAGACCAGCCTGACCAACATGGAAAAACCCCGTCTTTACTAAAAATATAAAATTAGCCGGGTGTGGTGGCGCATGCCTGTAATCCCAGCTACTCAGGAGAATCACTTGAACCTGGGAGGCGGAGGTTGTCGTGAGCTGAGATCGCACCATTGCACTCCAGCCTGGGCAACAAGAGGCAAACTTCATCTCGGTGGTGGGGGTGGAGGGAAACGGAGGCGTGGAAAAAAAGAGATACACCTGCCCAGAAAAGTCAGGCACTTTGCAAATGGGTATGGTCTTTTAATAGCTTAAATCCTAAAAACCTAGATACTTCAATCCTCCCAGACATTTTACTAGTGGGGATTTTAATAGTTTTGGAGGGTAGGTGAGTGGTATAACTTTATTCTATTAACTTATAGAGGTCCTGATTTTATTATTATACTGATGTTGTTAGCTGGGTGCAGTGGCTCACTCCTGTAATCCCAGCAATTCGGGAGGCTGAGGCGGATGGATCACTTGAGGCCAGGAGTTCAAGACTAGCCTGGCCAACATGGTAAAACCCTATCTCTACTAAAATACAAAAATTAACTCAGCATGGTGGCATGTGCCTGTGGTCCCAGCTACTCAGGAGGCTGAGGCACGAGAATCACTTGAACCTGGGAGGCAGAAATGACAGTGAGCCGAGATCGTGGCACTGCACTCCAACCTGGGCAACACCTCTGGAGTGCAGTGGCATGGGATTCTGTCTCTAATAATAATAATAATAATATATTAATTTTAAATATTTAAAAAATAAAATAAAATAAATAGATGGTGCTAACATATATTTCCCAGGTATCTAAACTTTCAGAAACCCTAAAGTACACAGCAGAAGTTACCAGGGGTTCTAATCCAGTGCAAGACCTCAAAGCAATAAGCCAATTTAGAGATCTTCCTACCTCTCTCTCAATCTCTCTGTCTTCTTTTTCCTTCTCTGTTTCTCTCTCTTTCTCTCTTCCTCTCTCTGTCTGTCTTCTCTCTCCCTCTTTCTCTTTCCCAATCTTTCTATCTGTCTTTTCTTACTCTCTCTCTCTGGAAAAATGTCAGATTTGGGAGTCCATTATGGCAATGTGCTGCTTATGAAAGCAGAATCCTAAAATGGGGACACAGCTAATGAGGTAGAGCCACAGAGAACCTCGGGATTCATTTATTAGTTTTGCGACCCCTTTTGACCCAGCAGGAACATACGCTAAGCTAATTTGGATCTGTACAGAGCCACTTCTCTGCTGGCTAGTATACAGATCAAATGGCAGCTGCCTGATATGTGGAGGAGCAATTTAAAGCATAAAAAATAAGAACGTGGTTTAAAAGGGAAAGTCTTTTAACAGTGGGTCCATTTACCCTTTACTAAGTCATTGCAGTAAAGAGTACTGTGGGTTTGAAATGACTAAAGAAAAAGTTATCAATAAGCCACAGCTGCCCACCTCACTCTCATTCACAACAGTGTCATTTTCCCCAAACAAATGGAACTTCCCAAGTTCTCCTTGTTGTGAGTGGCCCCACATTTTCCAGTTCTTGATCTCAGTATTGGGAATGTATATGAAACACCACTTTCATCCACCCACTATAGTTAATCTGGCCAACTCACATTTTCTCCCATGTGAAAATCATAACATCTTATTCATTGCCATAACTATTTCTTTAAACCTGATCTCAGATTGGATTAAAGCAGTCCTTTCTTTACTCTTCCTTGTCTTCCTCAGATTTATCCAATTTTTTGACGGAAGATAATCTCTATTCCCTCCCTCAGGTATCTGCAGTGGGTTCTTGGTGATTTTCATGCCAAAACAAAACTCCGTTTGGCATTTGAAATCTCTATCAATGTTTTTTGTTTATTTATGCATTTATGTTTTACTCATGCATGCATTCATTTACTCAAATAAGTAAAAACGTTTTTTATTGCTTACTAAGATCCTCTATCCTGAGTCTTAGGGATACAGCAGTGAAGAAAAACAGAGCTCCACCATCATGGAGCTCCCACTGTAAGGCAGGGAAACAGACAAGTAACAATATGTCAGATGGAGATTACTGCTATGAGGAAAAAGTTAAAGCAATGTAAGAGGGGTAGAGATTATTGAATGGGTGGAAATTTATGTAAAGAATTAAGATTATATCCTGACAGTCAGAGAAAGTGACATATGAAGAAAAGCCATAAGCAAGTGTGAAGATGGAACAAGCAACTATTTGGGGAAAGAGAATTCTTATCAAATGGGAAATGATGCTTTAAAAATCATGAGTCATGAGTGTGCATCTAGTATTTGAGGAACAGTAAGGAGGTCAGTGTGAAAGGGGAAGATCAGAGAAGGTCAGAGAGACTGCAAGAGCCAGAATTTGTAGGGTTTCATGAGCAATATATATACCAACATACAGGACTTCACAAGCAATATATATACCTAAAGTTTGCTATGGGAGAGATGCCAAGCCATTGTACGAGTTGAGTTAGAAGCAACATGATCTGACTAGTTTTGAAAAGATGACTCTGGTCATCATGTGGGCTTTACTTATATGAGAAAGAGAGCAAAGTTAGAAGTGGGGTGATTCTTACAGGCACCATAAGATTTTCCCTTGGGGTATGGTGGTAACAGTGAAAATGGTGCAAAAAGGGTCTCTTCTATTAGAGAATTATTTTGCATATAGGGCTGACAAGATTTCCTGAATAACTGAAGTAGGATATGAAAAGAAAGAGAAGAGCCAAAGATTTTAAACTGAATAACTAGAAAGATGGAGTTTTCACTAGCTGACACTGGAGAACTACAGAAGATACCCAACTACTCCTTAATAAAAAGGTTCTATGTGTTTCAGTTTGAATTTCTTCCTGGACTTAACGCTACATCTCTCATTTCCTTTGCTTAAATTCATCTGCCTATCCACAGCACTCTCATGCAATCGAGAACATTTCTGAGCCATTCATAATTTGCAAAGCCCTGCATTAGAAACTGAAAGAACATCAAAATATATGATGTGACTCCGCAAGTATCTAAGAATCTACATAAGAAAAATAATGTTTACCTGTAACAATATAAAACTATAATTCAAATATGCAAAATTACCTGGATAAATGACCTTTTATGAGCAAAAACTAGTGAATAGCCACAGACATACAGTAGGGATATAACTATGAACAAGAAATAACTAATCTTAAAAAATTGGTGACATATGCTGAAAGTTCAATAAGAGATATGCATGTTTCCTAATTGAAATGTAAGAGTTTTTCAAAATGCATTAAGTGAAAAAATGAAACACCAGAACTAAAGTGGGAAGAGATCATTGTCAGCCAGGGGAATTAAATAAATAGGTCAAGCCTGCAGTTTCTGCAATACCAGCTTGCATTTTAATGTTTCATGATGCTTTCTCTAACTAAATGCCCCTCTAGTAAGTTTCCTCTATACTTACATACAATCAGCACTAATCTGATTTTCACTTAAGTTTATGTTTGCTTAGCAGTATATATCAGTTATGCTCTAGAATATCAATTTGATAGGAAGAGCTTCATCTTATTTACCTCCCTTTGAGCTTTATAGATGCTAAATATTGTGAAAAAATTATAAAATATACTTGAATATTATAAAATGTTTCACGTTACTTAAAATTGCTTTTGGAAAAGGGGTAGGGGGTAGGGAGTCTTTCCAAAACCCAGAAAACTTTCTTCTTTTGGCATATATATCTTTTGCAGCCCAAGCTAGGAATCCACTCAATGTTCAAGAGAACTTGTCAAGCACTTGTTCCCTAATTTAGTTGTCAGACTTTAAGCCAGGAAATGGTACTATTTCCATATATTGTGTACAATTTCAATCAATTGTGAGACGTATGATATAAAGATTCATTTTATCAGGAACTGCATGTTATCTTAATTTCTTCTAAAATATTTCTAATTTAATCTCCCACTGAAGACTGATTTTTCTAAGCCTCTTCAGAGGGGTGAAAACTACACTTGAGGTGCAGTCAGATCTACATTTTGTTCCAACTTTGTGGCTCATTCATCTACATGCCTGGTTAACTCAGACTAGTAGATTTGCTGTCTCATCCATAACACAGAATTACTAAATCCTGCCTATGTCACATAGCACTAGATAGTGATGAAAATTTTAAAAACAATATTAACCATGTATGGGAGCACTATCAATTGTTAAGCATTCTACAAAAGTAGAATATTTTTGTTTACCAGTAAAACCTGCTAATATGCTAAGTTCTGTCTTCTGGTGAGATGCTTTTGGCCAAAATGGGGCATTTATCTAAAACGCCAGACATTTATCTAAAATGGCAGTTTGTTGCTTTGCTGATTTTGTCTCTCACACTTTAGGAATTGTGTGTGTGCATTTCAAATAAAATATCCTTTAGATTGTCCCAGGTCATCAGTGACATTTATAGTATGAAGTTTTTGTTTTCAAAGATGCCAAGATTGACAAAACATGATGAAAGAAATCATTGCACAATGCTAATGTTTTCAGTGTATCAGCCACACCTGAGTTTCTTAAGCAATATTTGAGATGATCATTATAATGTAAATTGACATATCATTTTTACTGTAATTTTCATGCAAAAGGAAAAGAGAAAGTCAAAAAAAGATAGTGAAGAGAAAAACCACTGAAGTGAAGGAAATTGTTTCAAAGGCAGATGAAATAGCTCAAAATACATAAAACGTAGTTACTTTGATGGGTAGATTCAGTGAACATTATAGTTCTTCTCTTTGCCTTCTTCCTTTGGTTATTCATTTCTGTAACTATTTTATATACTTCATATCTAAAGGAAGTATAAAAGGCTTTTAATTCTATATTTGTAAAAGAAATTTAGCCGGGCGTGGTGGCTCAAGCCTGTAATCCCAGCACTTTGGGAGGCCAAGTGGGTGGATCATGAGGTCAAGAGATCGAGACCATCCTGGTCAACATGGTGAAACCTTGTCTCTACTAAAAATACAAAAAATTAGCTGGGTATGGTGGCACGTGCCT
>NW_016107396.1:5005213-5007718 GCF_001604975.1 Cebus imitator
AAAAAAAAAGAAAGAAAGAAATTTAACATATGAAATAACAATGAGAATTAGAATTTATGAAAGCATTCAGTATGTGATAGAGACAAAAATCAACTAGTTTTAGTTTTTATACATAGCAATAAATAATTGGAAAATATGTTGTTTATAATTGAAACAAATATTCTGGAATACCTGGACATAAAACTTTAAGAAAAATGCAACACTGTAACAGAAAAGTGGAAACATTATTAAGGACTATTTTTTAAAAATCAAAATCAACGTATAGATTATGTTCCTATGCAAAAATACTCTAATATTTTAAGGACATTAATTTTCCTAAATAAATGTATAAAGTCAGATAATCACAGCAGGATTTTCATGAAACTTGACAATCCAACTTTAAAGTTCATTTGAAAGATAAAATGAAAATAAATAGACAAGAAAAGATCTAAATAAATAAGAGGAAATACGCCCTACCGGATGTCAACATGGTGTATAAATTCATGGCAATTAAAACAGCATATATTACCATAAGAATAGAGTAATGAACAGATTAGATAGTACAAAAAAGACTCATATTAATACTGGAATTTAGAATATTAAAGAATTAGAATACAGTTAAGAGCATGTATTCTGGAGCCAGAGTGCTTGTGTTCAGATTTCATCTTGACACTAATTGGCTGTGTCACCTTGGAAAAATTATTTAATCTCACTTAGCCTAAATTTGGATATGTATAAAATGGAGATAATAACAGTATCTACCCATTTGTAAAATTAAGCCATTATTTTTTTTATTCAGAAGACTTTTCTAAGCTAGATGCAAAGCCCAATCACTATAAATTTAATGATTTGAAAAATGCCTACATACGAATTTAAAATGTTGTCCAAAACACTATAAAGTCAAAGAGCAAAGGACAGTCTGGAGAAAAAATGATGAGTAGACTATAGAAAGATGTATTATCTAGAATATTTAAATAATCCTAAATATTAATAAGAAAAGTTTAATGTAATTGAAGAATAAGTAAAGGAGATAAAGAGCAATTCGAAAACAAATGAGATATTAAAAGATGCCCAATATCACTAATAGTTGGGAAAACACATATTAAATAAAAATTACATATAATGGTTTTTTTCTTTTTTAAAATTTTTACCTTAAGCTCTGGGATACACGTGCAGAATGTTCAGGTTTGTTTCATAGGTATACACATGCCATGGTGGTTTGCTGCCCCTATCAACTCATCAGCTAGCTTTTAAGATCCACATGCATTAGGTATTTGTACTAATGTTCTCCCTCCCCTTGCCTCTCACCCCCTACATATAGTTTTTAATCAAATATACTGTAAACTATTTAAAAGATACCTAGTTTTGACAAAAAGAGGAAAAACAAGTCCTGTCATGCACTGTTAGTAGAAAAATGCATTAATAATAATGTTCTAGAAAGTAAAAGGGCAAATTCTTAAAATATTAAAGGAGCATATACCTCAATTAGTAATTCACTTCTGAATGTCTACTCCACAGAAAAACAGAGGAGCACAAGGTTATATGTGCGCAAAGTGGCTTTTTATATTTTTACGTACAATAAAAAGAGATAAACAGTATGTCTTACACATATTGGAATATTTCTAATATGATGTACTAAGAAGCAACTAGAGAATAAGGCAAATTTGTATGACACATAGGAGAAGATATCTCACTCATATTGTTAAGCTAAAACCAAGCATATTGCAGGAATATACAAATGGCATGCTCACATTTTGTATTATAGTTTGTTTACTTCTAATACAAATTTGTAGGAAAGGCCAACAAGTGCACCTGCTAAGCTCTGAACAATGATGAATTTTGTGTTGAATAATGAAACAAGAGAGAGATGTGAATATACGCTTTCAGTTTTTAGTCTGTATTTCTCTATTTTTAAAATGTTTCATAGTAATATATGTAGGCATCACTTATGTAAATAAAATAAAGAATCCATAGTAGACAACCCTATTGTATGAGGCTCCTTTTCAGTCAATTATATGTTTTTGCTGTCCTACATGCTATGGTTTGAATTTTTGTCCCCTCCAAATTTCATGTTGGTTTAATCCCCAATGTAGCAGTATTGGGACATGGGCCCTTTTAAAGGTGATTGAGTCATAAGTGTTTGCCCCCAAGAATGAATTAATCCATTCATAGATTAACGAATTCATGGGTTATCATGGGAATGGAACTAGTGGCCTTATAAGAAAAGAGAGACCTGGGCCGGGCGCGGTGGCTCTCGCCTATAATCCCGGCACTTTGGGAGGTCGAGGCGGGTGGATCGTGAGGTCAAGAGATCGAAATCATCCTGGTCAACAAGATGAAACCCCGTCTCTACTAAAAATACAAAAATTAGTTGGGCATGGTGGCGGCCGCCTGTAGTCCCAGCTACTCGGGAGACTGAGGCAGGAGAATTTCTTGAACCCAGGAGGTGGAGGTTGCGGTGAGCCGAGATCGCGCCATTGCACTCCAGCCTGGGTAACAAGAGCGAAACTCCATCTCAAAAAAAAA
>NW_016107396.1:5008898-5038693 GCF_001604975.1 Cebus imitator
ACACACACACACACACACACACACACACACACACACACACACACCCCAGCATGGCCAAAACAAACCAGTATGTGGTATTTTCACTGAACAAATCTCTGGGCTTTAAGTTTAAAGTTAAAACATTATGCTTAACGGTTTTTTTTTTTTCTTTTCTATCCCTGTTCTATGTGGATAAGTGAGATGAGGAAAGCTAGAAGTGGTGTCTAAGTGGTCCCAGCTGTCTGGCTGAGCCCCAGTCCCCCATTGTGAAAGTCTCCACCCAGAACCCTTCTTATTAGCAGTGTACACTCCTTGGGCCTGTGCTTAACAGGAATTCCACTTGTAGAGGCTCTATCAGCTCCAGTTCTCCAAATATGAATTTTTAATTCAAATCTGACCCCATAATTTAGTTCTGTTACCTGAGAGCATCCAATTTGGTTTCCTTTCTTACAGTAAAAACCACATAAATGGTAAGAATTTGGGGGGGAGGATGGTTCTTGGATCTTTAACGAAGTCTCAGCTTCCTCAGTAATAAGTTGGTATAAATTTTACCCATAACTTGTTCCAATTGAGTCAGACTTTCCAGAGGGTATTGCACAGTGGCATGGTGTCTTGTTAAATATAGGTAGTGGTCTTTCCTCCCACCTGCTAATTTCTGGTCAGAACTCAACTAGTCATCTGAGAGACTCTCCATATTATCAATCACTATTTAAGGGTTGCTTGACCCTTAGTTCAAAGACAGTTATTGTTTGCTTTGAGACTGAAGAACGTACTATGGTTTGGGCATCTCAGCATCAGTATCTCATTCTTTTGATAACAAAGCCTTAACTTTCCTTTGGAAGACCTGAATCCTTCATCCTGCTGTATGGACTGATGAGATTTACCCTACAATTCAGCTTAAGCATCTGACACATGGTCTAGATCTAGTAGTGATTACACATTCCCAACATCACTGGAGGGTGAACCTAAGACCCAATGTGGAATGAGGGGAGTGGTGTCTGGAATTTCACTTAACTGAAAAAAAAAACAGATGTTCTTATTTTTCTGAGGTTGATAAGTCTGGAAATGCGGGTGGTTCCCCACAAATGAAGAGCCTGTCTGAGATTGAAGCCAAGACAGAGGAAAGCAGACATACGGGGGAAAATCACGAATCAAACATGTACTTTGAACCCTGAAATCCAGTTTTATCAGCTGTCACTAAAGCCAGCTCTATCTTGGAACTACTTTTTTCTTGCACTCAGGGTTAACTACTATTCTGAATTTTGTTATTATTTCCTTGCTTTTCATTCTAGTTTCATTTCTATGCATGCATCACTAAATAAAATTGCTTTATTTTGCATGTTTTACAATTATGTGAGTAAATGTTTCTTTCATGTATTTTGTGAATGTCTTCTTTTACTTAGCACTATGTTGAGAATGATTTATGTTGTTTGAAGCTACAGTTCATTCATTTTGACTGATCTATAGCAATCCATTGAATAAATATGTCACAATTTCATAATTCATGTAATTTCTAGGTTTTTGATATTACAAATGTCTCTATGAATACACACACACTGGAAAACATGGAAGAAATTCTATCCCTATGATAAAAGATCCCAGATTGTAAACACCTATTGTCTTTAATATTTCTGCATAACATTACAATGTTTCCCAAAGTGATTGCACAAATATGTAATCCTACCTACCAAAGACTTAATGTTGCTCCATATCCGTTTCAACATTAGTTTCATCAGACTTTTTAATATCTTAAAAATATGATGGGAACATAGTAATTCAAGTATTTTTATTAATATTCCATTGCTTTACTAATAAGACTGAATATATTTTCTATATTTGTGAGCTACCCATTGCTTATTTATGTATTTGATAGTTTTTTATTAAGCTGTTACTTTTTTTATTGATTTGTAGGAACACTGAGATACTCTGGATATTAATCCTTTGTTGTTACACATTTAAAGCTACCCTTCCATATTTGTACTTTAAAAAAATTATCTTTTGATGAATATAAATTTTTATATTTCATAAAGTCTGTTAGATTAATGTTCCTATTTGTGTTATACAATTTTTTAATTTTATTGTGTAAAACTCCTTCTTTATTTGAGACTAAAAAATAATTTCTCCTAATCTTCCTTTTAACTGTTTTAAAGTTTTGCCCTTCATGTTAAGCCACAAATCCATTGTCAAATAATATTTTGTGATGTAACATAGTGACTCAATTTCTTTTCTTTTCATAGACTTAACCATTTAGCACTATTTATTGAATAATCCATCATTTATCTGGTGATTTTAATGCACCTTGTTACTTTACCATGTCTGTTTCTTTAGGTTGTCTATCCCTGAGGCAGATACATATACTAAGTGTTATAGTTTAAATATAAATGTCTGGTACAGCCTGTTAACTCACTTTGTGTTACGGCTATCATTGGCCTTTGATACTTATGTACAAAACTAAAAATCATATAGTAAAGTTCAAAAAATACACCTGTGAGATTTTGATTGGTATTATATGAACCTATCAATCAACTAGGGGAAAACGGACATGTTTTAGATAACAAGTTCTCTTAATAACATCTGTTAACATCAATTTCTTAGTTGACTTAGGCCTTGTTTAATTTTTCTGACTAAGAATTTATTGTTTTCTTCAAAAAGATATAATTCTTGTTAGAGATTTTTGACAGATACATTAACTGTTTTCTAATTATGATAATGTATCTTTTAAAACCATATTTTGTTTGTTACTGGTGTATTGGCATGCCTTATAAGTTGACTTTTTATTATGTAACAATATTTCCTAACTCTAGTATCCATAAGTTATCTGCAGACCCTTAAGGTTTTTGGTAGATAGTCATATCAATATAGCATCTAAAATGATAACCAATTTTGCTTCCATTTCAATCTTTTAACTTTTATTTTCTTTGTTTCCCTGTAGAACCTTCAGCACAATATTGAATAAAAGTAGTGACAATATGTCTCCATGTTTGGTTCTAATTTTAAACTAAATGTTTCTAATCAATCATAAAATATGCTGCTTACTCTGGATACTTTTAGTGGATATACTGTATTAAAATAAGAAAGTTCTCATGTATTCTTAATTTATTAATAGAAGGTGATATGGTTTGGCTGTGTCCCCAGCCAAATATCATATTGAATTGTAGTTCCCATAATCCCCACGTGTCATGGGAGGGACCCTGTGGGAAGTAATTAAATCATGAGGGCAGTTACCCTCATGCTGAACTCATGATAGTGAGTTCTCATGAGATCTGATGGTTTTATAAGGGATGTTTTTTCCCCATTTTGCTCAGCACTTCTCTTGCCTCCTGCCATGTTAAGTCATGCCTTTGCTCCTAATTCACCTTCCACCATGATTGTGAGGCCTCTTCAGCCCATGTGGAACTGTGAGCTAGTTAAACCTCTCTCTCCTTTATAAATTACCCAGTCCCAGGTATGTCTTTATTAGCAGCATGAGAACACACTAACACAGCCATTTATTACTGTTTCTATACTTATGGTACTAAAGATCCTAGCTAGTACCATAAAACAAGATACATATAATTAAGGCAAAAAATTTGGAAAAGAGGAAATGGATGTCATTATATTCACATGATATAATTATCTGCTTAAAAATTAATCTCCAGAAAAATTGTCAGAAATGATCAAAGAATAAAGCAAGATAAGTGAACATAAGATCATTGCAAAGAAATTCATTGTGGTTCTATACACTAACAAGAAATAATAAGCAAACATGCTTTAAAAGAAACCTTTGACAATAGCGTAAAAATGTCAAACACCTAGGAACAAATCCAGCAAAGGATGTGCCAGATCTTTGGGAAAAAAATATATTGATATTTAGAAAGGCAGCCTAATTAAATAAGAAGACATACCATGTGAATATATAGGTAAATTTAATACCATAAAATTGTAATTCTCCAGTTGATTAATTTCATTGATTAATCAATGAAAATACCCACAGAGAAAATTCATTACCAGAATTACAAGAAATAACTCAAAATATATGCTTTTTCTGAAAATTTTAGATCACTGCCATACATAAAAATGAGTTTGTGAAGGAAATTATAAATTTAGAGACTTTGCATTATTGACCTTATTGCTGCTTATTGTGCTGAATGTTTTACATTTCACTTCTTAAGATCTAATCTCAAACCAGAAGGTGGTCTTTATAAGCCACATCATATGGCTCTATAGCCTTCTGGATTTCAAGGGACCAGCCAATGGACAGTGCCAGCAGGACACCACAGACAAGGATGAGGATTGCAGTAATGATAACTGTAACACTGAATCCATCACAGCAAGATAATCTTGGGTTAGCTATGTCATCCAATAGGTAATCACTCTTCTCAAAGTAGCATGCTCCACACATATTTTTCTGGTTGCCCTGACCACTCTGTTCTCCCATCTTTTTAATGCCAGTGTCAATCATGTCTTCTTTTCTACATAAGTGTGGTCATAGCACCATCCTGGTACTTAACTCCAGTTTAGTGAACTATCCATTATTTTTTCTCTGACATCTGATCCACATCTTGTAAGTAGTCCCTTTGTAAATAAATGCTTTTCAAATTATTTTACACTGAATGTACTATTTTCTGGAAGGACCCTAAAAATACTCATATATAATAAATATCACTGGGTGAAGAATGAAAGTCAAAGCAATCTAGCATCCTGTCAGAAAAAAAGTACTCAGGTTTGTATAGCATAATACCCAAAACTTTAGTGACTACAAATTGAATTTAAGTCCTACTGATATTTAAGAACAACAATAAGAAAAGAAAGAAATCGAAGTATAACATATAAGTGGCAGCTTGCTTGCATTCTCATAACTGGATCAATTGAATATCAAGACATTACATTTGAAGTTTGCTTAACAGATATTGAGTATATAATAACATAAATGTCTGCCCAATCAATTTAGAGTTACTCTTATTTCCTTAGATTATGTCTATGCAGAGGACTATTTGACTTTTTTTTTTTTTCAGAGAGCATGGGGGAAGAGAGGGACTAGAAATGTAAAGTTTGTAATTTAGGATGACAAGCTTGTTGGTCTGACATAATGAGACGTGGTCTACTGTGCTCATTTTAAGACATAATAATTAGTGACGAATTCTGAAACTAGCAAGGGGATCCACAGTAGGTGAGATAAAGGATTATTAAAATACAGATGCAGACAATTTAATGATTCTGAGCTATTAAACTAGAGATATTAGGAGAAAGTTTAATGGTGATTCTTAATATGTGTATTGCATTTATATAATAAGTACCAGAGTTGTTAAAAGTTTTCACTAAGATTAAGACTAGACTGAGAATGGGTTTAGATTGAAATCAGGAATCCAACAATATGTTGACTATAATGAGTGGCTAAACATTGGGTTGACTTACCAAGAGCACTTACAGGCATCATGCAACAGAAGTTATTCAGGACTACTCAATAGTCTTGAACAGAAGTCTATTCAAGGCCTAACTGCAAATTTACACAACAGAAAAGGCATGAGTAACTAAAGAAGCCATGATAAAATAGCAATTTCTGTCATTCACAAAACATCCTTAATCCTATATATAAATTAACCCATAAGTTATTGGTCATAAAGTTAAGTTATAATACGTGTACATGTGCTCAGAGAGATTGTAGAATAGCCTTTATTGAGATGGCTGAAATTAGGATAATCCCAATGTATAATACAGCTTGGGCACCCTGTCTAGCGATAAAAAGATGAATCATGGTGTTTACAGCTCGAGGAGTCTATGATTCATTAATGATTATCTGAAGTGTCATCCACAGAACACATACGGTGTGTGACTGTATATATATGTCAACAAAGGTCAGGACAATGGCATATCTCCACGCTAAGTTACTCTCCAAAAACAAGATGAACCCAAAAGCATCGGCTTTTCTCAGTTGTGACTCTACCAATCAATTTGTATTGACTAGCTTCTATGTGTCCAACTCTCTGCTGGAGATAATGAGAAAAACAGAAACATGATCTTAAAATATTTATTCTCTGGATGAAAAATTATAAAATAAGCCAAGACAAACCAAATATTTTTAAATAATGTGACATAGTTTTGTAAAAATTTAGGAATGGTAAAATTTTGTTAAATTAATGATAATAATAACAACAATAATAGTTAATACATACTGACAGCCTACAATGCCAGACACATAGTAATTATCACTTATCATTATTTATGATTACTATGTTCCATGCACTGTGACAAAAATTAACTTCACCATTTCATAATAATCATCATCATCATATAAATTGGGTACTTTCTTTTTCTGAGATGGAGTTTCACTCTTATAGCCAAGGACGGAGTTCATTGGTGTGATCTCAGCTCACCAGAACCTCCACCTCCTGGGTTCAAGCGATTCTCCTGCCTCAGCCTCTTGAGTAGCTGAGACTACAGGCATGTGCCACCACACCCGGCTAATTTGATATTTTCAGTAGAGACAGGGTTTCTCGATGTTTGTCAGGCTGGTCTCTAACTCCTGACCTCAGTTGATCCGCTCACCTCAGCCTCCCAAAATCCTGGGATTACAGGCGTGAGCCACTGCACCTGGCCATTAGGTGCTATTAATAACAAAAAAAAAAAAAAAAAAAAAAAGCCGGGCGTGGTGGCTTAAACCTGTAATCCCAGGACTTTCAGAGGTCAAGGCAGGCAGACCACAAGGTCAGAAGATCAAGGCCAATGTGGTGAAACTCTGTCTCTACTAAAAATACAAAAAAAGTTAGCTAGGTATGATGGCCCCAACTACTCAGGAGGCTGAGGCAGAAGAATCACTTGAACCCGGAAGGCAGAGATTGCAGTGAGTCGAGATCACACCACTGCACTCTGGCCTGGTGACACAGCGAGACTCCATCTGAAAAAATAAAAAAAATTTTAAAAAGTCAACAATATATCATACATGTATGAATAAACAGGTGAATTACTAAGTGAAAAAAATGGGGCTCAGAAAGTTTAAACAACTTGCCTAAGTTCATGAGACAGAAAGATTTGAAATTTAAGCTGAACCTGAAAATATGAGCAGATTTGGGGCTAGAGGGGAAGAAGGAAATGCCAAGTATGGGGACTTGAAAGAGGAAAGGTACAGAAGCACAATGAGCCTACATGTTAATGGGAAAAAGAGACAATAAGTCTGACTAGGACAGGGACCATCTGTAGTGAGGTATTAGAAAGTACATCTTAATATTGAATGAGGAGAGTACACTTCCTTGCAGTCTAGAAAGAAGAGTTTGGATATGATGTAACAATGTAGACATGACCGTAAACAAAATGACATGAGGAAAGTGCTGTTTAATAAAGGTGTAAACAGACAGCATTAAGCAGTTTGGATCTGACAGAAAAAATCTATCATTTATGCAGGAAGCATTTGTAATAGTCTAAACTAGAATTCTGAGGGTCTGCATTTTGGTAGTTGATTGCAAAGGAGACAAAAAGGAAGTAATGAACAAAAAATATTTTGAAAGAAAATATGATTAAAGTAAAGGGAAAAGACAAAGTAATGAATAAAAGCATGTTTAGTGGGAAAGTGTATCAAATGATAGTTTTACTAAAAGAAAAATAGATATAGAATGTATTGTTTTTCTTTACTAAAAGATAAATAGAAATAGATGAGAATTGGAAAAAAAAATTATATGAGTTTGAGGTGATAGCGTTATATCCAAATGTAGGTATTCTATACATCAGTGAAAAGACTGAACTAGGATACAGGTGCAAAATCAGGCTTAGAGATGTAGAGTTTTACATTACAATATGAAAAAGAGGTGAGGCACCTGAGACCAATGTAGTAAGCACAATTAATGGAGAAGAGGAACCAAGTTTAAGTTGTGATTATGAAATTTAACTAGAGGAAGTCACTTAACATCTCTGAAACTCAGATATTCCATGTTTTAGTGAAGAAAATAGTATCTACTTCACACACTTTGTTTTGAGCACACAAAATGAAAGGGCCTTGCAAAATATAAAGCTATATTAATTTAGATATTGTGATGTAAATTCGTGAGAATAGAAGGATGGAAATTTTAAACTATGTATTTCTTCCGAGTTGAGAGTTTAGCCTTCCTTCCTTGATCAAAGATCCACATTTTGCTGTACTATGAAGTGGATAACTCATTATTATAAGCAGACATTAGAAAGCTGGTTGGCCTGTCTGTTTCTGAAACGCAGTAAAAATAATGCTGAAGTCTTTCTAAATCCTGGAAAAGCATTTGAATAATCATCTTTAGGTTTTGCTTAATTGAAGCAATATAATTTTAATCAGAAAATAAAGGAATAAATTAGAAAAATTTCTGATTCAGAAGTTTTCTTATGGCATACTTATGAGTAAACAAGCATGTTAAATATGGCTTATATTTATTCTGTATTATCACAGTTTTCAACCTTGAAACTGCATAATACTAAATTATAAAATGAAACATTTAGACACGATGTTTGATTTAAGGATACATAATCCATTTTTTATATTTATTTTACTTCTTAAAGTTACTGTTTGCACTGAAATAAATAATCCCTCTTTAGCGGAAAAAAACATAGATGCTCGAGCAGAGTAAGAATTCTTACAGAAGCAGGACTATATATATTTTGTGTCCTTAGATTATGTTTACAATATCAATATTTTATTGGTAAAGATTGAGCTGAAAAATATTTTTATCTTCTTTATACATTTTGATTGGATGAGACCTGTGCATCTTGATATTTCTTAAGGATATTACAGCTCAAGTCTGGGTACATAATAAGAAATTGTCTAACATAAATTCAAACCAACTTGTGCTTACATTTTCACTTGCTTTTTTTTCCTTTCCTCCTTTATTTTTGGTATGTTAGTCGAGGTGTGAGCTTTTTATTGTAAATGTCACAGATGTCACTTTTCCTTTTCCCAAACGTATTTGAAAGGAAATGAGGAAATTATCTCAGTGTTCACCAGTATGCTTGAGTGTCCCCAGCACAGGGACAATTTCTTAATTCAGCTTTGCAGTCCCAGCACCTTGGACAGTACCCGGTTCAAAATTGTCTTTAATATCTATTTGGGAACATGAATGATTTTGTCGTGATATCATATTTGTTTTATATGTGTCTAAAGATAATAATGACCAGAGCTTGAGCATGTTTTTATTTTGCTGTAATAATTGCTTGTATGCAAACTACTCCTAAATTGTTATTTCACTTTTAATGCAAGATCATCACTTGGGAAATTCAATCTCTTAAACTAAAATTCATGTTAGCACAGAATATTATTTCAAGATATCGTCTTCCTTTTTACTTGCAAAACCATCATATAAATGTAAGACAAATTAAATTTTAAAATGCCCTTTCAAAAGCAGTGCTTACTTTTATTCCCATACTCAAGCTCACAAAGAAATTCTTAGAGGTAGAAGGGAGACTCCCATGCCCCCCACAAGAAGAAACTGAAAAGAAAAAGATAAATTTCTACTTAATTTTTAAAAATAGTATTACTGTGAAACAGTATGGGTTAGTATAAATTGTAAAGACATATATGTTCTGAATTCCTCTTTTTAAATAAATTCCCTTTTAGGCTGATATAGTACATTCTTCCTGGTTTCTGTTATTGTTCCCATGCACTACCGTAACGATTATGGATCCCAGCAATTACTCCTTATTTTCACGGTGGAAACTGGCACTCAGTAGGAAACAGGAAAATGTACTGAGGGCAAACCCCTCTGTAAAGGATCTCTGTGGGCGGATATTTATTTCGGTTTGCACTAAATTAGACTTAGCTTCGCAAAAACCCTTTGTCTGTGGGACGGTGGGTCCCACCATGGCAACCATTATCTATTCGTGGAAACGACATCTGATGACTCCGCCCGGGCTGGGGGTGGGGAGGGAGCACCGCGTGGAGAGCTCGACTGAGAATTAAAGTGAGTGAACAAAGAGAACTCCCAGCAGCCACCCGCCCGCGCCTCGCAGCTGCACCAGGAGACGTCAGTCACGCCCGGAAGGCTGTTCCAGTCCGCCTCCTTGGAAAAGGAGCTCAAGTAAATAATTGATGGAGATCGACCGAACCCAGGACAAAGCTTTGCAGGAAACCAGTGCATCCGTGTTCAAGCGGTTTTGGAATCCTCTGCGAAGTACAAGATAAAAGAATAGGCCAGGACTTTGAGCGCTGCTGCCAATCTTCCATCTCGGGCGTGGCTCTGGCCTTTTTTGTCTCTTTATTCTGCCACTCCCCACCCCCGCCCCCGCCCCCGCCTTCTTCTCTTTCCTCTTGAAAGTAACCTCTCTTCGGTTACTTCTACCCTGTCTTCCCATGCAATCCCGCCCTCTCCCCTGCCCAGTCCGGTGAGGTCAGCTCATGAATATCTCTGCACTTCCTAGGGAGCGTCCAGCTCAGCGTGGTACCTCTCGTGTTAGCCTGCTGAGAACCGCAGCTCCAGCCCAGCCACGGACCTCCGGGAAGTCACCCGCTCTGGGGACAGCTGAATCTTGACGTTACCGCCATTGTTTGGAAAAATCGAGTGGGTGTGGAGCTGGGGTGAGCAAGCCCAAAGTCGCATACAATAATACGAAGTTGAACTTTCCTCGGCGCAGAAAGGCACAATAGTAAACCCTGACATCTCCGGAATATCAGAAGGAAAGTGCTGTTGATTTGCATCAACTACTTGGAAACCTCGCCTCTGCTGAGAAGTGAGCAAGTTCTGTATTTCTAAAGGGTTGGGGATGAAAGATGGGGTGGGCTAGCAGGAGGATAAAACTTGAGATTAAAAGTGTTGGTCTAAGCCGTACCGGGGTTGGTTGGTGGCAATTTTCACCGGGAAAGCCTTGAAGAGATGCAGCATCTTGTCACTTTGTGGGAACCACGTAACAGCAGCCAGATATATTTGATTGTGGAGCCCAGTTACTGGAACGCAAGCTTTCTCCTGGGTTAATGCTGTCTGGGAGCTGAGTTTAGACATTGCCTTCTCAGCTTTGGAATTATTATGCCTGATTAAAAACAAAATAAATTTGCATTGGCAATATAAGTTAGTTAGATAGCCCATGTTAGTGTCACCCATGATGATAAACTAGGCCAGACATTCTAGTAGTATTGTGGCTGAAAGAGAAGATGTAGAAGCTAAGCTGATGGGCAAATTTTTCCCCCAATATCTTCTTTGTTCACCTTTGTATTTCAAAGTGAGTTGGAAGGAGATGCCAGGAACAGAAAGGGAGGTGGATTAAGAATCCTCCAGTAATATTCCTTATAAAATGAGGAATTACTGCATGCTAAGTTCTGATGCTAAAAGGAGGTGTTAACAAGAATAATGCAAGTAAAATAACTGGCAGTAAAGTAACCTCCTCTCTGTATAGGACAAATATTTTTAAAGCAGCAACTTATGCCTAGTCATGCCCCTTTCAGCGGTTTAGACAGAAATAATTTTAAGGAAAAGGCAACTAATTGACTAGCTGCCTGGATCACTAGGGAGAAGAACCCGCAAGGCAGTAGCTTGCTGTTTTCCAGATTAATGAAGCTAGTGATGGATTTATCTTGGAAATATACACGCTGGAAATTGATCTTACCATCATGAGGGAAGATGGGCCAGGCTTCTGGGTTCTGTTTCAGAATTTGGCTACATAGGAGGGAATGGGCACTTTAAAAAGTACAACTTTGCCTATGATATGCAATGTAAGAAGATGGGTAAGAATGAAAATATTTTCTATCTAGCAATTACACTTAAAACTAAAGCGATTCATAAGGACTACAAAATTGGATAAGCTTAGGAAAATTCATCACCAGAAACTTGAGAAACTGCAGAACTGACCATCACCTTTTCAAAATGTATTTTAAAAATTATTTTCCAAAAGAGAGAAAGTACTTTTTGGGGTTGCTAATAACTAACCCATATAGACAATTCTTAATGCTGCTATTTTCTTGGGAAACTGAGACTAATTTAAAGCCATTATTTATATTTTATTTTAGTTCTATTATAAAGGAAATTGGGTGCATTTCCCCAAAAACAATATTAGGGGTTGGAGCTGCTTGGGGAAAGTGTCATTTATCCATAGAAAGTTTTCTCTAGGAGCACTACATCATAACCCTTTTCCTCTAATTGAACTTGGGAATATTGATTAAATGGAAACTTTCTCCACTAAACTAGGCTTTACATACAGATTTGATGGTGAGGAAAGCCAAAGTCGTAAAAGCAGGGATTTTACAACCCTAATATATGGATATCTTTCCTTTCTGAAACTTCTTTTCGACTTTATCGTCTTTTCTTTTATATCTCCCTTCCCATTGATTGCTGTCTGACTCTGTATCTCTCACCCTTTTCAAAACCTGCTACCATGAATGTGTAAGGTTCAGCTGCTTTCAGATTCGTCATTTTGCTGAGGTGAAGTGAGATGGAGACAGCGCCACCCTGGGCAAAATGAGAACTGACAGCGCTGCATCCTATTCCTAAAGACAGCCCTGAGTCCTATTCCTAAAGTCAAAGCTTCTATTAAGTGCCTTCCAAATCTCATCATTTTCTGGGGCTTCTCTTGTAGAGCAATGTCACCCTTTGCTTTGCAACAAAGCAGACATGCTGTGTTCTTCTCTTCTTTTCTTTCTGTCCCAGCTCAGGGAAGGAAGATTGGCGGCGGTGAAGAGGGAAGAGGATGCTCTAGTAATGGGCTATTCCAAATCGCATCCGGTAGGTTCTTCCTAGACAGCCATGAGTCAGCCACCGACCGGGGGCGCTGCCCCTGCCACAGCAGCAGCTTCTCCCGCCGCTGCAGCCACTGAGGCTCGTCTGCATCCGGAGGGCAGCAGCAGAAAGCAGCAGCGAGCTCAGTCACCCGCTAGACCAAGGGACAATTCGCTGCGACAGACAACCGCGGGCACCCGGTCCCCAGTGGGGGCCGGCACTAAACTCAATTCTGTTCGGCAGCAGCAGCTGCAGCAGCAGCAACAGCAGGGTAACAAGACAGGGAGCCGCACAGGGCCGCCCGCCGGCGCCCGAGGAGGCGGAGGCGGGGCCGAGAAGGCGACGCCCCTGGCGCCCAAAGGGGCCGCTCCAGGAGCTGTCCAGCCGTTGGCTGGTGCTGAAGCGGCCCCCGCCGCGACCCTGGCAGCTTTGGGCGGCAGGAGGACCGGACCGCCCGAGGAGCCGCCTCGGGAGCTAGAGTCCGTGCCCTCGAAACTAGGGGAACCCCCTCCGCTCGGGGAAGGGGGAGGAGGGGGCGGGGAAGGAGGAGGAGCCGGCGGCGGCTCCGGGGAAAGGGAGGGGGGCGCTCCGCAGCCGCCGCCGCCCAGGGGCTGGCGAGGGAAAGGCGTACGCGCTCAGCAGAGGGGCGGCAGTGGCGGGGAGGGGGCCTCCCCTTCGCCATCCTCCTCTTCTGCGGGCAAAACCCCAGGACCCGGCAGCAGAAACTCCGGAAGCGGTGTTGCGGGGGGCTGCAGCGGTGGTGGAGGGAGCTACTGGAAGGAGGGATGTCTGCAGTCTGAGCTCATCCAGTTCCATCTCAAGAAGGAGCGGGCGGCAGCGGCGGCGGCCGCGGCTCAGATGCACACTAAGAACGGCGGCGGCAGTAGTAGTCGCAGCTCTCCGGTCTCTGGCGCCCCTGCCATTTGCGAGACCCTGGCCGTCCCCTCCGCCTCCCCAATGGCGGCGGCGGCGGAGGGCCCCCAGCAGAGCGCAGAGGGCAGCGCGAGCGGCGGGGGCATGCAGGCGGCAGCGCCCCCTTCGTCGCAGCCGCACCCGCAGCAGCTCCAAGAGCAGGAAGAAATGCAGGAGGAGATGGAGAAGCTGCGAGAGGAAAACGAGACTCTCAAGGTGAGGAGGGTAGGGGGACCCGGCTGGGGGATGGGAAGAGTAGGCCTGGGAGGATTAGGGCGTGTCCCGGCGGGGGTGAGAGGCTGCTAACCTGTTAGGGAGCCTTGAAGAGGGAAGAGAACAGCAAAGGAGGGAGGGGGTTTCCTAGGCCTTGTCCAAATTTGAAACGGAATCTGCTTCTCAGTAACGCGAGGTTTTCATTTAAATTCAAATCCGGGCCTCCGTTTCTCCTATTATAATGGTTCGCCACACTTTTTCCTGGAGAGAGGTAGAGTAAGAGAACGAGAGAAGGCCTAAAGTCGGCCTTTTATTCTAGTTTCCTCTTTTACACTCAGCTCGTCACTCCTGTCTCGTGGAGAGGGGGCAATTAAAGCTGAGAATTTGGAATTGGAATGGGGTGTGCACGGTGTGTGTCGGAAGGGCTGGAAGCGAGGCTGATTTTGACTCGCGGCCTGTCACCGCCTCAGAACGAGATCGATGAGCTGAGAACCGAGATGGACGAGATGAGGGACACTTTCTTCGAGGAGGATGCTTGTCAACTGCAGGAAATGCGCCACGAGTTGGAGAGAGCCAACAAAAACTGCCGGATCCTGCAGTACCGCCTCCGCAAAGCCGAGCGCAAAAGGCTCCGCTACGCCCAGACTGGGGAAATCGACGGCGAGCTGTTGCGCAGCCTGGAGCAGGACCTCAAGGTCTGCGGCGCGGGGGCTCGTTGGCGCGCGGCAGGGGCGGCGGGTGGGGACTTTGGCCAAGTGCTCTTTAGGCTGAGAGGTCTTCAGTGGCATCGGGCAAGGAGCCTAAGGGACAGTTTCTTAGTGCTAACCACAAAATACTAGGGTCTTGGAAGGGAGAGAACTGGCAGATGGGTCTAAAGAGTGCAGTGTGTGTGGAGGGCCTGGCAGCAAACGAGCTAAGTGTGCTCTCCTGGGAGCAACGGTGGCTCCTCAAGAAGCCTCCCTTCTGGGCAGAAGCAAGGGCGTGGCAGAGCGCAGGCTCTAGCCTTTGATCTGGCTTTCAGTATGTCTTCTGAGAGAAGGCCGGTGGAATCCGGCACTCAGGAGCCGCGCTAAAAGGACTCCTCTGGGGAAGTTGAAACCCACAATAGGAACTGCACTGGGAAAACACTAGACTTAAGATTTCTTTCAGCAAGTGTCCACCCCACCTCCTTCTTTCAGGACTTCTTCCTTTCTGCACTTGCCGCTTAGGTAACTCCGTGGGGGAGGTGGTGGGAGTGGGGGCGCTGGGAAACTGCCTGTTTGGTGTGAAGTAAATGAAAGAATCTCATTTTTTAAAGTAACGTTGCTCCTTCAGAATTTCTTCTTAGAGGAAAAACCTCAACCTTGAAGTGCATTTTCTAGACAGGTGTGGTCTCCAGTTCAGTTTGACTGTAGGCAGAGTCATCGACAATGCAAACTAGGTATTAACCTAATCTCCTTCCACAACCAAATAAATACACTGTTCATTGTATTAACTTCATCAGGATTTAAAAATCACGTGTAATTATTCTTTGTTTTAAAGAAAACTGTGTAAACATTTTATGAAAGACATCGTATTCCTTTTTTTCTTAACATTTGTTGAGTGTTTAAACAGTCAACAAATGTTAAGGAAAAAAAGCACTGCGGCAAACATTGTTACATACATTATTAATTCATTTAATTATCAAGGAAAAAAATCCTATAATGTAGGGATTAAGTCACAATTTTACAGGTGCAGAAGCTACACGTTTTACAGAGGTTAAGTGCCCAGGCCTGGAAAACAAATAGGTGCCAGGCTCACTGTCCACCCAGTCCAAAATCACAACCTGTGTCCTAAGCCTCTACACTATACTGCTCCACTTTTCTTTCAAACCCTAGAATTTCCAGGATAATCTCAAAACATGAAGCAAAAATGCACAGTCATTCAAAAAATAATAATCTCAAGTACTAAAATGATTCCTAAAATTAAGCAAATGGAATTCTAGTTATAAGAGTGAAATTCAACCCCAACCCACTACTTGTAAAAACTTCAATTTTTTCATTCTTTAACATAGATTATAATGGAAACATCTACCTCATTGTTTTGTTGAAGTAAAGGACATTTGTGAAATTTCTTTACATGTGATAAAATGCAATAGAACATTTGTTACCACAGGGTAGTGCAGAAGTTAAGGGAACAAAATTTAGAGCCAGATTGCCAGGCTTCTTAGCCTGGCAGTGTCTACTTGTTAGCTGTGTGACCTTGACCTCTCTGAGACTGTGTCCTCATCTACAAAATAGGAGTAATAATAGTACCTATCTCATAGGATTTTTGTAGGGTTAAATGATAGATATATGTGAATGGCTTATATGTATAGTTTGTGGAGTAATGCCTTGAACATGGTAAACATCATATAAACATTGGATCTTAATGCTTTCAATAGGTATAAAATTTTAGCCCTCATTATATTGTCATTAATTGTATTTTATTGTTTCAAACACCTTAATTCAGGTTGCAAAGGATGTATCTGTGAGACTTCACCATGAATTAGAAAATGTGGAAGAAAAGAGAACAACAACAGAAGATGAAAATGAGAAACTGAGGCAACAGCTCATAGAAGTTGAAATTGCAAAGCAGGCTTTACAGAATGAACTGGAAAAAATGAAAGAGGTTAGTATTTGATTATTTCATGGTGTACTATGTATTTGTAGCCATTTAGAAAAGAATCCCAAGGACTAATATGACTATTAAAAATTTCTTTTATGATGGCAGGACAATTTTTTACTCTCACCCAAATAGTAAAAATACATGATTTCATACTAATAACTGAGTAACAACAAATGAGATTCTGACCTAAACACTGTATCTAACTTAACATGTGTGATGAACTTTGACTGATCTCTATGTTTCATCTCTGTGTCTTCTAAATGTACGTTAATTAAATAAATTACACAGCATACTAAATGCAAAGGGTGTCAAGAGTGTGAAGGAATGAGCCTTGTGATTGTTGAGGGGAATAATTAGCCCCATGAGATTACTATTGAGTTCATAGAACCATGAATTTTTAGAATGGAAAAGACTATAAGGTCCATTTGGTCTAATTCAGTCATTACTTGAATTCTCTCTACAGCTAAGCCACCCCTTCCCACAATGGTCTAATGCTTAGAATATCACCAGTGACTATCCCTGAACATGTTTCAGAGTAGTTAATTATATCATATCACAGCTCTGTTTAAAGATTTTTATTTTTTTTTTTTTTTACATTGGATATATTTACATTGTAACATTAGCCAGGTCATCTTAGTTCTACCCTTTAGGGAAGAAGAATCAAAGTTCTCCATCATGTTAGCTATTTGAAGATTCCAAACACATATATCGTGAGTATTCTCAAAGAACAGAATCAGGATAAAGAAATGGAGGAGTAAAGAGACAGAAACATCTATCAGGAAATGATTCACTTTAAGACAAATAGCAATTTAATTAGAATTAAATTATACTTTTCTTTGATAGCTACCTGAACATGTACAATGCAACTTGTGAAAAATACCATTGAGAATTAGCAAACACACAAGTTGCCTTGTGAACAATTTCCTCTGCTTGGATAAGCAGAATTCTAAAGAAAATCCTAATTGTTCCACAGACTAACTGAGGTATTGACTCACCTGTCATTGTTGTGCTTATCTCAAAATCGTACAAAAATATATCTACCATATAATAGTGAAAATGTCAACAGTCTGACTAAGAATATGTGTTAGGACTTTGCAGAATACAGTTTCAGTGGAGTAAACAATTTTTTGTGATCTGTTTACTTATATTATCCTGACTTTAAACTATTTTTTAACATGATGAAATAGTAAAAAATTATTTTAATGATATGAAATCCTTGGCTACTGCTAGGAGTTGCTCTGTGCTATAGTAGAAAAACATAGAGACTGGGAGCTGTGTGATCTATTTTCACCTGTAACTGGGTGACTTTAAAAGGCCTGTAACTTCTACTTGTCTACTTTTATCCAGTTCTAAACTGTAAAGGTCATTTTTGATGATTCTTGACACCTTTGATAGTATATAAGACTTTTCTCATGAAATTCAGGGCATCGCCATTTAAGGAATGGCAGAGATTTTTTTTCCTAAAGTTCCTAAAGTTAAGAGCTCAAATATGAAATTAATGTAGATATAAGTATATATTTCTTCAGCAATGTACAGTTGAAGATATGTCAGAAATTGACTTTCATTTAGAGAAAAAAAAAAGTAATAGGTAGCTGTATTAGTTCTCTAGGATTGCTGTAACAAAATACCAAAAACTGGGTGGCTTAAACAGCAAAAAAATACATTGTCTCACAGTTCTGGAATCTAGAAGTCCGGAATCAAGGTGACGGTAGGCTGGTTCTTTCTGAGGTCTGTGAAGGCAGGATCTGTTCCAGGCCTCCCTCTTTGGCTTGTAGATGACCATCTTTATGTTCACATGGCATTCTCCCTGTAGCTGCATGTTTCCAAACTCCCCCTTCTTATAAGGATGCCAGTGATATTAGATTAGGGTTACCCTAAGGACCTCATTCGACCTGCCTGGGCTCAAGCTATTCTCCCATCTCTGCCTAAGAACTGGGATTACAGGTGTGAGCCAACATGCCTGGCCCTCATTTTAATTTGATTACCTCTGTAAAGACCCTATCTCCAAATAAGATTACATCCTGAGCAACTAGGGGTTAGGACTTCAATATGTTAATTTGACAGGGAGGACAGAAAGAAGGAGAGAACAGAATTCAGCCCACAGCAGCAACAATCTAATAGCTTCCTATGATCAAGCAAAGAGTTGATTGTCGGTCTCATAGGCTCCATTTCCTGTTCATAAATTACTTGTGTTCTCTCATATTCCTTGTTTATACAATTTAAAACATTAAAGTACAAACAAACTTCGCTTGATTACCAGAGATAAAAAAAAGAAATGCCTTGTAATTTGGTGTCATGTGAATGTTTCAGGTGGTTATCTAAAAACTGTACTTAAGAATGGCATAAAAGCTTTCTGATTTTCATTGTACATCCATTAAAGGGGGAAATATTCATAGACTGTCTATCCATTAGCCAGAATGGTGGGACCTCTCCCATCTTATAATAAAAGCCAAAATAATCTGGCCACTAGGAGGAAGGGGTAGAACTTGGGAATGTCCTCAGGAGAGTGTAAAGACGCACTTCCTTGAGTCTTGTTCACACACTTTCCTGTGACTATTTCCTCCTTCAGGGCTCTAATTCTGGGTTGGGAAAATGCTGTTCCAGCACCAAGCAGTGTGGGTAGATATGTTCATACCAAAGAGCAATTTAATTCTCCTTGGAGTTATAAAAAAACAAATGCTAATGCCTGATTAAGGAATACAACAATAAAAGTAAAAATAATATAGGAGCTTATATGCAGAATATCAGCCTTTAAAGTAACCCTTTATTAGGAAAATGGCATTCATGGTTTGAGAATATGGAAGGTGGTGGGGAACAGAAACAGAAAAACAGAGGAAGGGAGAGAGTGGAAGATAAAGATTTGGAGGATACTAAATGTAATAAAGGCAAACAAAATAAATTCTGGTAGCAGTGCTCTATAATTATTCATTTGAGGTTGACTTTCATAGTGTTCAGAAAAATGTCAGAAGTAGAAAAAGTAGTTTAACAATATGTTTAGAAATCAGAAATGCTTCATTCAGATAAGATTTTTGCAATAGTGATTTTATGATCCTCTAAGAAGAAAAATATTAAAACTGAGCTGCAGTAATAACTGGCTTACTCTGTGGATAAGAGTTGTAAGTTTCCCCTTGGATGACTTGCCACAACTTCAGTTAACCATCTGCTTCATTGGTTGCAAAATGAAAACATATTCAAGCCCTTGGTGGGTGTTAACCAACTTGGTTAACTTGTTAAGTGATGAATTGTCATCCCTTTGTGCTATTGTTTTAAAGGAGAAAAGTAGAACGAGGCCAAGCTCTCCATGAAGAGAAAAGACACTAGTTATAGAGTAAAATCGTAAAATATTAAATAGAATATACTCAAGAGAAGCAGTCCTCTATCCAAGATTTTAGATCTTTATATGGAGTCATATAGATGTTGAACAGCACCACGGAGACCAATAAACCATCTGCTAGAATTTGGAACTGTTTACTAAGAATTTAACTAGCTTCAAGAGTATTGACCAATTGGTCTCAGGATTGGTGGCTGCACACGGTCTTATGCACCTCCTCATATCTGCCTATCTTCTCCTCCTGAGAGGATGGAGTAGGCACCTGGAAGTAAGAAGAATTGAGTAGAGGCACGATGGAAGAAAGTAGCTGCATCTACTGCATCTCATTGCTTGTATTGAAATGGTTGATATTTCACCAAAGGCAAACAAGAGGAACCTCTTCGAATGCTGCCCTTGAATCTTAATAGCATTTTCATCCCACTTATAAAACATTGATTGCCACTAACAGTATGTTTTCTTGCTGTAGAAGAATGCCTTTACCTTTCTGTAACCTGTAGAAAATGGCATTCTATCTTTCAACATTGCAAATGATCAAAGAGACAGAGGTTTTTGTTAGTTATTTCATGCAAACAACAACTAACTCTTTGAATGCCAGAATGGGTTCATGCACAAATAGGATAAAGTGCAGTTGTGGAGGAAGGTCTAGACAATGCATTCTCTGTGAGGGGTGATTTGTTCCAGTTAAATTGAGGATCACCATCTGTCATGTGGTTCTGCTGCTTTAGCAGTGAACTTTATTTTTAAAGCTTTGAAACTCCCTGTAATCCTCAAGAGAAGAGGGGTCATCTCATGTCACTTTTAAGGTCTGGTGCTTGATGAAGTGTTGATAACAGACATTTGAGCAAAGAATTTACCTACAGAGGAACAAAGAAAAGAAAGAGTAAGATGATGATGATGATAACTGTTTATCAGATCTTTTTTCTTTTCAGAATCTGTACTCTTTATATTGTCTCATACCTCACTGATACGCAAGATTCTTAAAAGACAATAATTTTCTTAACTTTTCCAGTCTTAACTGGCCTACTGAAATAGCACCATCTATCTTGGGACTTTTATTTTTTGTGCACTTAGCATATTAGGTCCTATCTATTACAATGAACTTTCATTCTAGAATGCAAAAATAATTAGTACTATAAATTTTAACAGCATCTCTGTTTTTTTTTTTTTGTTTTTTAGAGTCCCTTGAGAGTATATTTATATACCCAGATTCCCTTCAAATGGAACACTTTAATAGGCAAATTCTTGTACTACATATTTACACTTATCTATTTATTTTCTTATATAAAATAAAGAACTGATCATAACTGCACTTGGTTCTAACAGGGCATGTTTACCTAAATAATAAAATGTGAAAAAGAAATGTTGAGTGACAAATCAGTGAAGAAGCAACTCAAGAGACAGTTTAATGGGGCATTTCTTACAAATATTTTCCCTTGGCTTTGGTAGTTTACTTAACATTTTAAAGTAAAACGGTAGTAATTGATATTTTTAAGTGAAATGGCCATAAATATATTTAGATGCATCAATTAAACACTATAATTTTAGTCATATCTTCTCAGAGCCAATAGTTTGTTGAATAACATAGGCAGGAATGAGACTAAATTAAAAATAAGGAAAAGTGTCAGGTAAGCACAGAAAAGCTTGCCTTCCAGGAAGTCACCATATGTTATGAATGCATTTTTAAAGATTTATTTATTTAGGAATTATGAACCTTATTGGATTTTTAAGTGAAATTAGATATACAGTTGCATGCACTCTGAAATGATCTTTAATATTCAGTCGAATGTAAACAACTCTTTTACCCAGATGCCAAGCCCCCATCAGAAGCAAAGTAGTACACAGATCAGAAATTGGCAGATTTTTTTGTGCAATATATTGAGCTTTTTATTATGAACTTCAAATTTCTTGTTATTCACATAAAAATACAGGACAGCATTACACACCCCCACATTGTTGATCAGATTCCAGTTTCTTTCTTGGCTGAAATTTTGCACTTCATATTCCTGAAACTGTAAAGTGCTGAACAAATACTGGTTTTTACCTGATTAAGCATCTCCTACTGAGTACATTTCCAGTTCCCATCTAAAATATCTATTGATTTTGATGTTTGCCATGTAAAATATTTATTGATTTTGATGTTTGCTTCATAAACATTGTTTAATACATGTGTATTTACATTTTTGTTGCCTTTGCTGATGAAGCATATTTATGAGTTAAGTCTCCAACCCTGAACTGTTAGAGGCCAGCTTAACTTGGTCCAAGGGTTCCAGGCTGAACTTTGAGGGCCTTACCCCTGCGAGATTAGCAATTTACCCATGTTAAGTATGTCCATAGATGTGCATTACTTATATAGTTATTGAAGTGTTGTTTACTTCTCTGACTTCTGTATCCAACCTACCTTAAAAGAGGATTTGAAATGGTTCACAATAAAACCGTAAAACTATTGAAACAGGTTTAAAAATTAGGTAAAAATGCTGGGAAGATGAAGAAAAACTTAATCCAAAGGATGTACATTGTTATGAAACAGTTCTTAGTTTAGTATGACTCAAGGCTGGGGACAAAATATTGAAAGAAATTCTTTCCTAGCTGTGACCAGATACAGAAGCAACACTGAGTTTTATGTGAAGCCTCTGGGACAATCATGAGGAAAATCAATCTAGTACAACAAAGTGTCGCAGTTATACACAGACCTTACATGGCAACCATCATGGATAAATGAGCTTTCTAAATACTTGACAGGTCTTTTCTATAGAATCAACAAACTATAAGTTAAAATTTTACAGAAAATAAAATTGTCATTTTTTGATTAGCTGTGAATTTGAGTGTGATTGTTAGAAAGTACATTTATCATGGAGTCTAGAAAATAGTTTTGAGAACTTATCTGTCATTGCCTATGACCTTGAGTAAATAAATTAAAATTTATAGGCCTCAGTTTTTTAATATATAAATGCAGAAATTAAACCAAGTGCTCTCAAAGCTTCCTATAAAGATATCATTTTCTACTTTGTCAGTTAACCATCTCTGTTCTCCCTGAAAGTTTCATAGTCAGGTATAAAATTCAGTGTCATTACTATTATTTAAATACTATAATTATTGTTTCATATAGTCAGTCAATAGGTACTTCTTGAATACCTGGTGTAATGTGGCCGGGTAGATAACACGAAGGATATAAAGATATAGGTGGCAAAGCATCGCATTAAACTCCAAGTTTGCACCCACTGAAGGTCCCTACCGAAAGTTTTTTTTTTCCAGATAAACATTTTTTAGTTGATAAAAATAGACATTGAAGGAATATGCGTCTTGGGTTTTTTACTTTTATTTTATATTTAGGGGTACAAGTGCAAGTTTGTTACATAGGTAAACATGTGTCATGGGGGTTTGTTGTACAGATTATTTCAGCACCCCTGTATTAAGCCGAGTTCCCTTGAGTTATTTTTCCGGATCCTCTCCCTCCTCCCACTTTCCATCCTCTGAAAGGCCCCAGTGAGTGTTGTTCCCCTCAATGTGTCCAGGTATTCTCATCATTGTAAGTGAGAACAACCAGTATTTGGTTTTCTGTTCCTGCATTAGTTTGCTAAGAATAATGGCCTCCAACTCCAGTCATATCCATGAAAAGAATGTGATCTCTTTCTTTTTATGGCTGCATAGTATTCCGTGGTGTATATGTACCACATTTTCTTTATCCAGTCTATAATTGATTGATAGGCATTTAGGTTGATTCTATTTTCAACACAAGAAGTAAGACCTACAATTATCTCTCTGTTGCTAACCAGCATTCAGGGCCTGTGTTAGTGCTATAGAAATTACAACTGAAGATGTGATATGTGGGGATGAGTACAAGTTGAACCTCCCTAATAATCCAGCCATGCCCTTTGATGTGGCCTTAGCTCTACACCCTTGGAAGCTACAAAGACAATGTGGTAACCAAAGAATTCATCATCTATTCCAGTAAATAAACCAATGTGTTTAATGATGGCACCTAAACATTCTAATTTCTGCAGAAAGTCTCAAAGTGGGGTTTTTAACCATACAATTCTTAAGATGAAATCTGCCCCTGCTCCCTACCCCTGGAAGGCTGCCAGGCTCTTACCACAGGGTGTGGCTATTGAGTTAATGAGCACTGACCCTCAGTTAAATATCCAAATGTTTGTATGTTGTTATTATTGAAGTTTATTTTTATTCCCCATGACTTCTCTGATGTTTTTTGAAGTTGCAAGTCTTTATATTTCCAAGAGCATAGTAAAATTTTTTTTGAGGTTACGTGGCCTTTGTATGTGTGACGGACATCAAACTCATGCAGAAAAGACCCCAATTAAACAACCTCAATCCCTTCGTTAAGAGATTCTCAGGGCACAGATGTAACTCAAGTAGTCCATGAGGTGCTTTCAGGCTTTGGGGCGGTAATAAATGACACTCTTCTTCACCACTCCCTTCTACCGTGACCACCCTTGGCTGCCTGTGAATGGCCTTGCTCCAAGTAGTGGCAGAAATAACATCTTATTTCTGTCTCAGCCTTTTACATAAAACTAAAAACATATAAACTTGGATCTGACTTTCACTTAGTAAATATTTATGAAGCTGATATATTATATGTATGAGGGATAACAGATAATGTCACCAGGTGTGTATTCCTTGCCCACAAGTTAATTATTTTCTAATAGGAAAGACAGCCTCATACAGGTTGTACTTCGACTGTAGCTGCACATACACATCACTATACCAAATACTTCTCATGAAGTCCTCACAAGACCAACCAGACTGTGACTTCTAAGAGGACAAGAGCCCCTCTTGTGTTGGTCACTGTGGCACCCCCAGCATCAAGTTCAGTACCCAGCATATAAGCAATGAGACCACCTTCTTCTCTAATATTATAACAATTATTTCTTGCCTAATGTATATATAACTTTATTCCTGCATTTGACTATAAACTCCCTGAGACTAAAGACTGGGTCCATGTTATTGTGTCCACAAAAAAACAGAAGAGAACAGGGCAAAAAAAGTTGATAAACAATAAGTAATTTTGAAAAGAGAATAAGTGGTAATTAGGCAAAGTGTTTCATGCCCAATTTTGTAGGAAAAAAAAGTGACTGTGAACCAGGACTCTTTCCATGGTGCTTAGTGCAATGCAAACACAATGAAAAGGAAGTAGATAGGTAACTCCAGGCTCACCCCACTTCCAGAAATAGAGGTCTCCCAAGATCTTGCTACCTTCTAGAAACTTCTAGTCCTCTGCTATGCATCTCTTAAATTCCAGTTATCCCCCAGAAACAACAGGTCTTCTCTGAAACAAGTTCCCATTTGATTCTTGAGAAAGGGAATGAGGACAGAAACCCAAGAACAAGAAGACAACTCTGACATCTTGGGCATCAGCTCTGCAGTTTAACTGCTTTATGCTTTGGTGACAAAATGTAAAACTCGGGTTTAAGGAGTAAGAGAAGACTGCAGATCCTGTCATTCCCGAAGACTATCCATTGGAATTTGCTTTATATCTTCAATGTCTGAGACAATCAATTTAGCAGTTAATTTGGCTGGAGAGATATGGAAAATGACCCCAGGGCTGCAGTGGCTCAGTAGCCACCAGTGTTGAGTGCTAATAACATGCCACTGACTGAACCAGATAGTTTATGTATAATTATGTTGTTAATAGCCTTATTTTAGAGATGAAAACTCCCAGCCTCAGAGAGGTTAATGTCAGCCGTTAGCAGGCCAGGCCTACAACTAAGTCTGTCTGCCTCCAATGAGTGGTCTCCAGTAGTCAGTGCTGCATGGCTTCACCACAAGAACTCAGGCTGCCCCTCCACTGACACTCTCATGTTCTTCCTGACCCACTAATAACCTATCCTCTTTAGGGACCTCAGTACTCCTAGAATCTATAATCCTCTCTCAGGCTCTAGGGTCTATTAGAGAATGTTTTGAGTAAACACTGAGACTTCCAAGGCTGTAGGGAAAAATCCTTTTTATCTCACAGAAAATGGATCTACACTTCCAAGGCTGTAGGGAAAAATCCATTTTGTCTCACAGAAAGGGAATCTTTGGAGAAAAAAGCTAGAAACATAGGACTAGAAAAATGTTTTCAGGTCTGTCAATTCTATCTCACTTTTTACAAATGTAATAGCTATGCTACTTCAGATAAGTCGCGTAATAGCTGACTCTCAATTTAATCACCTTTTAAAGGAAAATAAATATTTTTCCTATCCAGTCTATTCACAAGGGTAACATAAGATAAAATGAGTGAAAGTGCTTTATAAATTGTAAGGTACCATATCAGATGTTATTGCTATTATTATCACATAGCTCTAGGTTAGCTAATTAAGACAATTTGTAGGAATAATTTTGAAGTCTATGACAATACAATTTTGGAGGTATCCAGGACCCTAACGTTTTTCATAGAACTTTGAAATGCTTTTGCTTTCCATTTTTTCATGAATGTCTATTACTATCTGAAATTCCCCTTTAAATCTTACTTAATTATAAAGCCATGCTGACTTCGTCCATCTGGCCCATTGCCTCTTCCACTAGGCCTGTATTTAGTCCTTACTGCTTCAAGAACCATTAGCTCACATTTGCAAATGTTTTGATGAACAGGGAGATAATCTGGCTGCATTACCTGCCACTGCATTCATTAGCAGGTCATCGGGGCTGACTATGCTGATTTGTACTGTTAAATGTCTCTCCCTACCTTTCTGCTGGAATAATATGCTTCCTACAAAGAAACACAATAGCAGAGAAAGAGGACTGTTCTTGGATCAAAAGTGGTCAAGCACAAAATAATTTAGATTGCATTTTAGTTTTTATTGACTCCACAGCTAAATTTAATATGCTCTGAATTTAAGAACCATATTTCTATTTAATACACACACACACAGACACACGCACGCACACACACAGTGATACATATAAAAATTACCAATAAATGTTTGGACAAGAGAAGAGGTTTTTAGAAAGATAAGATTGCTGTCATAGAAGCTCATCTTTAGCTTCTTAAATTATAATTTACTCAGTTCTTTTGTTTTCAAATACTTGTGATATTACTTTTGGGTAAATATAATGTGCAACTTTACTGCATATTGGAAAGTATTTTTCCAGCTAAAATTTCAGTTATATCTTGAAGATCTTAGGCTTGAATGAATTTGAATGGAAATATAATTATTTATTTGATGCTTCTGTTCTAATTCTATTTTTACATTTCAGGGTCAGTTAATCTGATCTTCATCCAGATGGTAAATGACATTTGAAAATGACATTTGAAGTTGTCATTGAGCCTTTTTCCTGACATTTTCCATTTTATATTTATATATTTCACTTAATTGGGCCATTTGTTTTCTGCATTATTCAACTTAGAAGCACTTAAAATTAAAAATTGAAAGTATTTTACATTGATCTGCTGGCTAGCTCAGCTGTTTAAATTTGTCTAGTCAATTAATCATGGGGGTAAGTGGTTAATACAATTAACTGTTAGTTTTTTCTTTCCTTCACAAAGTAATAGCTTCTTACCATTACATTAGCCAAGAACTTTGAATAACAGTAGAAATAATAGAGCAATTGCTTATTTATTCAGGTACATAATGAGCAACTAATATGTTAGTATGTAGTTGTATCCACTGCCTCTTTGCATATGGAAGAAAAGAAAAATTTGATAGAGCTTTATCAAGTGATCCATCTGTGTGTATTTAGGAAGATTTGTTATATGGAAAGTATTATCTTTCGAGGGTAAAATATAGCTATTGGGTTTATTCATTTAGCAGTATGGCTAAGTTTAAATTAGAATAATTATGTTCTACAATCATTCTGAAAGTTGTTATCCTATTTTTAATTCTACTAGTGTTAACTTTATTTTGTAATACATGTACAATTCTCAATTTTCCCAATTGCCAAAATCAAAAATGAAACCTAAAAAATTCTTAGCTGGGAACAGTGGCTCATGCCTGTAATCCCAGCACTTTGGGAGGCCAAGGCGGGCAGATCAAGAGGTCAGAAGATCAAGATCATCCTGGCCAACATGGTGAAACCCCTGTCTCTACTGCAAATACAGAAATTATCTGGATGTGGTGGCACGTGCCTGTAGCCCCACCTACCCGGGAGGCTGAGGCAGGAGAATTACTTGAACCCAGGATGTGGAGGTTGCAGTGAGCTGAGATTGCACCACTGCACTCCAGCCTGGTAACAGAGCAAGATTACCTCTAAAAATAAAAATAAAAATTATTTCAGTTAGTTTAACTCCTTACACTATGGCTTGGTCTTTGTTAATTTAATGTGAGATTATAGACTAAAATTATTACTACTAAATGTTTCATTGTTATAGTATATACTTTCCATTTTAAAGCCCGTGGGAAGGTGAAAGGTGGGAGAAGGGAAAGGATCAGGAAAAACAACTAATGGGCACTAGGCTTAATACCTGGGTGATATAATAATCTGTATAACAAACCCCCATGATGCAAGTTTACCTATGTAACAAACCTGCACATGTACACCTGAACTTAAAGTTAAAAAAATAAATACTTAAAAAATTGTATGTATTTAAACAATTTAATGCTATCAATGATTTTAAACTACAATTTCTACAATTCTGAGATCATAGTTTTAAATAATCTTTCATTGATTAGCTAATATTTGACATTATTTTTCAGGAAAAAGATTATAAATATTTTCTGAACTTTAGTACTCTGAAAATAGCCTTTGGTTGATTTCACACAGGAAAGACAGAATGGAATTACTGAGTCAAATGAAATTCTGTCTTATTATATATTAGCCCTGGGATTCTTTTTGCAATGGAGAAATATCAGATCAGTCTGACTCTGATTCTTTTGTAGGTCAAATTATTTTCTCTCTATGTATTTATGTATATTTTTATTCATCATTTATATTAATCTGAGTTCCCCAGTGGGTAACAGAATTCACCCAAGATGGCTCAAATGAAAAGAGATTATTACTCACAGCGATGTAGGCAAGATTATAGGAACAAAACAGGCCTGGCAAGGCATTGAGAAAAAAACTAGCAATTCTTGGAAACCATCACCACCCCTAGAAATGAAGACATAGCTAAGGAAATAGTATTATAGAGGCCAGTGAAAACTAACTGTGGAATAGGGTCCTCCCAGTGGGATCTATCGCCTGAAAGGGACTTAACTACTGCCTAAAACTGTGTTGTAAAAGGAAGGAAGTGAGGAGAGATACTCTGAACCATCTCTTCTCTCACATTTCCATCACTCAGCGTGCCTGCCAGTGCTTTCTCTTGGCCAAACCCAAGGAGGAGTCAAATGGTGGGAGGGAGCCTGGGTAAAGTTTGCAGAGGTCAGCCTCCTGGAGCACAGAGCAGGGCAGAGAAGGATCCAGAATGAACCTGGGCAGCTAAAGAAGAATAGTCAGTTCAGAAATATTGCCTGGGCATATCTAGGTAATGGTCTTTGTTTATAACATATCCAGGAAATACAGACCCTTTCCTCTAAAAATTAACACTTGTTTATCCATTATTTCAGAAAAACTTTCTTGTATTATAGATTTGGTACTCATATGTGCTTATTTTTTCTTCTTAGCATTTTCTTCACTTTGTATTCCTTACTACTACCTTCTCATTCTTTCATACTTTAATCCTTTTCCGCTGTGGCCTTAGACAATGTTCAAGTTTATTTTCAATA
Source organism: Cebus imitator (assembly GCF_001604975.1). Classification (NCBI taxonomy): domain Eukaryota; kingdom Metazoa; phylum Chordata; class Mammalia; order Primates; family Cebidae; genus Cebus; species Cebus imitator. The sequence continues at coordinate 5,038,226 of NW_016107396.1, forward strand.
TTATTGAATCCATTTTCTGTCATATCAGTTGTGCTTCTTAAAGCCATCAGTGCAAAATTTAATTCTTGCATTGAATTTTAGTGACCTTTTTTAGTTTTCTTATTCCTGACAGCTTCCTAGTCTTCAGAGCTTAATCTCCTCTTATGACATTCTTGTTCATTCATAGAGGCCATCTTTGTTATCTTTTTAAGAATACAGTATTTTCTAAAGCTGTCTTCTATTTCTCATAACAAATAGTTTTCATAAATATTTGAGGGATCTTTTTCTTTTTTAAGCTGACTTCTTAAATCATCCTGATGCATTTTACTTTTACAGCTTTAAAGTATAATCTATGTAGCATAAATTCACTTAATTGTATAATTTAATGGTTTTTAGTAAATAGGCAGAGTTACACAACCATCACCATAACCCAAATTTAGGACATTTCTTTTCTTTCTTTCTTTCTTTCTTTTTTTTTTTTTTTTTTTT
>NW_016107396.1:5038723-5107072 GCF_001604975.1 Cebus imitator
CAAAATTTCTCTCTTGTTGCTCAGGCTGGAGTGCAATGGTGTGATCTTAGCTCACGGCAACCTCCACCTCCCGGTTCAAGTGATTCTCCTGCCTCAGTGACCCGAATAGCGGATATTACAGGCATGTGCCACCACACCTGGCTAATTTCATATTTTTAGTAGAGATGGGGTTTCTCCATGTTGGACAGTCTGTTCTCGAACTCCCTACCTCAAGTGATCCACCTGCCTGTGCCTCCCAAAGTGCTGAGATTACAGGCATGAGCCTGGCTGATTTAGGACATTTCTATCACTTCATAAAGATCTCAGATGTCCATTTGCAGTCACCTTCCGTTCTTAGCTCTAACCCCAATCAGCTACTAGTCTATTTTTGGAATTTATAGTTTTTATTTTCTGAATATTTCATATAATTACAATAATAAAATATGTCACCTTTTGTATCTGGCTTCTTTCACCTAGAGTAGTTTTTTGAGGTTCATCCTAGTAGCGTGTATCAGTAATTCATTTCTATTTATTTTCAGATAATATTTAATTGTATGTATGTACCACATTTTGTTTATTCATTCAGCAGTTTTTGGACATTGGAAATTTTCTCATTTTATAAATAATGCTGTTATAAACACACGCACAAGTTTTTGTGTGGATGGATATATGTTTTCATTTCTCTTGGGTAGATAGCTAAGATTAGATTTGGAGGTCATATGGTGAATTTGTGTTTAATTTTTTTAAAGAAACTGCCAACTGTTTTCCAAGGGGGCTGCACCACTTTACATTCCCACCAGCAATGGATGAGGGTTTCACTTTCTCCACATTCTCATCAATACTGATTGTGTATCTTTTGTATTATAGTCTACTCGGCATCAAATGATACATCATTGTGGTTTTAACTTGTTTCCCTAATGATGTTGAGTATCTTTTCATCTGCTTATTGTCCACACATATATTTTATTTTACGCAATGTCTATTCAGAATGTTTAGCCCATTTTTAATTGGATTGTCTACTTATTTTTGAGTTCCAATTTAAGCTCTGTCTGTATTCTAGATATGTCTTTTATCAGATGTATAATTTGAAAATGTTTTCTACTTGAGTTTGTCTTTTTACTTTCTTAATAGCATTTTTGAAGTGCAAAAGTTTTCCATTTTGATGAAGTACAATTTATATTTTTTTTTTGTTTTATCACTTACACTTTTGGTGTCACATCTAAGAAATCTTCGCCAAACCTAAAGGAAGATTCACTTCATGCGTGTGTTCTTTCCCCCAAGACTTTTTTCTTTTTTAGTATTTTATTCTATCAGCAATGTGAAAACAGATTCCCCTGAGACTTTTATGGATTTAGCTCTTACATTCAGATCTACAATCCAGTTTGAGTCATGTTCATGTGTAGAGTGAGTTGGGGGTCTAAATTCATCTTTTTGCACGTGGATCTCGAATTGCCCCAGCACCATTTGTTGAAAAGACTATCGTTTCCCCATTGAATTGCAATTTTATCTTCTTTTCTCCTTTTTCTTTCTCTTAGAAAATATCATCATTGAATGTCAAGCATTCTTTATAGATTCTTTAGATACTCATTGTACGGCTTTTTTTTCTTAGTCCCTCTCACTATCCACTTGCTATTAGTTGCCCCTTCTCAGAGCCAAAGGTATAGAACAGCTTGACCTGCACAATTCCAGCTCAATTACTGATGATGGTAAACATTCAGCTAGTTCTGGCTTGTTTGACTAAAGCAGGAAAGGCGGCTACTACAGCACTCAGAAGCACTGACTCTGAGAGAGACATAGCTTAGAAATATTTCAAGCAGCTTGTAGTTGTTCTTTACCTAACTTTAGTATATGAAAAACAATAAACCTCAACATGGGTACTCCGAAGCCTCTTCTACCTATGTTTCTTCCCCTGAATGTTTGGATGAGGCAAGAATATATCTCATGATTCATTGCACAGCCAGTCACCTAGCTCTTTTTCCTTGCATAATTCCTACTTGTTTGAAAATTTAACAACAAGAGAGCTACAGTATTGGCTGTGCAATACTTATGCAGCCTGTAATCTCAGCACATTGGGAGGCCGAGGCAGACGGATCACCCGAGGTCAGGAGTTCGAGATCAGCCTGGCCAACATGGTGAAACCCCGTCTCTACTAAAAATACAAAAAAAAAATTAGCCTGGTGTGGTGGTGCATACCTGTAATCCCAGCTACTTAGGAGGCTAAGGCAAGAGAATCGCTTGAACCCAAGAGGCAGAGGTTGCAGTGAGCCGAGATAGTGCCATTGCACTCCAGCCTAGGTGACAGAGCAAGACTCTGGGAATACTTACGCATGTATTGGGGAAAATAGGATTGGGATGCAGAAGTTTTAGCTGGCTGATTGATTTTTTAATAACTTTATTGAATCATATTTTACATAAAATATAATTTATTCCAACAGTACAATCCAGTGATTTTGTAGTAAATTTCCAAGTTGTGTGACAATGACCATAAATCAGTTTTAGCATGTTTTCATTACCATAGTAGTAAGAGTTTCAAGCCCATTTCCTGTTAATTCCTATTTCTTCCTTCCCTTTGGCTACCTCCAGGCAACCATTAATCTACTCCTTTAATCTATAAATTTATCTTTTCTAGACATTCATATAAATGGAATTATACTATATGTGGTCTCTTAGATTTGGCTTCTTTTACTTAATATAGTGTTTTTCAAGTTCATCTGTGTCATGTCATGTATCAGTAGTTTATTCCTTTTGTAAATTGCCAAATAATATTCCATTGTGCAGATATCATATTTTATCTATTCATTTACCAGTAGATGGAATTTTGGGTTGTTTCCAATTTTTGGTTATTATGAAGAATGCTGCTAAGAATATTATTGTGCAAATCCTTTGTGGATATACGTTTTTATTTCTCTTGGGTATATACCTAAGGAATTGCTGGGTCATTTGGCAAATTTATATTTAACCTTTTAAGAAACAGGATGTCTAGTTTTTACTGGGCTGCATGTCCAATCCTTCTGTTTCAGACATTGAAAGCCATTTATTAGACAGCTTAATTTCTTGTTTGAATTCCTCTGATGTTATTGTTAAAAGAAAATTTCCTCAGATTCTGGTAAATGTTTCACTACCACCTTAGTTTTTGGTATTACTATGTTTACATTTTTGTCTTTGCCTTCAGATATATTTTAATCAGAAGTAAATGATAGCTTCATGCTATATTAACTCAGAATTCTGTCCATTTGAGTAACAACATGAATAGGGTAAATTTTCTTTAAAAAAAATAATACTTTAGGAAATATATCTGGTTCATCTTTGATTACTTTCCTTAACTTCATTAATACATGGAATATTTTATTCCTATGGCAGTGATATCTCATGCTCTGTGTACATGCATGTACTTCCCTCAGGTACTTATTTATTATTCATTAAGGCACTACTATATGTGTAGCTCTTAAGTTACTCTCATGTCCAGAAAAGATGGGTGTGCATGTATGTGTATTTTTCAGCATTATATCAAGAAACTAAGGAGTTTCCTTAGCCTAAAACATGGTACTTACTTTTGTTCAAGTTAAATTTTCAGAAAATTAGTGACTGTCGATTTATTCTAAAATAACTTAGAAATGAGCTGACTCATTTGAACACATACCAGTACAATTCCAGAGGATATCAAGATGCCTGTTAATATGAAGTAAAATCAAATTATAACTTATCTCAATGGGCATGTCTTCTAATATTTGTGATAGATTTCAAAATTACCTATTTGGAATATGGATAGAGGTTTCAGAGATTCTGATTGTCCTTTTATTTTAGAATTCACTAAGCAGTTTTTAAAATGTGCTGAAATGGATGTGTTATTTGCTTTTAAAAGATTGGGCTCTGTTCTTTGACCTTTTAAATATACTTTGAATTTTTAAACTAAAACTAATTACTTCTGCCTCTGCTTTCCTTATCATTAAAAATAGGAAAAGACCAATTCCTGAAGAATAGTTGATTCTCATATGAAAACAAAAATTTTTTAATCCATTTAAGATTTGCAGAGAAAATATTCTATAATCATACTTTATTCATGATTTGTACTTAATGGTACATGGATAGAGATTACAGAAGTTGTGATTGTCTTGCTTTATTGATGATGTTTTCATAAATTTGGAACAAAAAGTTAACTCAGTTTTTCTTCTTCTGCTATTTTTTTTTTCAGGTTACTTCAATTATGTCCCTAGTAAATACCTATTAAATGCTAATTTAAAAAGATCTAGGCAGGATTCTTCTTACTAGGAACCAAGGAAGATATAAGCAAGGATAGAACAAAAAATTAGAATGTTGTCAACATACTAGAATGAAAAACCTGAATTTACAAAATGAAATTTAATATGAATTAATGCAATGTCTTGAAATTTGATTTTTTTTTATTCACACAAGTACAAGAGGAGTGAAAATATTCATAGGGGCCGGGCGCGGTGGCTCACGCCTGTAATCCCAGCACTTTGGGAGGCCGAGGCAGGTGGATCACGAGGTCACGAGATCAATACCATCCTGGTCAACATGGTGAAACCCCGTCTCTACTAAAAATACAAAAAAATTAGCTGGGCATGGTGGTGTGCGCCTGTAGTCCCAGCTACTCGGGAGGCTGAGGCAGGAGAATTGCTTGAACCCGCGAGGCAGAGGTTGCAGTGAGCTGAGGTCATGCCACTGCACTCCAGCCTGGCGCCTGGCAATGGAGTTAGATTCTGTCAAAAAAAAAAAAAAAAGAGGAAAGAAAGAAAGAAAGGGAGGGGGGGAGGGAGAGGGGGAGAGGGGGGGGGGGAGGGGGGGGGAGGAAAGGGAGGGAAAGGAGGGAAAGGAGGGAAGGAAAGGAAGGAAAGGAAGGAACGGAAAGACAGAGGGAAAGAGAGAAAGAAAATATTCATAGGTATTTACACACAAAAAAAGGCTTAGGAAGTTTTGTTGACCGTAAACTAGATATGAATTCATGTTTTATGATGAATATTTGAAAGAACTGGGGAGTGCAGATGGCCTGAAGAAGAAAATATTTGAGATGTAATTACTCTCTTCCAATATTTGAAGAGATATACCACCTATAGAAGATAAATTGTTTATTTTTTTAATCACTTTAAATGGTTTTTAACTTTAAGTAGATTTGTGATCAAAATAAAGACTTTGTTATTCATTAGAGCTATCTGTAAATGTCATGCATCCCCTACTGCATAGAGAAGCAAGCTTCTGGCTACCAGAAAAACACAGGTAGGGTGTAGGTGGTGTAGGAAAGATTTTTGTAAGGCACCAGATGGAAGGTTGTGTTTCTTGGACTCTTTCCACATACATGACCTTGGCAGTCCAGGGCAGAGTTTGAACATTCCAGTGTCAGTAGAGGCCAAGCAGTGTATATAAATGAGTGAAGCTGTCTATGTTGGAAGTGATGGAGCAAACTGGAGAGTGTATGTAATCTATGTCTTTTTTTTTTTTTTTTTTTTTTTTACTTTTCATTGTGTTGTTTTTATTGTTGTTTTTTTTGATACAGAATCTCACTCACCCAGGCTGGAGCGCAGTGGCATGATCCTGGCTCACTGCAACCTCCACCTCACAGGTTCAAGTGATTCTAGTTCTTCAGCCTCCCGAGTAGCTAGGATTGTAGGTGCCCACAACCATGCTCAGCTAATGTTTTGTATTTTAGTAGAAACAGGCTTTCACCATGTTGTTCAGGCTGGTCTCAACCTCCTGAGCTCAGGCAATCCACCCGACTCAGCCTCCCGAAGTGCTGTAATTACAGGCATGAGCCACTGTGGTCAGCCAAGAGCATATGTCTTAATATTCAATTTTAACCCAGCATTGCATGCCGTAATCTGGACCCAACTTTACCCGTTCTTCAGGTGTTTCAGGTGAAACTGGAAATTTGGATTTTTCAAATGTAAATGGTTTACATTTTTTAATTTGGTAACTAATTCCAAACTTGCTTCTACATCCTTTCAGTGTATTTTGGAAATTAATGAATTCTCTGACCTTTAAATTTGTATTATGAAATATAAATACGTAATTGTGTAAAGAATGATTTTTAAGCACTCGTGTAATGCCCACCCCTTAGTGTCCTGCCATCTCGTAATGGCACATTCAAGCATATTTCTTACAGGATTCTAAACATGATCGAACAATATTGCTGATTTCACTGCATTAATGAGTTCAAAGCTGGTTGAGATGCAGCGTGGAATAAACTGGGCAGCTCATCATTTCACCTTATAAAAGTCGACCACAGTTTTTTCCTTTGCCTCAATTATAAACAAAGGCTTTAAGGAACTGTGGTCACTACCCAGACATAATTTTCTAAGTGTCTTTTAATTATTCAATGCAGTGATGCTTAGAACCCAATCCATTAACAAGAGTAAATTAGAATACATCCCTGCATTTGTTGTTGTCATCCATGGTTTAATAAACATACCTTTACTGTGGCTCTAAGATATAAAGTAATTTTTAATAATCTTTATTTCAAAAGTCATTAACAAGTTTCTCAGATTTTTTAATACTCTAATCTGAGAAATATCCCAGTCTTAAATCCATTTGCTTGGGTGGAGTTCTCTGAGGCTTTTGCATGGTGCCATCCAAGTATAATACATGATATATTAAAGATGCACTTACCAGGGCTGGGCGTGGTGGCTCACGCCTGTAATCCCAGCACTTTGATCATGAGGCAGGCAGATCACGAGGTCAGGAGATTGAGACTATCCTGGCTAATACAGTGAAACCCCATTTCTAAATACCAAACAAACAAAAAAAAGCCAGGCATGGTGGCACCGCACACACATGTAATCCCAGCTACTGGGGAGGCTGAGGCAGTTGAATTGCATGAACCCAGGGGCAGAGGTTGCAGTGAGCCGAGATTGCATCACTGCACTCCAGCCTGGGCAACAGAGTATGACTCTGTCTCAAAAAAAAAAAAAAAGAAGAAGAAGAAGAAGAAAAAGAAGGCCTTACCATGTTGGCTTTGATTTTTTAAAAGCAAGATCGTCTTGCTTTGTGATCAGTTTATCATTGTCAGTTTGACAGACCCTCTAATAACCCATACCCTGCTCCAAAAGAAGGTTCTACAATGATGAAAGAGTTACTTGTATCATAAATTATTTCATTGGTAGCCTTGAGTTTCTTGGAGAATCTCAGAGAAGCTTAGAAAATACAGAGGCCAATTCTTCCAAAGGACTCAGGAAATGTTTTGACCATATGATATGAACTACACAATGGAAGGCAGCCAATATTGAGTTCAAACCTGACCTTTAAAGGCGATGTTTTCATAAAGATCTTGTAGGCCTCAACTATTACCTTTTCTTGTCAATTATATTTCCTCCAGTTCTATTGTAACCACATCCCATTAACAAGAGAACCCTCTACTTTTTTTTCTTCTTTCTGATATCTCATAGTTTTTAAGATCTCTTAGATTTTCTGGAGTTAAGTTCAGCATTTTACTTTCAAGTTTCTGACGTACCTAAATTTCACTGTAGTTTTAGGTTGATGCAAAAGTAATTGTGGTTTTGCCATTTTAATGTTTAATGCCGCTAATTATTACAAAGTGTAAGGGTTATTGCTGAGTTTAAAATGAGGAAACTGAGGCCAGTATAAGAAAATTAAATGCCAATTTATTTAGCTCCCGGGCGAGGTTCCATGGTCCCGGGGAAAGGGGCCAGGGAAGACGCACCAACTTCCTGGGGCTTGGGGTTTTTATGGCTAGGAGGAGCGAGCAACAGCTGGGTGCTCTGTTCGACTCCAGGGGAGCGGGATTGAGATGGGGCGGGTTTTCGGGTGGGAGAACCGGCCAGGAGCCTTGCATCAGCTGGAGCCTTCCAGGGGAGCCGCGCCGCAGAGCTAGGTGCCGAGTGCAGAGCCTGGTGCCGGGTGCAGAGGTGGGTGTGTCCAACCTCCCGACGAGGCAACCGGCCTTACACAAAGCATGAGCATCAAGCATTATTACCAAGTAATACACTAGGAAAAGGGCAGAGATGTTCTAGTAATTACTGGCACCAAAGAATGACTTAGAAAGACACTGTACAATTGAAGGGCCATTGAAATCTATTTGGTCCTGTGAAAGTAATTCTGATTCTCACACAGAAAAAGACTTAAAAGTTCTCTCTTTTATTGGTAGCCTGCTTCAAGAATATGCTCTACAAATTGACTCCTTAATGTTCCTTAACAATAAAGAATTCACATAACTCTGTAGTCAATCAGATCTCTGCTGTAGATATATACTTAAGCACAACGGGAAAAGGATAGAGGAGCTAAGAAAAGGTAAATTCATTGGATTCTTTAATTTAAAAAAATAAAAAGAACACAATCACAGCTATTTTAGTTTGGCATTGTATCAGTTTTTAAGGAAGAAAAATCGTTTTCTCGGCTGTTAAAATTGGCTTTTTTTAAGGCATTCACTGGAGATTGATAGGCTAAAATAAGTTTGGCAGCCTCATAACTCAGAAGATAGGAAAGGTGCCTGCGCTTATGGGATGGAGGAAGGGTTTAGCTGCCTGGCAGAAAAGGGTTGGTTGATTTATTGGCAGATTCGGGTCTCTGCCTTCATGACATAAACATCTGTATGCCAGATATACCTCTTCACTTCTGACATATACCTCTATGACCATCTCCAGAAGGGAGTTAGAGTGAAAAATCCAGGACTTTTAAAATTTATTATTACCTTCTGGAAACAATTCCCAGATTTAAATTGGCAGTCAATTTTCTTTCCCGTACCTTTCAACATTGTTTCTTAGAATCAGTGAATTACTAATGTTTCTTTTCCTCCCTTCTTTTCTTTTCTGAAGTCTGGCTTTTTAAACTATCACTATAAGTGTGGAAAATCTAATCCTTAAATTAAAATTGAGAATGTTCTGGGTATTGTTCCGTTTGTATTTGTCTTTGTGCTTCAACTCCGTAAATTTACATAAGTAGGGAATTTTGTAAAATTTAAAGTTATTTTTCTCCTCTTACCTAAAAAAACTATAGAAACAGAATGATAAACAAAATTTGCCAAAACTAAAGGTGGAATGGACAAATATAAATTAGAAACATAGATAAAGGCATTGTGAAGATGTATATATTACTTTTTCCTAAAAATGAAGAATAAAAGCTAAGTTTAAATTAAAGAAATACTTCAAAAATGTACTGATTCACACCCAATAATAAGCTTAACTGTTAGAATGGAATTTATTAGCTTTTAACCCATATATACCTTTGGTTCTAATTGAAAACCTGCTATTATTAAGGGAAGAACCTGCAATTTATAACTGGAAAAGTGAACTTTAAAAATAATTTCTTTAAGCTCAGTTTCATTAAAAATTTTTTTCTGGAATCAAAATAGTGGCAAAGGCAGGGGAGAAATAAAAACAAGAAAAATACATTAAGCTTTATTTTTCTAATATTTGATAACCTTCCTCTAATATTTGATAAGTTCTTCCTCTTAACCTTTTACATTCATTTTTTTTTGTTTTTGCTTTTATGGTATTTGCATAAGGGATTATGTTTTATAAATATGGACTAAATTCATAAGCCCAATGTATTTTTTAATCCCAGTGGTGAAAAATGTTTGGCAGGTGTGTCAGTGGGTTTTTGCTGTGTAGCAGACCATCCCAAAACTTAGTGGTTTAAAACAACATTTATGTGCCTCATAATTCTGTGGCCCATTATTTTGGTTTTTCTGGTCTCACGTAGGTCCATGCATGTATTTATGGTCAACTAACAGCTAGAAGGCTCTGCATCAAGGATTGACTGGCTGTTCACTAGGGCAATAGGAGCAACTGGGCCACACGACTTTTCATGGAGCAAGCTAGCCCAGACTTAGAACACAGGGTAGCAGATTTCCAAGACAGAGTGAGCAGAAGTGTACAATCTCTCAAGGGTAGACTCAGAACTAGCATGCCATTTCTGCCATCACATTTTACAAGTCAAAGTAAGTCACAAGGCCAGCTCAGTTAGAAGAGGTACAGAAGTAGACTCTGCTGTTGTTTTTTTTTTTTTTTTTTTCCTTGAGAGAAGGTCTTGCTGGAGTCTAGCTAGGGTTACCTAGGTTGGAGTACAGTGGTGGGTTTGTAGCTTATGACAGCCTCGAACTCCTGGGCTGAAGCTATCCTCCTGGCTCAGTTTCCTAAGTAGCTAGGACTAGCCGCATGCCACCATTACTGGCTAACTTTTAAACATTTTTGTAGAGATAAAGTCTCACTGTGTTACCCAGGCTGGTCTATTCACATATTCCCATTTACAGACATACCTCAGAGATATTGCAGGTTCTGTTCTAGATCACTGCAATAAATCAAGTCACACTATTGTTTGGTTTCCCAGTACATATAAAAGTTATGTTTATACTATACTGTCATCTGTTAAGTGCACAATAGCATGATAATTTTTTAAAAAGTATATACATTAATTTTAAAATACTTTATTGCTAAAACATGCTAAGGATCATCTGAGCCTTCAGCAAGTCATCATCTACCTGGGTGGTGGGTCTTCCCTGGATGGTGATGGCTGCTGACTGATCAGGGTGGTGGTTGCTAAAGATTGGGGTGGCTATGACAATTCCTTTAAATAAGACAACGATGGGGTTTGCCACATCAGTTGACTTTTCCTTTGATGAAAGATTGCGCTGTAGCATGCAATGCTATTTGACAGAATTTTACCCCCGGTAAAACTTGTTTCAAAATTGGAATAAATTCTTTCAAACCTTCCCCCTGTTGTATGAAGGAAATTAATGGAATATTCTAAATATTTTGTTGTCATTTCAACAAAGTTCATAGCATCTTCACCAGGAATAGAGTTTATTTCAAGAAATCACTTTCTTTACTCATCCATAAGAAACAACTCCTTATCCATTAAAGTGTTATCAGGAGCTTACAGCAATTCAGTCACACCATCAGGCTATACTTCTAGTTTCTTGCGATGGTCACCACATTTGCATTTACTCCCTCAACTGATGTCTTGAACCCCTCAAGTCATCCCTGAGGGTTGGAATCAACTTCTTCCAAATTCTTGTTAATGTTTTGACCTCCTATCAATCATGAATATTCTTAATGGCATCTAGAATGCCATTCCTTTCCGGAATGTTTTCAATTTACTTTGCCCAGATGCATCATAGGAATCACTATCTGGTAGCTATAGCCTTAGAAAATACATTTTTAAAATAATCAGACTTGAAAGTTACTCCACGATCTATGGGCTGCAGAATGGATTTTGTGTTGGCAGGCATGAAAACAACATTAGCCTCCTTGCACATCTCCATCAGAGCTCTTGTTTGACCAAGTGCATTATCAACGAGCAGTAATCTTTTGAAAGGGATCTTTTCTTCTGGGTAGCAGGTCTCAAGAGTGGGCTTAAAATATTCGGTAAACTGTGCTATAAATTGATATGCTGTCATAAAGCCTTTGTTGTTTCATTTATGGAGCAGAGCAGACTAGGTTTAGCATAATTCTTAATGGCCCTAGGATTTTCAGAAGGGTAAATGAGCATTGGCTTCAACTTAAAGTCATCAGCTACATTGGCCCCCAACAAGAGAGCCTGTCTTTGAAGCTTTGAGGCTAGGCATTGACTTCTCCTTTTTTGCTATGAAAGTCCTAGATGGCATCTTCTTCCAATAGAAGGCTGTTTTATCTACGTTGAAAATCTATTATGTAGTGTAGCTACCTTCACCAATGATCTTACCTGGATCTTCTGAATAACATGCTGCAGCTTCTATATCAGCACTTGCTGCTGTACCTTGCACTTTTATGCTATGGAGATGCCTTGTTCCTTAAACCTCATGTATCAACATCCACAAGCTTCTAACATTTCTTCTGCAACTTTCTCACCTCTCTTCTTTAACTTTCATAGAATTGAAGAGCTAGGGCCTTGCCCTGGATTAAGCTTTGGCTTAAGGGGGTGTCGTGGGTGATCTGATCTTTTATCCAGACCACTAAAAGTTTCTGCATATCAGCAATAAGGCTGTTTTGCTTTCTTATCATTTGCGTGTTCACTAGAGTAGTACTTTTAATTTATTTCCAGAACTTTCTCTTTGCATTCATAACTTGGCTAAGAGGTCTACATGTTTGTCACAAGAGGCATAGGTTTTGGTTTGTCTTGGCTTTGGACATGCCTTCCTCACCAAGCTTAATCATTTCTAGCTTTTGATTTAAAGTGAGAGACATATGACTCTTCCTTTCATTTGGATACTTAAGAGGCCATTGTAGGGTTATTAATTGGTCTTATTTCAATATTGTTGTGTCTCAGGGAATAGAGAGCCTGAGGAGAGGAAGAGAGCTGGGAGAAGAGCCAGTCGGTGGGGCAGTTAGAGCACACACAATACTTAAGTTAGCCATTTTATATCAGCACAGTTCATCATGCCCCAAAATAACTGCAAGAGTAAAATCAAAAATCATTCATACAGATTACCATAACAGATATAATAATAATGAAAAAGTCTGAGATATTGGGAGAATTACCAAAATGTAACAGAGACACAAAATGAGCAAATGCTTTTAGAAAAATGGCAACGATAGACCTGCTCAATGCAAAGTTTCCACAAATCTTAAATTTGTAAAAATTATGATATCTGTGAAGTACAATACAGTGAAGCTCAATAAGTCAAGGTGTGCCTGTGCTTTATATCAACTCTAGATTACTTATGATACCTACTACAATGTAAATGCTGTGTGAATAGTGGTTTTACCGTATCATTTTTAAATTTATATTATTTTTTATTATTGTACTTTTTTAAAAAATTCAATCTGCAGTTGATTGAATCCACAGATGTGAAACTTGTAGATACAGAGGGCCTGCTATATGTGATACGTCTTGTTTTAAATACTTTTCGGCTCATACAATTTTTGCTCTTTAGTGTTTTCGTTGAAAAGCCGGAGACATTTTTGTTTTTCCAGCTTTAAGAAGAACTTTAAAAGTAGACCTTTTCAAATGAGCTTTTATTGTTTATTTGTTTTTATCATTTATCAACTTTTAGCAATGCTTCCAAAACAAATCTAGGTAAGAAATAAAGCTGCAGGAGCTGTTTCCTCATTGAACTGACTACTTTGTGTCAGGTGTGTTTCCAAGAGCAGGAGCTATAACAAAGACCAATTCTAAGAGCCTGCTCTTGTGGAGCTCACACTGCAGAATGAAAAAACAGACACGAAACAAACAAATGCACAAGTCAGTTGGTGAGAGGAGCTATGGAGAAAAGAAAAGCAGGATTAGGAAGACAAGGCTTATGCAGAGGAAGGGAATGGGGGAGGGATTTGCTTTTTTACATGAAATGGCCTGGGAAGTTCTCTCTGATTACGGACCCTGAAAGAGACTGTGGGAGTCGGTCATGAGAATGTATGAGGGAAGAATGTTGCAGGGAGAGGAAGCCATAGTCCAACGGCCCCAAACAGGGGCATGCTCAGCATGTTTGAGGAACTGCAAGGATGCCTGTGACACTGGAGCAAAGAAAGCAGTGAGGAGTGTGGTGGGAGAGGAGGTTGAAGGGCTCATTTGGGATGTGGGGTGGGGGGTGGAGCGACCACATAGAGTTGGCTGGTGGTTCACAGAGCCAGCTACACATTGTATTCACCCTGGGAGCTTTGAAAAAATGTCTGGGCCCAATCCCAAAATCTGTTTTAGTTGGTCTGGGTTGAAGTCTGGTCAAGTCTTTATAAATGTAGTGTGTAGTCAAGGTCTGGTGTACCTTAATAAAGCATGGACTCTGACTCTGAGTGAGACGGGAAGCCACTGAAAGATTTTGCACCGAATGACACAGCTTGATCACCCTGGCATGTGCCTCTTCTTCACCCACATTCCCCTCTGGACCTTAAGCTCATGCCTTAGTATGAAGCTTGGGATCCTGCCTCACCCTTTTAGGGAAGAGAGTGAATATGGTCCTGAGCAAGCTTTCTGGGCACTTCACCCGTTCTGCCTCTGCCAGGCTGTCTGGGTAAGTGTCAAGAATGTAACAGAAGGAAAAGAGGAAGACTTCTAGGAACAAGAGCCCCTCCGGTCCCCTTCCAAGACAAGTTTGGGGACAGTGCTCCCACCTTTTCTAGTTTCCTTCCAGCCTTTAGCCGGCACTCCCTGGGCCTCCCTCCCAGCGTTACCCTATAATCACAGTGTTTGCAGATTGATTTAAGAAGCAGTAAGTGGTGATCCCTTCTGCTGATCACTATGTTGAAAATATGATAATTCCCGCACTTGTGTCATATAAGTATCCTAGGGCCCCAAACCCTACAGTCATGCTCTGTTACCATAGAGGATATATTCAGAAATAATATAAGCCTGCTCTCTAAATTGCACCTTTTTGCCTTTGAAATAACAGTATAATAGAGTATAACAGAGCGGTAACTCTGAAACTGGCTAATTTGCATCCTGGCTCTAACACTTACTAGTTAGCTGAGTGATATATCCATTGTGTGCTTCAGACAATGGTGTCAATAAGGCTGTCGTCCATCCTAATGAGTAGATACATATAAAGTACTTAGAAAAGTGCATGAGTGTCCAGCGCAGTGGCCCACACCTATAATCCCAGCACTTGGGGAGCCCAAGGCAGGCGGATCACGAAGTCAAGAGATCAAGACCATCCTGGCCAACATGGTGAAACCTGTCTCTACTAAAAATACAAAACTTAGCTGGGCATGGTGGCGCACACCTGCAGTCCCAGCTACTTGGGAGGCTGAGGCAGGAGAATCACTTGAACCTGGGAGGCAGAGGCTGCAGTTAGCCAAGATCGCACCACTGCACTCCAGCCTGGCAACAGAGTGAGGCTCCATTTCAAAAAAAAAAAAAAAAAATTGTATGACACATATTTAAGGCTCAAAAAATTTAGATATTAATGTCTCTATAGTTTCCTTCTTGATTTAATCACCACACAAATGAATCTCTCTTTAATTTTATCAACAGCAAAGGAGAACACTATATACATAATATATCTTTATAATAATATATCTTTAGGCACATTCTTCTCTGTTGTTTAATTCATGAAAACATAAGGATGCCACATATTAAGTGGAGTAAATTTTAATTGAGAAAAAGAAGGTAATCTCAAAACATTTTTAGAAAACAAACAACCCATTTTATATCATTGCTGTGCAAACATAATTACTGGCAGAACTCTCTAATTCCTGGCCTTTGCATGGTCAAAAAGAACAGCAGCCTCTTTTGGACAAGCTGAGGCTGGGAATGTAAAGAATTAAGAAGTGGACAAGAAATGTTTTCAACATATTTATCTACAGAACCATCTAGAGAAGTGCCTGCTTTGCCAGCAAAGATGAAAATCTGAGATCTCATTGTGACCTCCCAAACTGCTTCCCTAGCAGAGGTTACTAGAATTAGTGGACAATGGTGGGGGAGCCCGACAAGGAACGTTACACAGTTTTATCCTCACAGGAAAGGAACTACTTGGATTTACATTATTTCTTTAACTGTCTGTAGCCACAAAAATGTCTCATCTTTGTTTCATAGGGTTCAGAAAGTTAATAAAAACCTACTGGAATATAAAAAGATGATGAAATATTTATCGAAAATGCAAATGTGATACTTAAACGTACTAGCAGCCCTAAAGGCACCTGAAAGCCAGTGTTCCTTTATTCGAGGGGAAAGCTTTACTTCAGAGCTTTATTTGAGCTTAATACCCCACCTGAGTGATATTTAAATAAAAGTAAAACAGAAAATGCCTCTTAGGAAAGAATGCCCTAATTTCAGCATTTCTCTTATATTAATATAGAGGTCTCATTTTAACATTGCCCACAGGATAAAGTCTAAATTTCTCAGCTGTACATGCTGACCTCAATCTTTTCTGCATCTTCTTCTACCCCATCTCTTCAGTGGCCCTACCTCCATTACTTCTTTTCAGAACTTAATGCATCTGAAAGGCACACTCATTCCTCTATATCTTTACTCCTGAAACAGTTTGTTTAGTGTTATTCCTGTTGAAATTTTGCACATCTTTCAAATGTCAGTTTTCTTGGATGATTTTCTGATTCCCTGGATCTGTTCCTTTGCTCTCTCAGTCCCTAGTTCTTCATTTATTGCCCTGAGGCAGCTCTGCCCACTGTTTTTACTAATTGCATCCTTTTATCATCATAAACAGCTCTTTGGGGAAGGAGTACAATATTTCTTAGTCATATGTGTTTGGCATATATACAGTACCACATATAGACCAGAAACTAAATATCTATGAAATGAATGAAATATGAAGACCAAAAAACATTTCTGGAACTAGAACATATATTCCCTCGAATCCCTTGCATGTCATCTCTATCTCACAGCCATTTTTACTGCCACCCTTGTGTCTTTGTATGTCTTCTATGACAGTCTAATTATGACATTCCTTGCTCTATTAGGAGCATGTAGTGCTCCAAATTGACCCTAGGACAATAATTTGACCTGAATGAGATAAAATTCAATCTTTATTCAATGTCCTTTAAGATCTGACTTATGCCACCAGCAAATCTCACGTCACTCCTCCCCTTTCACTCTGTTACACCCATGCAGCATTTCTGTGTCCCAGAAATGAGTTTTCTATGTGGAATGCCTTGTTTTTCCCTTTTCCTCCTCTTCATCTTCCATTGGCTGACTACTCATGCACCAGATTCTAGATAAGATGTTACTCATTTTGGAAATTATCCCCAGCTTCCCACACCATCTCCAGCCCCAGACTAGATTAAGTCTTTCTCCTTTGTGATCTAATAGCTAACAGTTAGATATCAGAAAGACTTGGGTCAAGATCTGATGCTATTGCTTACCAACTAGTAACTTCAGACCCTTGCA
Source organism: Cebus imitator (assembly GCF_001604975.1). Classification (NCBI taxonomy): domain Eukaryota; kingdom Metazoa; phylum Chordata; class Mammalia; order Primates; family Cebidae; genus Cebus; species Cebus imitator. The sequence goes on from NW_016107396.1 coordinate 5,055,422, forward strand.
AACTTTAGCTTATTAAATCATAGATCACTGGGCCCCATCCCCAGAGTTTCTGAATCAGTGGGTCTGGGATGAGTCTTGAGAATTTGCTTTTCCAAGAGCTTTCTGGGTGACACTGATGATGATGTTCTGAGGAACACAGAGAGAACTGATGATTTTGATAATTTATTCATCTACCTCTGTTTACCACTGTAAACTTTAGTTTCAGCATCTGCACAGTAAGGCTAAAAGGAGTGTTTGAAAATTAGTTGAGATAATGTATGTGAAGGAGTTGACATGAATTAGGGCTCAGTAACAGTAAATATTGTTTTTGCATTATCATTGCTTTCATCACACTGTGTTGAATTGCATACTGAAGAGATCATGCCAAGTAAACTGAGAACCCCAAAAAGAGCAAAGATCACATTGGTTTTATTATTATTGTGTCACAGGTATCTTATGAAGTGCATTAGTAGTCACTAAATAAACATATAATGGAGTGAATTCAAATACAAGCATTCGATAAGTATTTATCTTAATTGAACCCTTCTTGTAGGTAGCCCCTACCTAGAATATTCCAGGTTTCTTAGTTTTGCTCATGATATTCTTGGGACTGTTTTGTTGATTACTTCCTAAATTACTTTTTGGTTATGGTGAGTCAATCCCCAAACTTTCCTTTCTAAGAAGATTATACAAGCAACAGAAAGAACTTCTTCCTGTAAAGAACTAGAAATGAATAACCACGTGGGCTATTCATTTGTCTCTGTAGTCAGTTTCATACTGAATGAAAGCAGTTACAGCAAAGTATTCCCCTGCCTTCTGTGCTTGAACATATGCCTTTACTTAACAGGGGATATGGGTTAGAAATTAACATGTGAGGAATTTAATTTTCAGTTCTTTGCAAATTTATGAAGCCTCCTCTTTGGAAAAGCCTTTCCTATTTTTACTGTCAGTCTATACTCACTTCTTCTCTCTGACCTCAGAACCTCATATTTTGTATTCATACATTATTAGTTCAGCAAGTATTTTTTTCACCACCTGCCATGTGGCAAGCCCTATTCTTACAGTGGCGATGCCACACTAAAATAAAATACTGCTTCACAGACCCTAAAGCATAACATTTATCAACTTGCATTGTAATTGTTTGCTTCTCTGTCTCCTCCCCTGCTAAGTTTGAGCCTCCTGATGGTAGATGTGGTATCTCATTGAACTTTGAGTCTTCCTCTCAGTGTTTAGTGTATGGTAGACATTCATACATCTGGATAATTATCGTTTACATACAGAGACCCTTCTTATTATATTGGTGTGAGAAATGGAATTCAGCACCAGAGATCATATAACACTTGTCCTTGAAACAGTTTGGCACAAGATGTGTATTCTTTGACTTCCAAGTGTTGTTCGTTTGAATTTAAATTAGGATCAACCAGTAAAATGTGGGAGATTTTACATAACAATCCAGATTTCCAGCTTCTCTTGTAAAAGCCCACATTCCTGTATCACACATTGAGCTGAAGCTGTTGCTGGTCCACCTGCTCCTTGAGATGGGGCATGCCTTCTCCATTTCACTACAACCCCTAGTGTGCCCTATCATTTTGCACGTGTCAGGGAGGGGCAGGGGGGTGATGTGTGGTGAGAGGAGAATGAAATTCTTCCAACTCAACATAAATTTACGGAAAGTTTGTGTTTATAAGCTTATAGCAACCTAACTCCAACGTTGGAAATAATTTACTTTTTTTCTTCAGTGATGTGGAATGTTAACAAGCATTTGTTTTCATTTGAACTATATAGCATATTGAGTCATCAGTCTAAATTTTGTCTGTTTTTCTGCATTTTCACAGTAGGTTTCCTGTATTTCTCAAATTAGTTAAATAATTGCCAGCTACATTCTACTGTGATGTGTGTCCTAGTCCAAAGTAAAAATATATCTAAGTCTATCGGGTTTAGGAATTTTTTTCCTTCTTTTTTGATTATTGAACTAACTCTTTTTATTTGCTTTGGTTTTGTCATTTGAGACTAGAATACTTAAATACATAAAATTGAATTAAAATTATAGTTTATCCAACTAAATATATTCGTACTTTGTTTCAGTTATCCTTAAAAAGAAGAGGAAGCAAAGATTTGCCGAAATCTGAAAAAAAGGCTCAACAGACTCCCACAGAGGTATGTGGAAATAAAATTTCAACTAGTACATCAGGTACCTCTAAGTGTACATAATAATAAGCAACATTTATAAATAGATATAATGGCCAGATAAACTTACACAAAACAAAGTCAAATTTGCATATTAATTATGTGGCCATAGATACAGATAGTATAAATCAGTGTATTTACTTTTAAAGCCAGCCTTAACATCCCTATTAGAATTGTTTTTACATTGTAAGCACACAGAAAAAAATGTCATTTGTACTTTATATGCTGCTATATTTGAGAACTATACCCATGATGCTAATCTTGTCCTTTTATAATTAATAAGGTCAATAGAATAGCTGTTCCTATAGTGTTAGGGGAGAGTAAAGAAAGGAATGTTGCAGAGGGAAGTCAGAAGGGAGAGAAAGTTACATCTTTAGAGAGCCCTGGAATGAAGTAATTCTCCATACAAGTGATTGGAGAACCAAAAGAAAGGAGACAAAGAATAGAAATGAAACTTGAAAGATGTACTCAACATGAGCTTTTAAAAAACCTTACAAACACAGCCACAGTGCAGGCTGGCCCTGCTCCAAGGTAAACAGAGGTGCTGATACTTCTAAAGAAGATTTTTAAATGGAAGAGGAAACATTTGGGATAAAAGTAACACTATTGTTACAGAAAAGGGATTCCGATCCAGACCTCAAAAGAGGTTTCTTGGATCTTGTGCGAGAAAGAATTCATGGTGATCCCATGGAGTAAAGTGAAAGCAAGTTCATTAGGAAAGTAGAGGCATAAAAGAATGGCTGCTCCATAGACAGAGCAGACCCAAGGGCTGCTAGTTACCCATTTTATGGTTATTTCTTGATGATATGCGAAACAGGGAGTGTATTATTCATGCCTCCCCTTTTTAGAACATGTAGGGTAACTTCCTGATGTTGTCATGGCATTTATAAACTGTCAGGGCATTGGTGGGAGTGTAGCAGTGAGGACGACCAGAGGTCACTCTCATGGCCATCTTGGTTTTGGTGAGTTTTAGCCAGCTTCTTTATTGGAACACGTTTTATTAGCAAGGTCATTATGACCTGTATCTTGTGCCGACCTCCTATCTCATCCTGTGACTCAGAACACCTTCACCATCTGGGAATGCAGCCCCGTAGGTTTCAGCCTGTTTTTACCCAGCTCCTATTCAAGATGTGGTTGTTCTGGGTCACACGCCTCTGACATTATGACTCTCCAAAAACACTTGGCTAGATATTAACCTTTAAACTGTGTCAGTTGGAATCTATGGTACTGTAGTATACTTTTATGACTACAAGGCTTTTTTCACATTTGATAGATAATTTAACTAAAGTGATTTTAAATATTCAAAATTTGAAAAAGTTGATCTCAACCATAACATATTAACTGTATATTATTTTCCTTTTTCCTCCCTCTACCTGCTCTGTTCCTGCTGTTTTCTGCTGGTACTTGCACCAGAACATGTATAGACGTCAGCATTTCTAGAATCCCTGAGTCTCACAACCAAGACCACGATACCATTTTCTGTCCTTTCTCTCTGTTCCCCTAATAAGTCCCAGTATACTCTGTCATTACTGCTTTTCCACTCTGTCTTCGCTGTCACTTTATTCAACTCACTCTAAATATTTTGTTGTGAATCATTTCACGTGTTACCACGAATCTTCTTTCCTACATTGTTTTTAACCATAGTCTCTGATGAAGGAATTCTTGACTGCTTATTCTTGGCTTTATGGACCTCCACTCCCTATGCATGTGGGCAACTTTCCGCAAAAACATCCACAATTTTCATCAGTTTCTCAGTGAGGTCATGGACCTTACAAAAGTCGAGATGCCATGCAATCCACCAGCTTTTATTTCATGAGCAAAAACTTCCTTATTTATAAGTATACTGCAGCATTTGAAGTTTCTACTATCATTTCTAACACATTTATTTTCAGAGGTTATGACCTGTCACTTTTCAAAAAACCCACCCCAGGTGATTGATCAGGCTATCTCCGATGAGATATCTCAATTATAAAATGGTCCATTTTTACAAAATTATAATGTGATTCCATTGCTCAGTCAAGGTTGCGGGCCACCAATCCACGTATTTGTATTACTGCAAGTATACCATTCCATTGTAATTCTTGTTTATGTATTTATCTCTCCTACTTAGCCAGGGCATTTTTGTACACAGGGGCCATCTTACTCAGCTTTGACTCATCTGTGTCTAGTGATTGGCACTCTGCACGTGTTCAATACATGCTTTTAAATACTCCCATGTCTCCTTTTTCTAGGTTAAACCACACAAAATCGCCAACATGCTATTGAATTTGATGTACAGAAATAGCAATTTCTTTTTTTTTTTTTTCTGTGACAGAGTTTCACTCTTGTCACCCAGGCTGGAGTGCAGTGGTACAATCTCAGCTCATTGCAACCTCCAGCTCCCCAGTTAAAGTGATTCTGCTTCCTCAGCCTCCTGAGTAGCTTGGACTACAGGTGTGTGTCACCATGCCCAGTTACTTTTTGTATTTTTAGTAGAGATGGGGTTTCACCATGTTGGCCAGGCTGGTCTCAAACTCCTGACATCAGATGATCCACCCGCCTCAGCCTCCCAAAGTACTGGGACTATAGGTGGGAGCCACCACACCCCTGCCAGAAATGGCAATTTCATATGGTCCAACCCTCTATTATTCGTTTAGTTTTGTATTTTATTTTGTTAATTTGCTTCAGTTTCTTTGATCACTTCCTCACATGTTCCTCCTGCAGCAAAGTGAATTTATCTACAGAGAAATGATATTGCACAGCAATTAAGAACTGTAGCTCTAGGGCCAGGCTGCCTAGGTTGAAATCTCTGGCATACACTAGCTGTATGAACCTGGGCCCATTACTTATTTTTTTGTGTGCCTCTATTTCCTCATCTATAAAATTGGAATCATAATAAAGAGGTGTTGTACAGACTAAATGACTTAACATATGTAATTGATTAGAATGCAATTTAGTTTCTAGTAGCGGCTCTTAAAGTCAAAGCCAGGCTTTGCTCATTTCTTACTGGCCTTCATCATATCTTTATGGTCCCCTCTTCACATGTAATTCACATCTTGTTATGAGTGAATCTTTACCATACACAAAAATAAGAAGTAACTTGCTTCACACCTCAGAGCATTTTCATTTTTCTTGCCTACCACTCACTGTGGAAAATAGGAGCAAGTATTTACTGCTCAATTACTGTGGACCAGGCATTTTGCATGCAATTTCCTATTTTTTTCAATAATTATATATGATATTTCTATGCCAAGTTTCCAATGCAGCCTCATCTTAGATTACAAGATGAGGATGCAAGGCATATTGGCATACAAGGTTGTAAACTTTTGGCATTGCAAAAACTAGCACACTTTGTATCTTGAAAAAAGTTATTTTTAAATAAATGAAATAATTACCATGCCCATCAGCCCTTGATGCAGCTTCTTCCCTCATAATGAGTCTATTATATGCAGTCTATGTCCAAGTATTAAAATAATTGTTGTTTTCATTCTTTTGGGCAGGAGAGCTTACGTATACACAAATCAGATATCCCTCTCTTTTTTAGTTGCTTAACATAGCCCAGAGAAATGTTATTCTGCTTCAGTTTGTGCTTTGTATCACACCCACTGCTATGTTGGTTAGATTCAATTTGCAGTCTGTGCCAACTTTTTTTTATACTAGCAAATAAAGGCCTTGCCTTGTAATCAAGGATTTCCACCACATGTAACCCTACCTTGCTTCCCAGTCTCATCTACTCTTACATGTCAAATAAAACCTAGCCTATGTAAAAGCATATTTGACATTGTTCGTCGTGTTTCTGTTCAAACGCTTCTAGTTATTGGCCTGCATGACCTTAGACTTCCCCTCCCAAACATGTGACCATTTCTAATCCATCTCCCTTTCTTTTCTTCTTTTGGTTGCGTCTGTGACCATCATGGTAGCTTCAACCATCACCTCTGTGCCTCTCATCCACATGTCCTCACTTCTAGACCTGAGCTCTAAGTGCCAAGATGTAATCTTAGTAATCTAATCATGAGCCTGAGATTCAACATGAGTGTTGATGGGTGTTTCCACCCAGTATCCTTCCACCAAAACACCTCACAGACCACATTCTTAAAAACTTAACCATATTCTTCATACAAAACCATTTCCATTTGTACTTTTCAATTTAGTTAATAACTGAGTTTTGAGATTGTCATGAGAATGTATGAGAACTTCTGCAGGTTTCATTCCACTATCCTTTCACCAGACAGAGCCAACTTTATCCATTTCAGACTGATGGGAGTACATCTTATTTTAAAAGTGATCTAGATGGAATGCTTCTCTGTTCATTCTCTATCCTTGCTGTTGGCCATACAATCCAATGAGACACCTCAACTCAAAAACTCAGGGTTATCTATGATTCCACTGGTGATGTGACCTGAAACATTGTAATATGTCCTTGGTCTCATCCTCACTGAATTAGTGGGAGAGTCCCAACACATAGTATAATATATTGCAGGCAGCTTCTCTCTTCCCTTGTGAAATGAGTTCTTCCATCAAAGATTTCCATGACATACCCTCTTTTCCACCTCTCTGGACGCTGCTAAGGCTTTCTCATCTCTTCTGGCAGTCCCTCTCTCCTTTCTTCTAAACCTCTTCTGGAGGAAAGTGTATAAGCCAACACATCTTATTTCTTTGATTTTACACCATTGCCCTATTTTTCTTCTATTATGCTTCTTTTCTAGAGGCAACATGTGCAGTAGAAGGAATATGAGTTTGGGATTCAGCCTGAATACAGACTGTGCTCTTTCACTTGTGCACTGCCATGTTAATAAATCTCTCCTATCGGTAAAGGGGAGAGAGCATCACCTATCTTGAAGGGCTGATATAAGGATTTAATACTATATGGAATGGAATGGGATGTTCAGGCTCTGCACATCCAGCAGCTCTCAAACCCTTCGTATTCCCATTAGCAGATAGAAAGACAGGAGACCTGTGCCCTGTTCTCCATCTCTTCCTTCTCAAAGGCTCTGGGCGGTATTTACTGAGCATCTCTTGCAGAAGTTCATTATTCTCCTCACCTTATTCACCAGTGGTTTCTCCTTCTTTACCAGAATGCATCTCAAACACAGATGACTTGAGTACTGGGTAAGGAAAGAATTTTTATTTTCATTTTTTAAATGAATAAACCAAAGTTCACAGAAGTTACATGATTAGCTCATAACTTAACAGTTTGAGAAACTGTCCTTGGGAGATATGTCCTTAGACATAATAACATGCTTCTGTAATAGCCCTCAGAGAAAGATTTCCATTTCTCCTTTTGTACTTTTCAATTTAGTTAATGATTGGGCTCTGAGGTTGTCATAAGAATGTGTGAGAACAACTTCTATAGTTCCACTATCCTTTCACCAGGCTGAACCAACTTTATCCATTTCAGACTGATGGGAGTACATCCTAATTTAAATGTGATCTAAATGGAAAACCAGTAACAGTTTATCCCTGGATGGACCATTCCAGTATCAAACTTTCCTGACTTAAAGGCCTCTAAAACAACTCTCCTTTGAATAAAAACAGGGGGCAGATTATTTTCTAAGTGGCACAGAAATCAAGAGCCTGAGCATTCGTTTTAGACAGAACTGGATTCAAATTTCACCTTTGTCCTTTGCTATTCACTAGCTGTGTAACCTTGAAAGAGTTACTGAACATCTTTAAACCAGGAATTTTAATGCCTATTCCTAAGTTTACTCTGAATATCAAATTAGGTCATATTTGTAAAACAATTTACAGAACTTGGCTCAGTGTGACAAAAAAGTGGCAGCAAATGCATATGAACCACATGCTCCTTGAACAGATTGTATATTTATTACTGCAATAATGAAACAAAACAAAATGAAAAAAAAAAAAACACTGCTGAAATGATCATCAAACAGTTGTATGCAGCTACAACATATAATAACCTCTGAATGGTGGTGACCACAGCTTTTCTCTTTTCATATTCCTTTTACTTTTTGCTTACAGGGTGTAATATTGTTCTAATTTTTAATTTGCCAAAGAAGTTAAGCGGTCTGAAGAAAATACACAGTATCTACTTCTGTTTCTCTCTGCCATTAAATCTTGATTGCAACAAAAAGAAATTATTTTTCCAGGTGTCCTCATTTGGTTGTTCCTTGATTTACATAAAAATGATCTCCTATCCTTTTTCCCTCTTTTCCCCCAAATGAGGAGGACAATGAAGATCTGAAGTGCCAGCTGCAGTTCGTTAAGGAAGAAGCCGCTTTGATGAGAAAGAAAATGGCCAAGATTGATAAAGAGAAGGACAGATTCGAACACGAGCTCCAGAAGTACAGATCCTTCTATGGGGATCTGGACAGTCCTTTGCCCAAAGGAGAAGCCGGGGGCCCTCCCAGCACCAGGGAGGCTGAGCTCAAGCTACGGCTAAGGCTGGTGGAGGAAGAAGCCAACATCCTGGGCAGGAAAATCGTCGAACTGGAGGTGGAGAACAGAGGCCTGAAGGCGGAACTGGACGACCTGAGGGGCGATGACTTCAACGGCTCGGCCAACCCGCTCATGAGGGAGCAGAGCGAATCCCTGTCGGAGCTGCGGCAGCACCTGCAGCTGGTGGAAGACGAGACCGAGCTGCTGCGGAGGAACGTGGCTGACCTGGAGGAGCAGAACAAGCGCATCACCGCGGAGCTCAACAAGTACAAGTACAAGTCCGGCGGCCACGACAGCGCGCGGCACCACGACAACGCCAAGACCGAGGCCCTGCAGGAGGAGCTGAAGGCGGCGCGCCTGCAGATCAACGAGCTCAGCGGCAAGGTCATGCAGCTGCAGTACGAGAACCGCGTGCTCATGTCCAACATGCAGCGCTACGACCTGGCCTCGCACCTGGGCATCCGCGGCAGCCCCCGAGACAGCGACGCCGAGAGCGACGCGGGCAAGAAGGAGAGCGACGACGACTCGCGGCCGCCGCACCGCAAGCGCGAGGGGCCCATCGGTGGCGAGAGCGACTCGGAGGAGGTGCGCAACATCCGCTGCCTCACGCCCACCCGCTCCTTCTACCCGGCGCCCGGCCCCTGGCCCAAGAGCTTCTCCGACCGGCAGCAGATGAAGGACATCCGCTCGGAGGCCGAGCGCCTGGGCAAGACCATCGACCGGCTCATCGCCGACACGAGCACAATCATCACCGAGGCGCGCATCTACGTGGCCAACGGGGACCTGTTCGGACTCATGGACGAGGAGGACGACGGCAGCCGCATCCGCGAGCACGAGCTGCTCTACCGCATCAACGCGCAGATGAAGGCCTTCCGCAAGGAGCTGCAGACCTTCATCGACCGCCTCGAGGTGCCCAAGTCTGCGGACGACCGCGGCGCCGAGGAGCCCATTTCCGTGAGTCAGGTACAGTTCTGCCTATTGCGAGCCACGGCGGTGGCCAGGCTGGCCCGCGGAGCCGCGTCCCTGGGGGGCGTCTTGGCGCCCGGACCGCCGCGCCCCGCTTGAGGGAAGCCCCTCCGCTCAGGGCTGCGCTGGGGCCTGAAAGCCCCTGGCCGGCCCACCAGTTCTTCCACACTGTCCTCCTGCAGACCTGAGGTTTCTGTGACTCCATCACGTAGTCACCATTTCTTCCTCTTGTTTTGTTTAAAAGGAAAACTCAACACCGTTACCCTCAACTTCTATGGAAAGAGTAAAGGATTGTGAGGCACATTATTATTTTAGCAGGTCAATATTTTTCTCTATTACCCTGCTAGCAGATGGAACTGCAAGATGGTCCTGAGTAGGAATCTTTAACTGCTGATCTGTGGTTTTTGAGCCAAGATCCAAATTGAGTTTAGGGTTTTTTTAAATGACTAGACTGGGAGGCCGAGTAGGGCAGATCACTTGAGCTCAGGAGTTCAAGTCCAGCCTGGTCAGCAAGGCGAGATCCGTCTCTACAAAACATACCAAAAATTAACTGGGTGTGGTGGCGTGCACCTGTAATCCAAGCTACTTAGGAGGCTGAGGTGGGAGGATCACCTGAGCCCAAGGCAGGTCAAGGCTGCAGTGAGTGGTGATTGCACTACTGCACTCCAGCCTGGGCAACAGAGTGAGAGCCTGTTAAAAAAAAAAAAAAAAAAGAAAGAAAAGAAGAAGAAAGAAACTAAAACTAAATAAAACAGAATTGATGGCCAGGTGCTGTGGCTCATGCCTGTAATCACAGAGGCTGAGGAGGGCGGGAGGTCAGGAGTTCGAGACCAGCCTGGCCAACATGGTGAAGCTTTGTTTTGCTAAAAATACAAAAATTAGCCGGGTATGGTGGTGCACTCCTGTAATCCCAGCTACTTGGGAGGCTGAAGCAGGAGAATCGCTTGAATCCAGGAGAGGGAGGTTGCAGTGAGCCAAGATTGTGCCACTGCACTCCAGCCTAGGTGACAAAGTGAGACTCTGTCTCAATAAATAATTTAATTAAATAAAACCGAATTGATGGATAACTGCTGGTCAATGTAGAAACCAGTGGCAAAGAGACATGATTTTGTGTCTACAGCCTCCCAGAAAGGAACAAATGAAAGCCACTTTTTTACCTTAAGTTGAAATAACATGATGATTATTTCCAGAGAAAATCACTTTCAGTTGTATAGTGGAGAATCTCAGGACTGGGAAAGGAGTCTATACAGTAGCTTGAAGGCATCACTAATTCAGAGAAATAGTAATAACTATTCCAGAACAGGGAAAACCAGCATTTTTCCTCCATCCTGATTTGTAGAGGCACACCGGATGAATTGGACTGAGCTGCTTTGGCCAGGTATGGTGGCCATTTAAAGACCAATGCATTTTGTAAGAGTTAACCACATGAAAGATAATTTATGAAATAAAACAGGCAATGCTGTTTCCTCTGGCAAGCCTGATGTCCTGTAACCATTGGAGAACCCACGGAAGTACAACAGCATGCATGGCTTTTAAGACACGCAAGATATTTAAAAGCCAGTTTACATACAGAAGCATGATTTTAGATTAACTGCCTGTTGGTACAGATTGCAACCCTATTGCTTATTTATCTTGCATGTTGCTCCGCTTTGCTATGAATAAATATTGTTTTATGATAAAACTTGTTGAATTTTGATAAGTTTTCAGTTATACTCTCAGGGAAAATAATTGAAATTAGAGTGAGAGAAAGTACAGTGTATAACTAATATTGAGCTTTCAGATTTTATAGCTATAGACTTAAGGGAGGGTGGGGGTTCTTTTTTTTTTATCTTAAGTTGAATGAATACTTAAATTAGTTGATATGAATTTAAGTTTTAAAAATTATTATTAATTAACTCTTCTCTTTGTCTTTGCATTTACCTTCCCAGATGTTCCAGCCTATCATTTTACTTATTCTCATTCTTGTATTATTTTCATCACTTTCTTACACAACAATATTTAAACTTGTCTTCCTTTTTACACTGTTTTTTGTACTGTAAATCGTTCATCATTTACCATTCATTGTAGTATTTTCAGTTTGTTTATTTTGTTCACCCTTCAAGACAAGAAGTAAAAGAAGTATAATTTCTGTAGTAACCAATGTTGTAAAAACACTGAAGACTGCTTATTTCTTTAAAAAGACACAACTCATCTTACCACTATCAAATTCAATAAGAAGCCCAACCACTAAAATGTTTCAGGTAAGATATTAAGTGTGTCTTTTTTCTGTATGAATCATTTTAATTTTTGCTTCTGTTTTTTCATCCTGTTGGTCTCTTCTTGATAAATAATTGGCATATTGAATATAAAAATGGACTACATGTCTCATAATTATTTCTCAGTAGTTAACTATTATTATCCAAAAGCCGGACATTTACATTTTGGTCACACTTCCAAAAAGTATATAAATTTGTAAAGCACCTTTGCCAGGTTACATCAAACTAAAAAGATAATTTTGAGATCCAATAAATATCTGAAAAAATATGGGAAATGAAATGTGACCCTCATGAACACTAAGTAATGTGTTGTAATGCCGATGTGTTTTGTCTATAGAGATATGCTTGGAAGCAAGAGATTGGATTAGGTCTTAGTTCATTTAGGAAATAATTATCCCTATCCTACTCTATTTGACCAGATTCCCACCAAACCTGCCATTTCTACTTTTACTTATTATACTTGAAGTTGTGTATTGCTAATTAAACTTATTGCTTGGAATCCTAGCCTCTACAATAGATTGCCTCCAAAGTGGGAAATACTCTATAAATATGATAAGTGAATTGTTTTGAGTAGGAAAAAAAGTATAGTCATTCTCTAGAATATCATTAAAATACAACCATTTTCTAGAATTTCTTTAGATCACAATCCAAGACCCATAGCATAGTTCTGGTGGGAGGTGCTCTTGAGATATAAACAAACTTCAATGAACCTGAGCATCCCCCTTTCTCCCCATACCTAAAGTGGCCTGGATAGATTCTGTCTACCCAAAGGACCTATTCTGTCCATCTCATTGATAGTTTATCCAGTGCCATCCAAGATTCAGCAATCTCTGCCCTTGTTAAAGTCACATACTTGTAAATATTCATAGGTTGGTTGGTGGATATGAAAATCTGTGGAAAGTGAAGTATCTTACACCTGTGCAAAAAGAATATGTGGAAAAACTTTGTCATAAAAGTTGCTACTAGTAACGGCCCTTGGAATCCCAGGAATTTAGCTTTCAAGGGACTATGATTTATTTATAGTCTCATCCTCCCACGCATCCATTTGGGTATTAATTAAACAGACAAACAAAAAACCTTCACAATAATCTAAAACTTCAGTTTCAAATAACTGCTCTTTCTATAGGGTTTGTTTGGTTTAGGTTTTCAGTTCTGTTTGTTTTTTGGTAGAGGGAGGAGAGACAGTGAGGAGTGGTTAATCAACTGTTGGAATCTGTCAGTATGCACTTCTGACTTTTCATTTTAGAGATTTAGAGAGCTAGGTAAAACTTCATTACAACAAAATGAGATAAATGCCATGTTTAATCAATTATATATAATTCAAGTGTTTACTTTTTTTTATTACTATAGTTACATAAAAGTCACATTTCATTCTAAAGTGTTTACTTTTAAAAAAGTTTTCACCTCAGGGATAACAACCACTTTAAAACCTAAAATTTGTCTGTTAGATCCTTGATAAGTTTCCAGGCCGCCATTTCAGGAACTAAAAGTAAATGTTTGAGGGCTGAAATGTAGCTGAAATAGTTATTGCCTTTGAAGCCAGTTACATCAGTTAAATGGTTCTCAGCCACCTACAGAGCATTTGGAAGATTATTACAATGACTGGGAAGCTCACTGGCATTTAGGACAAGGGATCAAAATTTCAAGATCCCTGCAATCCCACATCACAAAGAATTGTCCAAATTGCTGATGTTATCTTTGTGGAGAAACATGATATAGTATGCACTCATTCACTTCAGAAGAATCACACCTGTTCACTACCCTGTGTGACTTTAAGAAACTGGCTTTAGATTTTAGCTTTCTTTATCATGAGAGGAATCAAAAATGAAACAACTAGATCACTAGTTCTCAACACTAACTGCATATCAGAATTTCTGGGATGTTTTCAATTGGGGACCTATTCCATACTAATGGAAATAAAGTGTATGGACCTAGGCGTTCATATTTATTAAAATGCTCCAGGACAAATAATTTTAGATATTTGAATTATCTAAAATACTTATACATATTCTATATACCCCCAACAAAGCTTACAGTAAACTATGTGATACTAAGATATAGAATCTTCAATTGTATAGGTTTGAGTAGACTTCAAAGTTTCAGCCACTCAATGGATGTCTGAATTCTCTCTAGAGCATTTCCACTTAGTTGCATAGCCTTTGCCAGAAGAGATATCACCTCCAGGGATAAAGCAGTTCTATTTCCGCACTGGGGGTGATGTCAGAAAACTTGGCTTGCATTAATACAGGTTCTTAAAACCACAAAATCAAAGGTAAATAGGAATAATACCTAACAGAAAAGAGAACCAAGATGAATAGTGTATGGGCACAGGGTCACACACACACACTGAGAGACATACGCATGTATGCACACTGAATTCAAGATTCAAGATGATCTCACAGTGATCTAACATGCTATTACAACAAAATCCCTAGGCATTCCTAGGTGGACTTACACCATAAATATATGCAAGGGTGGTGCAAATACCTCAGTGATAACTTGTGACCTGAATAGGGAAGGAGAGATGTCTGGGCTAACCAAAACACCATCCTCAACTATAGATCTCTTTTTAGAAACCATGGCCATTCTGGAAACAAGAGTATTAATCTTACCTATGAACTTCTAAAGCAGTGATATGGTTTAGCTCTGTGACCTACTCAAATCTTATCTTGAATTGTAATCCCAACGGGTTGAGGGAGGGACCTGTAATCCCCACATGTAGAGGGAGGGTAGGTAATTGGATCATGGGGGTGGTTTTCCCCATGCTGTTCTCATGATAGTGAATGAGTCCTCATGAGATCTGATTGTTTTATAAATGTTTGGAAGTTCCTCCTTCACTCCTCTCTCTTGCTGCCTTGTGAAGAAGGTGCCTGCTTCCCCTTCCACCATGATTGTAAGTTTCCTGAGGCCTCCCCAATCATACAGAACTGTGAGTCAATTAAACCTCTTTCCTTGATTAATTATCCAGTCTCAGGGAAGTTCTTTATAGCAGTGTAAAGGTAGACTAATACAGGCAGTGATTTTGTAGAAGAATTTCATGAGACTCTTAAACCTCATCCAGATCCTCCATATGTGAAATGTCCATAAAATATTGGGGAGGGAAAAGTAGGCTCAAGCAGGACCAACTTGACTACTGCTCACAGATTCTTGGGGATATGGGATTGTTCTAACAGCTCCTCTGAAGTTAGTGAATCAACTTAACTGAACCGTTGAATTCCAGGGAGGCTCTTTTCCACTCTGCCCCACTCACTACATAGACCAGCTTCCCAGTTGTGCCTGTGTATATACACATAGCTCCCTCACACTGTGGTATATAATGAGAAATACATCCAGGGTCAGGGCATTCAGACCTGCCTCTATCTTAGGGAACATGCTGGGGACCAACTGATGGAAAGTGGGGTCAGCAAATTTGCCAGCAAGCATGAAGTGACCTTTTTCCTTGCTGTCTTTTCCCTATAACTTTAAGCTGTAAAATGAGCACCCAGTATCCAGGATGCACCTGTCTCTTAAAGCACAGAACATAGATTTAGCAGGATAAGTGAACAAAGTTGGTGCCCAAAACCTCAGAAAGAGAGTCCCCAGAATCTTTCCCTTTGATCCTGTTGCTTGCACTATTTTTGTTGTATTAAGCTGTTTCTGAAAGAGGAACGATCAGGCTTCTCGATTCACCAAGAGATCAAAGATTCTCAATTACTAAGATAAGGCGTTGTCTTTTCTTTGCACCTTTGAAGCTGTGCTATTTAAACATCACACCAAACTAAACTCAAAAGATCAAGCCTTATTCTAGAAAATTCCCTTTTATGCACATTCTTAACCATAGGAAGAAGTGTCTTTGTTAATTTGGCCTAGATCTAAGAAAAAAGGAATTCACTTGGCTATTTTTAAGCATAACTAACTAAACTCATAAAACAAAGGAAAATTCAGTCCTGACTGTGGAATGTGTTTTGGCCTGCATTCTCCAATCTTCACTTTAGTCTGTGTGGTAGAATGGGATATGGTTATTTAATCAGCTGCCAGCAAATTTTGGAGTGCCAATTTGGTAGCTCAGCCTAAATTCCAAATATTCGTGCAGTGTTTATAGCTTCATTCCAGTTCATCTAGTAGAGTCATGCTTTGGGTCAGATACCATAACTGAATGTAGAGGTTGAAGAGAAGGTGGTGGAGAATAGTACCAGAAAGTAAGAAAAGTCAACCATTTATTAAACTACTGGGATACAGTACAGTTGAAACATAGTATGCGTGAAGTCATAACTGCTTAAACCGTAGTTGTAAACCAGTTTGGTCTAATGAAAGATAGATTTAATTCTATGTTTTTAATTTTGATCTGGCTTTTGATAGGTAATTTCATTTACATTTTGATGAAACTCACATTTCATGGGTATGTCCTGATATTCTCAGTAGTCTACTGGTAGAATTTCAAATAGAAACTCATGCAAAATAGAATGTTTCGTGGCCTGGACATGGCAGAACACCTTGTAGTTATAGTGATAAATGTGATAATATCTTAAATGCTTCTAAACAGTACTTTCGTGTTGATCAGTTGAGAGAAGGGAAAGTGGTAGTGGCTGTTTTTCATGTTAGCCATTTTGAAAGTGTGTGCAAATCATAGTATCTCTAAAGGTCCTTTCCATGTAACTTAAATACATTTTTATCCATGTCTTCTCTGCTTAAAGGTGTATTTTCCGTACTCACTGCCAGTTCTAGTCTGTGTCTGTCCTAGTGAAGTTGTGGGTAATATTTTAAATATTTTTGGAAGCATCTTTTGAGTAGATACTGTTATAACCTAATTGATCAAAGAATAAGAGCAGCAAAAAAAAAAAAGAAAGAAAGAAAAAAAAGAATAAGAGCAGCAAATGTAACACTTACTTGTTAGAAATAAAGATAAACCTCAGAAATCTCTGTCTTGCATTGCTTACTGTTAAGCCAGGCTGTGTTATCTTAAAGAGCCCCATCTGATCTTATATCCCAGATAATTATGATTAATAATAATTAATCATAAAAATTAATCATAATTAATAATAATTAATCATCTATTGACATTTCCAGATTATTCAATTCCACTGTTATAAAAACGTTTTATAACAGTTATAAACTTTTTTAGTTCAGAGTTGTATGTATTTTTCTGTAGCTATTTTTCAAAATAAGGTACCAAAAAAACCCAACATTTGAAGAAAAAATTGCAAACTTTTAGTTTAACATAAGAATACATAATCAGTGGTTGTTAGCAGTTATTCAGCCTTTACAAAAATGTTCATATAATTTTATTGACTTGCATATTTGAATGTTTTTCTCAATGTTTTCTAATCCAGATTCCTATTTAGCATATATTAAACTCAAATAATAAAAATTTGCCTTTGTTTTATTTTTATTTAAATTATCAGTAGTTTTTAGACAATATATTAAAAATCCTTTTAAATAATTTTTATTTTTTACTAAAATAAACATCGAATAAACAGTAACAGTGTAGAGCATTACACTAATTTAAAAACTAGAACTTTTCAGAAAAATATAGAACACCAACTCACTTAAGAAAATGGCAAACCACCCTGAGGTACTCAGGACTGGTGCAATATCTCGACTATTTGAAGTGTTACAATATCATGCATACTCCAGATACGTAGCTATGGAAATTATTGACTGAGAAAGTGCGCTTTATACATTTATTTTCTGTAGTCTCCTCTGAATGTTTTTGAGTTGAACTGTTTATGTTAACAAGTGAGTTGCATAAGTGATTATTGAAGGCTGGGAAATGGCATTTTTTTTTTTTTCGAGGTTGCCCAACATGATGTACCTTTAAAGTTAGCTCTTTAAGTTTATGCCAAAAGTACCTGCCTTAACCTGTGCATTCAAATATTAAGAGAGTATGAGGGGCAGAGAGCAGCTCATCAATTTACCTACTTACCTCAAATGATTTAGTAAGGGAGGATAACTTAGGAGCTTTTTGAAAGAAATGCCTTATATACTCTTATTTCTTCAAGTCAGAAAACTCAGTTTAGTTTGTAGTTTATAACTGCCTTCCTTCTTTTTTATAAACAGTTTTTCAGATTCTGTGTTATTCCTTTTGTATCATTGACCCCTGGACAGACAAAATAGAGTTAGACTTCTTAAATAGAACATCCTGTGTATTGGCCTAGATCAGTCATTTATAACTGGGTTTCAACATGACAAGTTGCCAAAATTAATTTTTTTTTTCTGGCTATTAGGTGACTTCTGGGAATCTAAGCAGGAAAGGAAAAGTTTATCTGCTGAGCCTTTGCCTGGAAGGAAATGTGTACCTGCTGAAGCTGTTTGGTAAAGGAGGCCTTAGCATTTGTGAACAGGCTTAGATTCCATGTAGTGGAAAAAGCCACCGTGAAGCTAGTTGAGGTAGTTGAGGAAACTGAGGACTCCCCGGTCTTGGACCTCACAAGTCTTGATGTGAGAAAACTCTCTAAGAGAGGAAACTCAAGTCTCTGTTCAGCCTCCTTACTTTAGAGGGAACATAATTGATTCAGAAGCAGCTATTTGTTTGGAAATACCTGATATTTACAGAAAGTGACTAGATTCAAAATAGTAGTGTGGATTAAAAAGAGTTGCTTATAAAAGAGTGAGGTTGGCCGGGCACAGTGGCTCACTGTATTCCCAGCACTTTAGGAAGCTGAGGTGGGTGGATCACCTGAGGTCAGGAGTTTGAGACCAGCCTGGCCAACATGGCAAAACCCCGCCTCTACTAAAAATACAAAAATTTGCTGGGCATGGTGGCGGGCACCTGTAATCCCAGCTACTCAGGAGGCTGAGGCAGAAGAATTGCTTGAACCCAGGGGGCAAAGGTTGCAGTGAGCCGAGATCGCACCATTGCACTCCAGCCTGGGTGACAAGAGCAAAACTCCATCTCAACAACAGCAACAACAACAACAACAAAAGAGGGTTATAGAAATCTTATTTTGCAATATATATTGATAGCTTCAACAACAACAGAATACAGTGGGTGGGTCAGACACCGCTGCTTTTTGGGATGTACTAAATACCTACTGCTTTCTTCTTGTACGTGAATAGCTTTTGCCCTACACGATATCACCATTTTGCAACTCTCTCTTTTTACCACTTTTCCTTTATGAATTTTTGAGATGTTCATGGGCAAATTACTCATCAAGGTATCGTGCTAATGGCGACTTACTGAGGGACCTTGGCCATGGAAAATGGGTCTGGCTGGTTATGCAGAAGTCTTCTCATTAGAGTGGGCCTGGGGGCTACACTGAAGTGTGACTTTGGGCCTCCCTTTCTGTAACTTTACCTCCAGATCCCTTACTGTATCCTTACCATATCATGATGCCACATTCGTTTTTACCTGAACTCCAAGTGCTCAAAGTCTAACACCCACCCATGCAGTTCCCCATTCAGATCTTCTGCCTGTTTCCCCAGTCCATGCCCTGTGAATGAAACGGATGGCTTTCCCGACCTCTAATCAAAGCCTACCCATATTGATTTGTTCCTTCTAGTCCTTAGTATGTGCTACCTCTTCTTTTCTGTGGCGAAGTGTGACTAGCCAACAGTTATTTCCTCTATCAGTGGTATTTTACTAGGCAATTATTGGGAATAGAATGCTATCACCCAGTAGTGATAAATCTAACATTTCTAGTAGAAGATATAGGTGGATTAGTTACTTCCTGTGTCCTTCAAAGTGCACTAAGTCTGAGCCATGCTTTACTGCTGAAACATCCTAGCAGAGAGAAGTGGCTCAGGGTAGCCCTCTTGTGGTGGACATTCCCAGGATTCTTCTGGTGGCTAAAGAAAAGGTAGCCCCCAAACAGTCCTTTTATTATTTTGATTTTATTGTCATCATTATGAACATCCTCCAAGTCAAGAATCTGTACATAATACAATGAAATGCTAAAAACAAATTTGCAAAATATGAGCAAGCTCTGTTTCTATTTTTAAAATAGCCCACATTTCTCAAATATGTAACTGTTTGCTTGAGAATTTGAACCACTGCTTAAAAAGAACGGGTCATTCAAATGTGTATCTTTTGAATATTTTTGTCATCTGGAAATGCCTGTGCGTAAGCCCTATGACAGATCTTCTTGGCTAAAAAAACCTGTTGACATGTCATCAGCCTTCAGAATAGAAGAGAGCCAGCGTCCCATGATTCCAGGGATAAACATCTCCCACTGGAAAAATAGTACATTAGGTAGCAAGTAATAATCTAAACAGGTAACATCTATGGATAGTAAATATTCTGTGTGTGATCCTCATAATTTTATACCCCAAAATAGTATAAAATCTTCTTTTTAGGAAGATCAAAATTATAACACACAGTTGAAATTGCCATTCTAGAACTCAAATAACACAGGACTAAACTTGACAGAATCAGCTGTGGAACTGTATCAGAAGTCTGAAGCCTGGAACTCACCACTGGATAGTCTGAGTCAGAAGTCTGGAGGAGAGTTCCAGCATTGGTTTGTTTCATTTTCATTCTCTGTGTGATTATCATATACAGTAAGGGCTGAGTGAGAGTAACACTAAACCATGATTGCCTTGGTGGAATGCTGTGGGTACTCCCAGGAGAGACTCTCCAAATCTGTGAATTTATACCAGTGTAGTGGGCTACTCAGGAGGTGAACAGTCACACTACATGTCCTATTTCAGGGAATCACATTTCAACAGAGCCGACCAGACCTGTTGAAGACAAGGATTTCTTATTCTTCTTTGAGTCCTCTTGGTCTAACCGGCACAGAGCTGGTATTCATAAATACTTGTTAAATGGAATGTTAATTGAAGTACCCAAGACCTTAGGAATTAAAGATAATTTAAGACTCAAGAGTTTTGTTTTGCTAGGCCGGGTGCAGTGGCTCACACCTGTAATCCCAGCACTTTGGGAGGCTGAGGCGGGCAGATCACAAGGTCAAGATCTTGCTACCATCCTGGCCAACATGGCGAAACCCTGTCTTTACGAAAAAATACAAAAATTAGCTGGCTGTGGTGGCGCATGCCTGTAGTCCCAGCTACTCGGGAGGCTGAGACAAGAGAATTTCTTGAACCTGGGAGGCGGAGTTTGCAGTGAGTTGAGATCGCACCACTGCACTCCAGCCTGGCGCCTGGTGACAGAGCGAGACTCTGTCTTAAAAAAAAAATTTTTGCTAAACAACTGAGATCACATGATCTTAAAGTACTTTGAAAATTGCAAGGGGCAGACATTATTTAAGAAGGAAAGATCACTTAAAATATGTCCCTTATGTAGCCTTTTAACTTTAACACACAAAATATGTAGCCTTTGAACTTTAACACACACAAGAATGAGTTTAGGCTGGGGGCAGTGTGCTTCATGCCTATAATCTCTGCACTTTAGGAGGCCAGGGAGGGAGGGTCATTTGAGCTCAGGAGTTTAAGACCAGCCTGGGCAACACAGCAAGACCTTATCTCAAAAAAAAAAAAAATTAGCTAGGCATGGGGGCAAGTGTCTGTGGTCCCAGCTATTCAGGAGCCTGAGGCTGGAAAATTGCCTGAGCCCCAGAGGTTGAGGTTGTAGTCAGCCATGATCACATCACTGCACTCCAGCCTGGTTAATAGAACAAGATCATCTCAAAACAAAACTAAACTAAAACAAAAAAAGACAAGTTCAATTTTTTTAAAACTTGTTCTCTTTTTCAATCCTTTCTATCTTCTTTCCAGTGAAAATAGAAACACATTTCCCTTTTTATTGTTAAATATGTTTAAAGGGTAAAAGAATACACAATGGGAAAACAATACAAGCAAGAAGTCAGAAGCTCTCCAGTCTCATAACAACCAGGTTGTCATAGCAGAAAGAGAACAAACGAGTAACTGCTTTGTAACACTGCAGGATCATTCTGCAAACAGAAAACTAAAGATTAAATAAGTGCTGACATGCTTAAGGCCTTTACCTTCAGATTTTTTTAACTGCTAAGGTAAAATCTGTTTGCTTTTTTATTTTGACCCAGTGTTTATATTAGCTAAGCACATAAGCCTCTTTAGATAATTATCAAAATAAATACTCATTTATATGACTCTTATGTCATACTTGGAAGACAGAGTATCATCTCTCTCATTTGGACATAGAAGAAAACTGAATTTAAAATTTGCCAAAGACAGAAATCAACTTCTCAGTCTCTTCTCATATCCAGCATTCTTATTTAAATTTTCTTCCCTTCACTTTTTGGAATTTTAAACTTCAAGCCACTCCACCAGGAATGAGAAGACCTGGATTCTATTCTTGGCATGGCCAGTAAGTGGCTTTGTGACCTTGAGCAGATGACGTACCATCAGGGCCTCTTCCCTCAACTGTAAGATGAGAAGTTTAGCTAGATGATTGCAGAAGTTCTTTCTGGCTCCAAAATTCCCTAAGTCTGGAAACACCTGCTAGTGACATTTATGCCCGCAGTATTTCTCTTCTGCCCTTTTCAAAATGTTTTTTATTGTGGCTTAATATTATTATTAATGTAGATTTTCTTTTCCAGTTCTCTTCAGAATTTTCTTTTTTGTTTTTTGACAGCAGGTGGTGTTTCCATATTTATTTTAATTAAGTGTCATTATGTACATTTCTTTACATATCTGTTATACATTGAAATAAGATTAGTATCTCATCAGTTATGAGTGATGTAATTCTTTCTAAAACATAGGGCAATCATTTGTGAATTTCACATTTGAAGATTTAAATGTTCAAATGGTTTAAAGATAAACTTTGTTACACAACAAATTGCATTTTTTTTTTCATAAGGTTTTCAGTCATTCTGACACCTGCTTGAAAATCTCGGACAGTTCAAGATATCTGAATATAATTGTAGGACTGAGGATACCAGCACCAATCTTTTAAATCCACTCATTTTATGTACATAATTGTGGACACCTTTAAAAGCTTTCTTAAATGAAAAAAGTTTTCAAGGGAAAGTCTCAAAACCTGTGCTGAACATTTTTTGCCTTTGCACTCTATCATCTCATTGTCTTACTTTCTATCTTTTGGGTATGAAATATGGCATGAAAATTATATATAAATAACATATAATATAAATTTTATACATATGTATAATTCAATACAAAGGTTGGCAAATACTAGGATAAGTGGTAAACTTGGAGTAAACTTTTTGTCAGAGACTTTCACTAGTTTTTGACTCTGTATACAATTTAAGATCAGCTTTGTCATGAAGAAGATGAAGCACTTGCAGTTCCTGGGACATCCATGAAAAAAGAGATTGAAATGGGTAGTATTGAGTACACTATGAAGTATAACCCAATGTAACATCTCTTATAACTTAGACACATACTATCTGAATTTTTCATAGGATTTAGAAAATAGTCTTAATTTGATTTACAAGTGATACATGGAAGTTAAGAATTTTGTAGTAGAAAAAAAGGTAAAGGAAACAATGTTTTTTGTTTTGTTTTTCTGAGACAGAGTCTTGCCCTGTCACCCAGGTTGGAGTGCAGTGACGTGATCTCCGCTCACTACAATTTACGTCTCCCAGGTTCAAGCAATTCTCCTGCCTCAGCTTCCCAAGTAGCTGGGATTACAGGCCTGCACCACCACGCCCAACTAATTTTTGTATTTTTAGTAGAGATGGAGTTTCACTATGTTGGCCAGGCTGTTCTCGAACTTCTGACCTCAAGTAATCCTCCTGCTTCAGCTTCCAAAAGTGCTGGGATTATAGGCGTGAGCCACCCTGCCCCACCGGAAACAATGTTAACATAATTCTGTATTGATGTTTTTGGGCAACTCCCTCCTCCCACTCTTCTTCTCTCACAGAATCTTCTTCCTAGCCTCATAAGTATAGAGGTAGGCATGAGCTACCCTTTATTGTGTGCTTGGCGCTATATATATTCCTGCATATTCTTATGGCCTCTTGAAGTAAATATAACTATACCTTTAAGGAGGAAACAGGTGCAGATCACACAGATAAGTGGTGGCAGTAGGACTGAAACCTAGATCTCTGTGACAAAATTCCATGGTTTGCAATCAGAGAAACCAGTTTCAAGCCCTTTTCTTCCACTTGGGTCCATTTCTATGAACTTTTGCACTATGCTTTACCACTATGAGCCTTGGGTTTTTCAGTAAGATCAGGTTATCAGTATGTACAGACAGAATTGCTATAAGGGTGAACTCAGATAAAGGTCTGTTTAAAGTACTTAGCACAGAACCTTGTAGAGAGTTGTCCTTCAGTGAATAATCACTATTATTACTATAACTGTCACTGTTGTTATGATTGCTGTTGAGATTATGATGTCAGGCTTTCCAGACAATTGTCTGGAAAGTTCCGTTCTATTGTCCTACATGTATTAAAGTCCTACTATGAGCAGGTTACAACTACTAAAGTGTAGCTCCTCATGAAATGTTTATCTGGAAGTAAGTGAAAATAATGTGAGTGAAGTTGTATTGCTTTAAAGACTACCAGGGAAGCTCTTCAGACTTGAAGATAAGACCTTATTATTTAAACTTGTATATTTGCAGAAAGTTAGGCACAAAATTGCTCTAGAGACTTTTTTGACTAAATTAAACCAAATATCATCAGATGTCTGTGTGTACAAAGCCACAATAAACCTGGAAATGTCCCTGGGGAGGCAAGAGCTCCTAGCATTTCAGAACAGTCTGATTTGATCATCATTTAGAGAGCTCTTCCATACCTTTGGGATGTTTTCTTTTCCTATGGCTGCAGCACATTTTA
This sequence comes from Cebus imitator, assembly GCF_001604975.1. Taxonomy (NCBI): domain Eukaryota; kingdom Metazoa; phylum Chordata; class Mammalia; order Primates; family Cebidae; genus Cebus; species Cebus imitator. The sequence goes on from NW_016107396.1 coordinate 5,079,834, forward strand.
ATGGAAAACAAGCCCATAGGTGTCTCATTTGAGGGGTGGGGGTGTTTGTGTGTTTTGCCTTCCCACAGTAAGAAATCACATCCTTCCCTGTGGGCTCTGATTTTCTCTAATGTAAAGATGTTGCTGTTATTGTAGATAAAAGCAACACACTGTCAGAATCACAGAGAGCTAAGAGGTTGGAGTTTACCTAGGTCCCATTTCCATTGTATTTGAAGATAGAAGTTTGATAAGTTTTCACAGATCTTTTGAGAGCACATAATATATATAATTAGGCTACACGTTTTTCTGCCACACCCAGATGCAAACTTCTAAAGAAGTACGCTGCAGAGTACATCCTGCCACCAGCTGAGGAGAAAGAGAGAAGTATGGAAGAAGGGAGATAATTCTTGCCTGTTAAAAAAATGAGTTCACTTTCCTAATAAAATAAATCTAAAATTGGCCATTGTCATCGTGTGATGTTAACAACCAGTTCTTTGGGCAAGTTTGAAAATACTGGGCTCCATTATAAAAGCTAAAAATGTCCTGGACCTGGAGTTGTTTACCCAGAGCATGAGCTGCTCTAAAGTTACAGAGCTCTGGTTGGAAGAGGTGGCTTGAAGGCCGCCTCCAAGTAACTGACGTCACAGTAGTCTCAGCTGCTACTGTGACACTAAGCTGAGCAGCTTTTTGACTTGTAAAAGTGGTGAAGGTTTCAAAGGGACTTGTCAGTACTGCTCTGTGGAATGGTTGGACTTATTTTGCATCCCCTTTTCTTGTAAAGAATAGAGATTCACCGAGCTGAGACTTTTCTCTTTAAGACAGCTAGTCCTCCACTCTACTTCCTTCCATTGCTAGATTGACCAGTGGTCTAGCATCCATAGGATTTCTCCCCAGTGCAAACAGGTATGTTTCTTTCTGGCAAGTTTACAAGCAAGTGACTAATAATGGCAGGATACAGAGGGGCTGCTGTTGAGATGTTTCAAATTACGCATGCTGTTTAAGTGGAGCGTAATTTCAACATCTGTCTCTGCTGTTGTCTGTGTCTGGGCTTAAAAACAGTGGGCGGGGTGCATAACAGATTGTACTGACTCTTAGGAAAAATGCTGTTCAGCTGCTGCGGGTAGGTTTCCCAACTCTGGACTGACAGTACCATTCGCTGTCTGAGACTCTGTTTTTCCAACACTGCTTCTCAGTTCTTTGAAAAGCACTTTGCTCATCATTGATTTTCACTAAGTATGTTTATTTGAATGTGGTTTTTTAATTAGTATGAAGACTTTTAACATTTGCAAATGAAAGTTCACAATCCTTGAGACTGTTGGTATTTGAAAATTGCAGCGAAAAATAAATTTTAGTTTTATCTAAGGTGGTGGGGGATTCACTGTAGAGTGTTTCTGTAATTTGAGCTGACGTCTATGCCATTTATAATTGGATAATCTATGGTTAGGAGGGAAGCTTACCACTATGTATTTTGTTCATGATAGTTTGTTTTAGACATTTGTTTACTCAAACCAGACGTTTGCTTTTAAAGTTTGCGTTTTTTAAGTAAAATCAGTGTGCTTACAGCTTGGATGTTTTCTAATTTGAGTAAAGAAAACAAGGAAGAAGATAATTAAATGAGACAATAAAGTTGATTCATTTGGAATTGCATGTGGTAGTGTCTCTTTGACTTTGTTGGAGCATGAGGAATGTGTGGAAATAGCAATAAACAGCAATGAAAAAAATTTCCCTTTTACCCCGTAACAAAATCAAATCATGGTGGTCTTTCGAAAGATTCAGTTGCAAGTGAAAAACAGAGAGGAATGAGATCTATTAGTTGAAATAATTCAAGTGATTCATTATAGCCTGGAGAAAGGGATAAATAATTTAGGGGGTAAATGGTACATTACTCTGATACGTTATAGGCCTGGAAATTCCTAATCCCTCAAAGTTAATCAGAAGTAAAGCATCTTCAGGCCAAATGAGTATTCTAGGAATTATGAGAGTAGCAGCACCTATTATGTGTGGCATTTCTATAGGAATATGTATCCTCTTATAAATGAAAAGTCTTTAATTATATGAAAAGTGATATGTTTAGCAAAAGGAAAAAAGGACAGCAAGAAACAAGTACTCTAAACAACAATCTAAAAAGAGAGAAGCAGGCCGGGCGTGGTGGCTCACACCTATAATCCTAGCACTTTGGGAGGCCGAGGTGGGTGGATCACCTGAGGTCAGAAGTTCAAGACCAGCCTGGCCATCATGGGGAAACCCCATCTTTAATAAGGAAAAAAAAAAAAGAGAGAAAAGTAGACATGGAGCAGCCACCCCTAAGGAGTGCTGTTGAGTTTGTTTGGCTATAATCCAGTTTTCAGTGGGCGAGATGGAGGTTGAAAGGGAGTGACCAATGTGCCCTAAGAATGGAGCCCCTCTCAGAGAAAGAATTGCTGCCATGTCCAAACTGAGGATAATTTGGGGGATGAAAAAAATTTCTTGTGAGACTTGTATGTTACTCTTAAAGTTTGCTTACTGGTAGGGCCGGAAGGCTAGCAGAACTATTTGCCTCTCATCACCATACTTACGCAACCCACTCACAACTCTTTATAATTCTGGCTTTCAGCCCTTGGAAAGGGGAAGTAAGTTAAAAAGGATTATGCAATGCTGGTCTAGAGTTGGGGTGTGTAACTAAGTAATGCAGCTCACTCTGTCCTTTTACATTTGCTCTAATAAATTTTTATTCCGAATGGAATTCTAGAAGGAACAACATAAGCCAGAGAGTCAAAGAGATATGGGGTAGGGGCACAGATAGCAGAAATCCTTCCTTCTCTCCCACATAGATGCCAGTATCTGTGGGAGAAAATGAGTGACAACTAGGAACAAAAAGAACTTTTATTTTTGCCCCGGTAGAGAGCACTTAAATCAAGTTTTGAATCTGCTGAACCACTTCACACCATAACTTCTCATTAAGAAACATTATGTCTCTACAAAGTTGCCCCTTTAGTTTGATTGTTATGTAATATTTAAGTCAGATTTATAACAAAAGCAGCTTTACATAAGATTTGTTCAACTTTTTACTAACAATAAAACTTCTTTAAATACTTAATGTGACATGTATCCTTAAAATACTTGAAAAAGGCAAAAGGCGATCATGGAGAAGATGAGCGTTCACAGTTACATTTGCCTCTATCTCATTTTAAAATAAAGATCAATATAATCAGGTTTTTTTCTAGATAACAACAGGGAGAGGGATAGATGAAGAAAAGAGAAGAGAAAGGGAAGGAGGGAGGAAAGACAAGAAGAGGGAGGGAGGGAACAAGGGACGGAAGGAAGAAAACAAGAAGCAAGTATGTATTAGGCATTTGCTATGACAGAGCAGTGTTTAGGCACTTCTCTTAAGCATCTTCCCTTTTGCTCATTTAATCCCCAAAACAATTCTATGGCCCCCCACTTTAGATTTAGAGGTGGAAGCAATATGTTTGGCTGTATTACATCTAACATTATATTTATGACAAGACTAAGATTCTAATAAGGCTAAATCCTTCCACAAAAAAATTGGCACAGATATTGCTCTATAGAAATGTTCTTGCAAATGCTTGTTTTTGATCCATAACTATTACATTTTTTGGCACTAGCAGTTGCTCTGGGCCTGGAAAGGAAAAGCTCCATAGATTGGCTCTTCTCCATATTAAGTGATGAGTTTGGCTCTTTGCAAATAGGTGCAGGATTCAGTCTGCTTCAGGACTGTTACCTGGGTTTAGATATAGTCCTTTTACCAGGGGCAAGACTTATTCAGAGTATTCCTGGATGATCTTCTGATAGGTTAAAAAGAGAACGGTCTGGCATCTTTCAACAGTCATGTGGAAGCAGTTCAAAAAGAGTTAGGAATAGAAGGAAAAATTGGAGCCTTTTGCTACATAATTGTAGAAAAGACTTTATGGTGATTTCTGAACATTTCCAGTGTTTAAAGACAGTTGGGATAAAACATGGAATATCATAGCTCCTCTTTTCCAGGTAGCTTGAAATTAGTCCTCATCTTTTTTTAGCTTCTTTGGTTAAATCTGCAGTTATCTCTTATTATCTCAAACCACACCATTCTTCCTAAGAAGTTCCAGTGGCAAGTACTTTCTAGTCAGCAGGGTAGTTTCACCACACAGTTAATTACATATAGTTTTAAAGCAGTCTGCTAGTTTCAAGACAAATATTATCTGCATTTCCTATGAAAGATTGTTAGATGAACCTAAAAGATTACTAGGTAATCAAGATCAATGGAAATTAGATTAGCTAAAAAAAAAAAAACTATGTTCTTTACTATCTTCATTTTGTTTGCTCTTCATTGACATTTATTATGGCAAGTACTTGAGGTTACTGGCTTATAAGAGGGAAAGACAGAAGAAAGGAGTGATAGAGGGGGTGGAAAACTGAGGTTAGAAATTGAGCATGGCTAAGTAGATAAAATGAGACATGATAGCACCTTTAACAGATCTGAAATTATATATTTTTCTTGACTGAATTAATCATAATAGTTAGTGCCAAAGACATAGGAAAAAATTATCAAAGTGTCTTTAGCAAATAAAGTTTGAGAGTAGAGTTACAATATAGATTCCAAAATTATTAGGGTGTTTTTGAAGGTAGAACCCTGCATATATAGCTAATTTTTTTATTCTTATTCTATTCTAATTCATTAACTGTGACTCAAAAAAATATATGTTCAAAACTGTTTACCACTCAGATATGTATGTTCAGAACAGTCTGACAAAAATAAAATTAGTCTTCGATATTTACCTTATATTTAGGATATTAAATATGCCGTTATATTCTGTGAATACAAAATTGGCACTTGCTGCTTGGGTATGTGGGCTTAATTTGGCAATGCCAGAACCCACAAAGCTACTGACTATTGGGATCTTTGTCTGTAATTAGCATAAGCTGCCACCAGTAAGTCATAGCAATTGATAATGGCCTAGTGACTGAAAAGTTAGACATCTTGTAGGCATAATTATCTTACACAGAGATTCAAACATTTTAAACACGCTTTTCTACCTCCTAAAAAGGCACATGACTAATACAAAATTATTTTTAATTGAAGTCAAAACAAAATTTTGTAAAGCCAAAAATAGAAAACTTTTTTAAATTTCTCAAAATACTTTGGATTCAGTATGCCATTTAATCTTTTTTAACAGCTCTATGACTGTTAATGTAAAAATCTAAATCTCAGAAATTTTAGACTTGTACCAGAGTTACATAGCTGGTATTTTAAATTGTCACTTCAAACCTTAAATACACATATGTTGAATGCTAGAAATTTCATTATTTTAGTCACTACTTAATGTAATAGAGGATTCCCTGAAAACTGAGCTACAAGTTTTCTTCACTTCTCTGTATTCAATTTCCTAAGCAGTTTATGTCAGGTGTATAGTCTATTCAAAGGAAAAGAGATTATGGATAAATTTTAACATATATTTCACAGTATAGTTTTGATGCTTCTAGATTTTCCTTTATGAAGTGACATAATGAATTTTTAAATATAATTTAGGTTAGCTTCTGGATGGTACATCAGTCCCAAGTGGACTACCAACTTTGGGGCCTTAATAAGTAACACAGTAATGACATTTGGCACAGGCTTGATCTCTGAATGTAGAATTAAGATTGCAACCCAGCTCTGGCTCAGGAATTTAAGTCATAAGAATATATAATCAGGTTGTATTAGAACCAAAAAAATAATTTTATTGCAGCAGAATCTGCCACAGTGTGTAGATGTGACCATACATTTGAGTTGTATACTTCTACTCTTAGATATCCATGAAAAAATCTATTTTTAGAATAAGTGGTTAAAGGAATGATTGTCTCACATGTGCATTTAATTATCTTGTCCACTATAATTTTGCTGTCTGGTCTCTGAAAGGGAAAAAAAACTTTGGACAATACTTATTACTTTATTGACTGTGTTAGTTTCTTCTTCTTAAGTAGACTCTTGTCATCTCTTTTCTTTTGAGTCCAATTTTCCTATAGTTTGTTTATGTCAGTGGCTCGACAAAATGATAAAATATATTTCCAGAAAGCACATAGATTTGGAACTCTCTCTTGTTATGTTTATATTAGGCTTTATTTTAAAGGCAAGTGAGACTGCTTCAAATAAAACAACTTCAAGCTTCCAAGAAACAGTTAAGAGGAGGCAGAGAGGAGCAGAAACACTTCTTCACTGACACTGACACTGTTGCCATGGACCTACATAAGCAGCGGGAGAACACAGAGACTAACTGGCATAAGGAAAAGATGGAATTACTGGACCAGTTTGACAACGAAAGAAAGGAATGGGAAAGTCAATGGAAGATTATGCAGAAGAAAATAGAAGAGGTACAAGTTAATTTGTTGTGGATGTACTCTTATGTTTAAGTGCAGGATGACTGTTTTTATTGGAAACTTTTTATTTTCCTTAGTCCACCTAAAAGGTACATTTCTCAGTTTTATTAGAACAAAAACAGCATAATCTTACTCAATGGTATTGTAAGGATTATCTTATATCATTGCATGAAAATTAAGCATTTCAAATGTCACTCTAAAATGTTTCAACTTATTATTTTCTGGCCAGAGAGCCTTTTTATCAAAAGTGAGGTATGTATTTTGAGTGAGTTTTCAAATACCAGGGCCAGGAGTAAAATACAAGAAAGATATATTTGGTGGGACATAGATTAGCAAAATTATAATTGGGCATTAGAACATAGATCCTTCCTAAGAAGATTTATGAGTAATGTCTATTAAAGGAAATTACATTTTAGATAACTCATTATAATCAAAAGGAGTATCATATATCAAACAGAAAATGGCAGTGGACATGAGATTTATTCTTTCAAGGTATGCACATTTATTGGCACATTTATTGGAAAAGAGGTTATGAAAAATAACATATCATGAGTCTGACACAGTCATTTTGTTCCCATTAACCCTCCCTCAGTCCGTTGACCCTGAAATGTTTCCTTCAAGCATTTGTATTGATGTATATTCAAGCTTTTGCACCAACTGCAAATAATTTATGCTTATCTTGCTTTCTTTTAGTAACATCCATAGTATTGACTTTATATGGTTTTGTGTGCATTACCAAAGTTGTTATTTTAAGACTTCTTGACCTTTTTTGCAGGCAAAGTAAGTGCTTTATGTTTTCATAGTGCAGTCATTTTTCTTATTAACAGCCATGTAACTGACTGTGAATAAAATATGAATTGGCATAGTAGGAAGAAAACTGAAGAAAAGTAGCTATCAAGCCCTTCCTCTAAAATAGAGCTGAGAAGGCAGGCATGTAGTGTATGATGAGGGATTAAAGGAGAATATACTTCTAGTCCCTCTATAGTTTGGAAAATGTGTCCTGCTTGCTCCTTTAACTCCTCTACCCATACTCAGATTGTATCAACAAAGAGCTGTCCCGGTCAAACCAGAATCCAAAACTCCAGTTCAACAGAAACTGATCTGTAGTCATAGGTCATTGGCTCCCACATGTTTGGGAAGTTCAGTTCATAACAGTCTCAGACAATTCTAGCATCCAAGCAAAATAACTAAGGGATGCAGAATTCGTCTAAGCCAATTTTTAAAGCCGTGTAGTTAAAAGAAGCTGCTGTCTGATTAAATTGATTACTGTCCAATAATTAATTATTCTGACAATTCTATAGCGTTCATCTAAGGTAAATATTAGCCTTATCAATTAGCAGGCACAAAATATGCTTTAGACATCAAATTATACCTCATAGAGATAACATCCCTTTCCGGGGAGATAGAAGGGCTGTCACATCTTTTTCATCTTGGAGAGTAGCTGTAGTGCTGTTTATGTTTTACTTCCTCTACTATACAGCTCCAGAGCTGGGAATTTGTTTAGATAATGTACTTACTCCTAATGCCTGTAGATAATGCTTTTCAATAAAGACTTGGATACCAGCACTGTGCTGCCCTTACTAATATATATGCCAAACATTTATAAAACATACCTTCTTATAGGCTTCAAAGCTAGGGGTAAAAAGAAACAAGAGAAACGTTTCTTCACATGTCACAGAGAATCCATATAATTTTTTAAACTAAAATTAAGAAGTCAACACTTGGAAAAATAACCTCATGCCATGAGCATAACTGTTTTTGTTTAACATTTATCACAAAGTTCTCTGTGTTAAATCAGATGTAAATTATTAAGCCATGTACTGGAGAATTGTAAATTCCCAGGAATGCACATATATCTTCAGTGATTTTAAGTGATAATGTCTAATGAGAGGATACAGTATTGGCTATTAAGATGCTCATGGTTCTGTGTTCAGCCATTATCCACAATCATTGCATTTGCTGTGACAAAACCAACTTGTTCATACTTGGATTATTTGAAACTTGGAATAATCCAGATAGAAACTCTGGATAGAATTTATAGACATCTGGAATTTTTTTTCACACTGTAGTCTCCTGCCTGTATCCTTTGATAGAATAATCAGATAACCATTGACAAGGGCTGAGTACCAAGTAATTTAGATTCCCTAGAACAAAATCGTTTTCCATCAATAACACTGTTATTTGTTTATTCATACGTCACCTAAGTCACCAAGAAAATTTAAGATGGCATAAAATTAGGTATAATGTAAAATATGCAAAAACAAAAATGGAAAGATGAGCTGAAGACAGGAGGAAGGATCGTATGTGAAATGTACCAGTGATTCTTTCTAGTAACTAACAAAAATTATCAGGTGCATGTATCTTCAAATTCAAATGATAAGGCAAATTTATTTCCCAGGAATACCATGTTTTCCTCCTGGTTTTGCAACTAAAGCAATTTTTTTTTTTTTTTTTTTGACGGAGTTTCGCTCTTGTTGCCCAGGCTGGAGTGCAATGGCGCGATCTCGGCTCACCGCAACCTCCGCCTCCTGGGTTCAGGCAATTCTCCTGCCTCAGCCTCCTGAGTAGCTGGGATTACAGGCACACGCCACCATGCCCAGCTAATTTTTTGTATTTTTAGTAGAGACGGGGTTTCACCATGTTGACCAGGATGGTCTCGATCTCTTGACCTCATGATCCACCCGCCTCGGCCTCCCAAAGTGCTGGGATTACAGGCTTGAGCCACCGCGCCGGGCAGCAATTTTGTTTTCACCCATGACATCTCAAAAACAGGACAATGTCACCAACGCCATCCTTAAATTTAACATGTCACTTTTTAGGGTTGCTTCTTATAATATCCCTCAAGGTCAGCCCAAATCATAATGCCCACAGAAGTTCAGTAATTTGGCAGGGACGAAACAATCAAGGCATGGCTTCAGTTTGATGCTATCCTGACTTCATACAATAAATACTAATAAATTTATAAGCATTAGAAAAATAAATGCACATATATTTTTCAGGCATCAATTTCTAGTGCTTCTCTCAACTGAGTTATTGGTATGTATTAAGCAGCAATAAATCTATTATATTGCTTGAATAATACATGTGGTGTAGATGTTGATGTGGCTGTTAAATATAGAGTCATTTGACAGTCTCTTGAAGTTTGACAAGCTTTTACATGACTCAAGACTAAAGAGAAAGCCACTTCTTTCCTCTATTCAGAAGTGAACCGAATGAGTGTGTGCAGGTTTAACTAAGATCTCATAAAGAAGTTATTTGGGGTCTACTTTAATACAGACTAATAGATGATCAAAACCTTGCAGTTATATTGTATCATGTAGGGTATTGTCATATTTGTTTTAATCTAGATGAGAAACTTTTTAGAAATGTGTATCACCTTGACAATTTTTTAAGATCTCAGTAATATTTAGCCCTCATCAATGTAATTGACCAATCAAAGGAAACATCCTTTGACGGACATGTGACTATTTAGGGACCAGAAAAAGTTGACTTACTATATGAGATTGTCAAGCATTTATTTAGACAGTTAAATGTTAGTGTACAAGTAGGACCAGACATTTTAAAACTATGACTTTACTGTTAAATTCTTACTACACCCTAAAAGCAATTAGGTAGTATGGCCAGTAATTGATTCAGGTCATTCTAATTTTGTGACAGTGTTTCTGTATTTATATACAGATACAGATTTATTTTATTTTTGAATGAGTTGATGGCTAGTCAGAAAGACTTAGCATCCATGTGTTGCCCTGCTAAAAGTAGCCTTCATGTTTCATCAAACTTGTTCCAGCTAATCCATATTTGAGAGGCACTATTTAGAGGCAAAAGCATTAATACCCAGGTAGTATATTTGAATAAGGCAAAGAGAACTAAAAGCAGTTTGCTTAGTAGCAAGAATATTAACAAAGTGAATTAGGGGAAAAGAAATTTTAATTTTGTTTTCTTACAGCTTTGCCAGGAAGTAAAGCTTCGGAGGAAAATCAATACGAATGAACGTGCTAAGATCATTGATCTTTACCATGAGAAGACCATTCCAGACAAAATAGTAGAATCTTCCCCAAATTACCCTGATGTAGGACAATGTGAATTTACAAGGATGAATCTCAAAGATGGTCTGAGAAATGAAAATAAAACAGAGCAGAGCTTAGTCAGTGGAGGAAATCAAATGTGTAAGGAACAAAAAGCAACAAAAAAATCAAAAGTAGGGTTTTTGGATCCTCTGGCTACAGACACCCAAAAAGAATGTGAGGCCTGGCCTGACCTGAGTACTTCTGAGGAAGAGAACAAGAGCTGCTCTGGCGCCCTCAATACAGTAAGTAAGATGTGATTGGCCTGGCACTGTTTCTAAAGAAATATTTACATTTCAAAGTGCTAACGTGATGTTGCTTATATGTGTAAAGGCTCTTGAAGAACTTGTGAAGGTTAGTGAAGAACTGTGCAGCTTTCAAGAGGAAATTCAAAAGCGGTCTAACCATAGAAGGTAGGCAGATACATCTGATTATTTTAGATTGGTAAATCAAAAAGAATATTATTTTTAATGAGTCCAAACTGCTTCCTCCTCCATACATGTAAGAACTAGTGAGTTATTAAAATGCATTATCTAGGGTGGGAGATAGAAACTTTAATTTTTTGTTTGTTTGTTTGTTTTTGAAATAGAATCTCGCTCTGTTTCCCAGGCTGGAGTGCAGTGGGGTGAAAGCTCGCTGAACCCACTGCCTCCCAAGTTCAAGCAATTCTTCTGTCTTAGCCTCCCAAGTAGCTGGGACTACAGGCACAAGCCACTATGCTCAGCAATTTTTTTTTTTTTTTTTTTTTTTTTTGTATTTTTAATAGAGACAGGATTTCATCATGTTGGCCAGCCTGGCCTCGAACTCCTGACCTCAAATAATCTCCCTGCCTCAGCCTCCCAAAGCACTGGGATTACAGGTGTGAGCCACCGCACAAGGCCAGAAACTATCATTGTATATTTCTCTGTTCACTAATTCTTAAAGCAAATCTTCCAATTCTCTTTGTAATCTGACTGTTAGTAACTCTTTACTCTTTTTGGTGTTTAAGGTAGCCCTTCCATAAAAAATTAGTAAGTGGGCCAGGCACAGTGGCTCACGCCTGTAATCCCAGCATTTTGGGAGGCCGAGGCGGACAGATCACCTGAGGTCAGGAGTTCGAGATCAGCCTGACCAACATGGAGAAACATCATCTCTACTAAAAATACAAAAAATTAGCCTGGTGTGATGGCACGTGCTTGTAATCCCAGCTACTCAGGAGGCTGAGCAGGAGAATCACTTGAACCCGAGAGGCAGAGGTTGCAGTGAGCCAAGATCGCACCATTGCACTCCAGCTTAGGCAGTACGAGCAAAACTCGGTCTCAAAAAAAAAAAAAAAAAAAGTAACCTCTAAGGTAGTTCTTTCGCATTCTGAGCATTTGAGCAATGAGAGTGTGCAACTGAGCTAATTCAGTTAAATGTATCATTAAATGATGTCAGATTTAACAGTGTGGCATTTTGATTATATAATCATGTTCTGAAATGTTTAATGCTTAAGATTACTTTATTTCACTTCAATTAGTATTTCTATATTGGAGGCCTACATAATTTTCAGAACAACATATTGTAAATATGTACATGTGCCACACCAAAAAAATGCTGTTTCCGTTTGGAAATGGTATATACTTATAACAGTAAGTTTTAACCAAATTAACAGATACATTTGAATTCTCTGCAAGTTAAGTAAAGATAGATTATTCTAGGATCAACATTTGTCTCTCCTCATGGGGCAGTATGCTTCATTTAGAAAGCTACACAAATGTATTCCCTTTTCATTAGTTGTTAGGAAGCTCAGAATGTTTGTGCTGACTTGCAATATATTTTCTTAGCCAAACATGTTTTAAACATAACTTTGTCCTCTATTTGCCCATTTAGTTTTGCTTCTATTCTCTGTTAATAGGTATTTAGCCACATTTTCTTGTAAATTATCTCATTTTTTTTATAATTTGAAGAGGTATAAATACGATATACGTGTATCCGTGTGATTAAGATTGAATTGTGATATTTAGATTTTTATTTACTGTAACTCAGAAAATTTACTTGCCAATTTTATTCTACAAATCACACATAATAAAAAATTCTTATTGTCACCGCATGACCTTTAGAACAAGGTTTAAGATATTTAGTTTGTAATTCAGACATTACAATTTGACATGACCTAATGTTTCTCTCTTATTTTTCATTATCCTCCCCACTCTGCTTTATAATTCATCCATATCAAAGTACTCATTTTCCTTTGAATAGCCATAGTTTTTAACCACATCTCACTTTGCCTGTATACCTTTTACTCAAATCATCCAAAAAATTTTTTCTTTTTTTTTCAAGGCCAAATAACACCTTCCATTGGGAATTACTCATGCCTCATTGCACTTTTATTTAGATTTCTATCTTACTATTTAAAATGTTATTTCAAATTCAAGGAGAAGAACTTGAGCTCACATTACATAATGAATAAGAATTCAGCAGCAGAGAGGAAGTAAGGGAATGGTCAGATAAAAGCTACAAAAAGGGAAATGCCAGTAGCAGAAACACAGGAGACTCCATAGTTTAATCTGAGGGTAGGTGAAGTCTCAGCTAATAGTGAAAATGAGAGATGAGTTTGGAAAGAATTTGAGTCAGAGTATGTAGAACATTGAATATAACACTGAGAGGTTGACTTCATTCTACCGTAAAAGGACTTGAAGTTTTTGACTGCGAGGTTTATATAAAAATGATGCATGAGGGAGTTGTGACTCCTTTTCCTATAGCAGAAACTCATTGCTTGAGCCATGGTTTCTTTTGAGAGCTTATTCAAAATAAAGTTATAACTAATACACCATGTTTTATCATTGTTTAGGATGAAGTCAGATTCTTTTCTCCAGGAAATGCCAAATGTAACTAATATACCTCATGGGAACCCCATGATCAACAATGACCAGTGCATTCTTCCAATCAGTTTAGAGAAAGAAAAACAGAAAAATAGAAAGAATCTGAGCTGTACCAGTGTGTTCCAGAGCAATTCTATGAAAAAATGTGAAACTGATACAATCGATTTGAAAAGAAATGAAACTCCACCAGTTCCTCCTCCAAGAAGTACCTCTCGAAATTTTCCCAGCTCTGATTCTCAACAAGCCTATGAAAGATGGAAGGAAAGGTTAGACCACAACAGCTGGGTGCCCCATGAGGGTCAAAGTGAAAGGAATTACAACCCTCACTTCCCTTTGAGACAGCATGAGATGTCTATGTTGTATCCAAATGAAGGGAAAACTTTGAAAGATGGTATCATCTTTTCCTCTTTGGTACCAGAAGTCAAAATAGATAGCAAGCCTCCAAGTAATGAAGATGTTGGGCTTAGCATGTGGTCATGTGACGTTGGGATAGGTGCAAAAAGAAGCCCCTCCACTTTGTGGTTTCAGAAAACCTGCTCTACCCCCAATAATCCAAAATATGAAATGGTGATCCCAGATCACCCTGCTAAATCTCATCCCAATCTTCATGTAAGTCATGACTGTAGCTCTTCAGTGGCAGAGAGCAGTAACCCACTTAGAAATCTCAGTTGTGGCTTTAAAAGGACTATAAGGAATGAAAAGCTGGCAGCAAAGACTGATGAATTTAACAGGACTGTATTTAGAACGGATAGATATTGTCAGGCAATACAGCAAAATCAAAGCTGCTCCAAATCATCGGAAGATCCCAAGCCCTGTGATACCTCATCTACTCACACAGGTAGCATATCAGAAAGTAACAAGGTGTCTGGTATTTGGAAAACCAGTGCCCACATGCCTGTGCCCATGGAAAATGTGCCTGATAATCCCACCAAGAAATACACAACAGACCTAGTCAGACAAATGCAGGGACATGTAAGTCCTCGCAGTTATCGGAATATGCTCCACGAGCATGACTGGAGACCAAGTAATTTGTCTGGCCGACCGAGGTCAGCTGATCCCAGGTCAAATTATGGTGTTGTGGAAAAGCTGCTGAAAACTTATGAAACAGCAACAGAGTCTACATTGGAAAATTCTAAGTGCTTCCGGGATCATGGGACCAAATGTAATTCTGATGTCAGTGGTGGTGCCACATTAAGTCAGCATTTAGAAATGCTCCAAATGGAACACGAGTTTCAGCAAAAGACAGCTGTGTGGGGGGGACAGGAAGCAAAGCAAGGAATAGATCGGAAAAAGAGAACAGAGGTGAGAAAGCAAATAACGCATTTTGGTAGCATCCATATTAGAAATGGCTCTGAATTCAGTTTATATGTCCCATTCATATAAACAGAATGAGGGCACAAGTTTTGGACACTTCTTAGTCTCTTGACCCTGTTTGTAAATAAATGTAACTCAACATGAACCTTGAAGGTGTTTTCAAGACTGAGAATAGTACATTATAACTTTTTAAAGATTCTGGGACGGGCACAGTGGTTCACTCCTGGAATCCCAGCACTTTGGGAGGCCAAGGCGGGCAGATCACGAGGTCTGGAAATGGAGACCATCCTGGCCAACATGTTGAAATCCCGTCTCTACTAAAAATACAAAAATTATCTGGGCATGGTGGCTCATGCCTGTAATCCCAGCTACTCAGGAGGCTGAGGCAGGAGAATCACTCGAATCCCAGGGAGTCAGAGGTTGCAGTGAGCCGAGATCACGCCACTGCACTCCAGCCTGGCGACAGAGCCTCAAAAAAATAAATAAAATAAAATAAAATAAAAATTCTGAAATGGGAAACCATAAATACAATAAGTGGATTTAGGAAGCTCAAGAAGATCAAATGTTTTTCCTTCTTGAAAAAATATTCAGAATGGATGTTTCTTGATATGTAGAATTTCATTCTTTTAAAGGTTCTTATAAATGTATGGAAAATATTTTAAAAATCATTTTCACTTTTCAGTTATTAACTATGATTAGTTCAGTCATTCTCAGCGTTTGACTTATGTTCTTTCTCATAGGATTAGTCACATTAATATGAATATGGGAAATACACATCATTTAAAACAGTGCCTAACAGAGTCCTCTTATCTGTGGAACTAAAAGATAGTATATACAAATAAGGTTATTTTTATTTGTATGTATTCTTAGCATAGAAATGGAAATTCAATAAACTTCAAAGTAAAAGCATTATAAGCAAGATAAAAAAAACCAAAAAAAAAAAAAAAACCACTCAAATGGGCATTTAAGTAAACTGTTATCTTTTTTGTTCCTGTCGATTTATGAAAGAATATAATCTTCCTTAACTATTATAGGAGAAAAAGAGGTCAAAGAAATTGGTATTTACAAAGAAGAGTTATACAACAGTTCTCTTTTATTCATATAATTTTTAGGAACATAACAAAAAGTTACAAGGCGACATATTGTTATTATTAATCAATGCTTCAAAACTCCTAGTTTCATAGAATGCAGTGGGTATGCAGCATGATTTTAAACTGTTATGCAAGCTGCTTCCTTCTGGTGTAAACAGTTATTATGTGGATTTGAAAGTCTGCAAATATATCAGCTTTCATCCATCTTAGGAGAGATCTTGCCTGTTTCCATAAGGTGCAAAAAGTATCCTGCTTTTGTATTTCTCTGCTTTTTAGTTGAGCCCATCAATGTCTGCAACATCCTGTAGCTAAAGATAGGAAACAGAAATATCTGTGCAATAACCTACCAAAATTATCATTAGCAAGAAATAATACTAAGTGATTTCCCTTTTTGCATTCATTGGGAGTTTGGTGAGGAGGTCCTCTACTATAGCTCTTTAGGAGTAGTTTTTGTTTTTTGTTTTTTCCCCTTGTGAACAAATCTAAAAAATAGGTCTCCAAAAAGAAAAAGAAACTGTAGGTTACTGTCAGGCCATGGCTAAAATAGAAATGGAGGCCATCCTCACTGCCTAGCTCAGATGAAAGAGCACTGGCTTCTTCAGGTCTAAGAAGCGTCAGTAGGAACACAGTGTGTAAAGTGTGTTATGGAAGCTTTGTACTTCTTTTAAGAACCAAGGAATGCCTTTCTTCCATTAAAATAAAAGGAAAGAAGAAAGGAAATTTTAAAAAGAGAAAAAAAGTGAAGTAAACGGTTTTCTGTCATCAGAACATATCCAAGATACAGCAACTCTGTATTAGTATTAGAATGAAGATGTATTTAAAAGTATTTTAATGATAATTTTAAGGTTTTGATAGATAGTGCCAGTGATAGTGAAAAAAAAAAGCACTGATCATTTGGTTTGTGTGCCTTTAGCTTATTACCTATAAAAGTGTCAATAACTTGACATAAATGAACAGTTTCTTCTATAATTTATCTTTTTATTTTTAAATAACACTATAACATCCTAATAGGCCACTAAGAAACATCTGTATTTCCATGATATTCAATTTATTTAACTTGAACTTTTAAATTCTGAGCTTATCATTAGTTCTACAAAGAGATCAACTGTATCAAAATTTGTCAGTGTGAGGAAAGATACAAGACTATCAAGTGCCATATTCCATATTGAATTGCCTTAAAACATTCAAAACCACAAATATTAGGCAAGTATCTTATTTAGTTTTTAATGCTTTTTCTTTCTTCTAAATTTACTAACAGATTCATCTTATAGTTGAGACCCATCATATATTAAGCCCATTATTGGTGCCTAGAGAGTAAGAGGAATGTCTTTACTTGTGTCCTAGGAATCCATGTCAGTGAACGCCTCACATGGAAAAGGATTTTCCCGACCTGCTAGACCAGCAAATCGCCGTCTCCCCTCCAGATGGGCATCCAGATCTCCATCTGCACCCCCTGCCTTGCGGAGAACTACCCACAACTATACCATTTCTCTGCGATCCGAAGCATCGATGGTTTAAGTCTTTGGCCTGGATTGCTATGTTACAGAGGTTCTAGTCCCACTTGTCAAACAGCATTCTGAGTGTTTATAGGCAGTCCTGTTCTCTTCCGACAAGCAATTTAAATCCTAACTTTCCATCAGTCTTCAGTGTTTTTAATCTAAGGAATAATTATCTTCCTGTATTTTGGTTTCTTAGATCAGAATTTTTTTACACCATTCTCATTAATTTTCCAATATGATATAAGTTGAAACAATGTATAATATTGTATATTCTTTCTTGCAAGTGGCAGAAAGCAAAGTTATGTGCATGGCCCTGTGTTTGTAGGTGCATGTGTTGAAATAGGAAGTATCCTAGTATGTATTTAGATATGAATAACTTATGTGCTACTGTTGACTTTGAAATTATAACATGTATACCTATATATTCTTTGTGTTTATTTAAAAGTTTTGAAAATATACAATACTGTTTATATTTTGTATACCTTTTAATAGGTATCCACTTAAGGCATTTGCAGTACAGATATTAATTAACCACTTCCTTGGCCCCCAGCTACATTGAAAAAGAAGAATTATGCACACATCTAACATTGGTAGATTTCTAAAGATAACTCATAATTTCTTAACCCATTTAAGGATAAAATAATACCATTGATTTCCTTGTTTATTCTTTTTAAATAAAAATGTCACAAGTTTAATAGATCAGCTGTCTAAGCAAGCATAAAATGTTCATAAATGTTTTATATATTATTTGGTAGTCTAGTCTGTCTTTAAGTGCATATTTAATCCTCAGAGCCAGTATCATGAGACCGCATTATAAATGACATGACTAAATAATGAATTTATTTTATCAGCCTCAGTAACAAACATTTCCTAAATGGAATGCAAAAAGAAATTAAATGATGTCGAATTTTAGTTTTTCTTAAAATTGTGGTAAGCTTTTAGTTTAGCTGCTTTACATGGAGTTATACATACTTAGAGGTAAGTCATTTATTATTTTTTTCTTTTTCTAACCATTTTCTTAAAATTAACAAACAAACTAATTTACTATTTTACTAACAAGGAAGATCAGGAATAATATTTCATTGAGAGCTGAATTATACTTCTTATAGTGTGCTACAAAAACAAAAGGTTTAAACTAAACCTTGACACCCACAGTAGCATCAGGAATAGAAATGCATATTTTGGCTATAGTTTGCATACAATGAACACATAAAATCTATATTGAAAACTGACAGAAATATGAATGTTAAGGGGCTTGGAATTCTAAATGGAAGATTTTAGAAGGAAATTTGCTGTCTACTATGTCTATATAAAACCAATTATGTTATGTTATTAGCTATTAACTATTAATAACTGTTATGTTATTATCTATTAACTATTAGCTATTAATTCTACCTAAGCTTTTCTTTTACTAAGAAAATTCTTATGCCAAACGTATGCCAAGAGCCATCTCCTTATGATGTATTGGAACCATTTAGAGAAATGTACTTCATTGTTCACCATGACCTGAGGTAAAGAAAATAATTTTCAAATTGTAGACTTCCTTGAAAGGCTTAAGATGGTAGCATGGTGATGTTTAGATTCATACTTTACAGTTTCAGGAGTTATGTGGAATTAAATTTATAGAATGATTTGGATCAGATGGTAACTAAGGTCTATAAATCTACTTTTTCAATTCTTATTTCCTTCAGGAAGATCCTTTTCCATAGGAAGCTATCAAAGAAAAGTAAACTAGTCACCAAGTAATATCACTCTCATAATATGCTTTCCAGCTAGAGGGGAGAAAACACCAGAAAAGTGGATCCCTGGGTCATAAAATGATGGACCTGTTAGGAAAATGCTGTTGTGTGACAATGAAGATCCTGCCCAAGGACTGTGCAACCGATCTGTTCCTCCATCACGGTACCTCAAGTAGGCTGGTATGATCTGTGCTTCCTTCAAATATTGAGGATCTCCTTAAAAAAAATGAAATTTCTGATCTCACCCTGTAATTACTAACGCAAAATTTCCAGGGATAGGGACTGGGACTCTGGGGCCTTTAATAAAACAAAAAAGCAAAATATTGATGATCAGGTAGATTTGAAAAGAGTGACACTGATTGATCTCTGAATGGATGGATACCCTTGGGTGGTCACTTTTTTCTTCCTAGGACTTGCCTTTGTTATCTGTAAATTAGAACGGCTATACTTTCAGGCTTCACAATTTTAAGCCACTTTTTTCTATTAACAGTTGAATGAACCAATGGGACACATTTTAACACCTTTTTATGTTGACAAATTAGAGTTGAGAAAAATAAATTAGCATCTAGTCCAAACCCTTAATTGTAAAATTGAAAATCTAAGATTATTTGAATGTTCTGTTTTCTCTTTTTAAATATTTTATAATTCTTAAATGGAAAAGCCTATTAGGTAAATGGAAATAATCCTTGAAAATATTTTTTGATGTTTTGTGATTTTTTACTGGTAAATTTCTACTTTAGGTGGGCATTTTCTTCCCAACAATATACCCTTTATTCTATCATTGCTAGATTTAAAGGGACTTGTAAGCATTTCTGGAAATATTTGATTTAAAAACATATATTAATAGATGTTTTCCCTAGCAGACTTTTGCAGCAAAAATATTTTAGTTCAGCAGAGGATTACTGATATAATGGGCTGATCTCAAAAAGGAATAAGAATGAGGCAGACAAGAGTACTTGAGTTTCTGTGTGTGTGTGTGTCTGTGTGTGTGTGTCACATAAGTTCTCCATATTGCCTTATGTCCCAAAGCCAAATATAAAAATATAAATGATGCTTTGTATAATTCATTTTATCAAAAATTACCCATAACTTTCATTTGTTTTTATATAGACAATGAAGATGATCATATTTCATTTTGCAGATGTAGCCATAAAATATTATTTACTACTACATAGGTGATTTTACCAGGTTTAGTTATCCTGAGAAAACATCTGGACTTCAAAGAGTTTCTGCTTCCCTACAAAGATCTTTAAAATTATTTTTAGGCACATTTGTGATAAACAACTACTTGATATTGAAATCTCCTTCAGCTGTTAGCAGCTATCATATAAAGTAGGCATAAAAACAACTGTTTGTGCCATTTGTATACATTGAGAACATTTTTCTTTCCCTCCTTTTCTTCAGTGAACTCCAGTAAAGCTGAGTATCTTATGAAATCTAAATTCAAATATGTACACAGTTCACTCTGGCCTCTTCCAAAATATCTCTAGATAGTAGAATTGAAGCCAAACCTTCCTGACTTCCTGCTCCTGGCCACACTAAACTCTATATGGCTTCTCATACACTGACATCTTCTTTGTACCCATTTAACTGTTAATTGAGTCTGATAAAAGTCTTCTTTGAAAAAAGTTTTCACTTTTAAGATTTGCATTTACATCATAAAATTAAATCATTTTCAGGAAATTCAGATTTTTTATTATAGTACTATTTGCTTTAAATTCTGCATGTTTTTCTTAAGTAGCAAGTACATATTATCAGAACTTACAACTATGACTTGTTCATCTTACCCTGAAAATATGTTCCTACAATAAAAAAATGTGCTTTGCAAATCAAAAACAAAAATTGGGGATGAGGGGCTCTACAGACAAGTACCAAAGATGATTTCTCATCATGTTTACTGTATGCATATTCATCATAGAAAATAATTTTTTGTTTTAGTGGGAATAAAATCATGATACTTTAAATCTGTACACATTTCAATGATCTTATTAATCCAATAGATTAAATTAAAAATTCCTAGGAAAAATTCTGTTTATATGAAGCTATGGAGAAATCTAGAAATTAGGGAAGGGTCTAGATTTTGGAAGACCTAACAACTCAGAACAAGTTCATTTAGAGGTGGGAAACCAGAGATTCAAAGAGGTCTGCATGGCTGCCAAGGTCTCTGTAGAGACAAAATCTAAGCCTGGACTCACTCATGTTCTGCTCCCCTGTATAAATGTCCTGTGTGCATCTGTGACTTTATTGTTTGCAAAGCACATTCATATTCCTGACTTGTCTGCTTCTTACAATAAATTTCAAGGCAAGCATAGTGATTTCTAAGTTGGAAGGAAAAGTTAAGTAGTTAAGATAATAATTTGAATAAAATATTTTCCAAGATGAGAGTTAAATAGATGGCTCTTCAGACTCCTAGCTCAGGCTCTTTTCCCAACCTCCTTTCCCAAGGAAGAGAAGAGAAAGAAAAAGACTGAACAGTCCTTTTTCATTTTTGTCTTGTTGCATTTTATACAAGACACTGAAATTATTTATCTTGCTCTTATTGAGAGTTTCTGTTCATTCTTTCAGTGATCATGAAAAGTCATCACCCTGACTTAAATGGTGTTATCAAATTCAAGAAGTTGTGAACAAGACTTTAACAAAATATTTCCACTTTTAATGCCTTTACCCTGATTTTATATAAGTTTTTTATGTAGGACATGAGGTTGAAGTAAACCCAACAAATAGCCAAGCAGTCTTCATCTATGGCATCAACTGAATCCTGACCTCAGTCTTCAAAAAATGGGAGAATAGTTTCACACTTTGTAAGATATATATACTCCAGAATAAATAAGAGCAGTTTGCTTGAAATATTGGTTCATTTGTGCTGCTGTAACTAAACACCAAGACTGGGTGATTTATAAAGAATAGAAATTTATTTCTCTACAGTTCTGAAGGCTGGGAAGTCCAAGATATATCTGTAAGCAGATTCAGTGTCTGGTGAGGGCTGCTGTGTGGTTTCAAGGTGGTGCCTCATTGCTGGGTCTTCACATGGCAGAAGGGGCCAACACTATTCTCACATAGAGAAACAGCAGAATAGCAAGAAGCAGCTGAATGCTGTGCTGTGTGAAGCTTCTTTTATAAGGGCCTTAAATCCCATTCATGAGGGAGGAGCTTTTATAATCTAATCACCTCCTAAAGGCCCTATCTCTTAATATTGGAGATTAACTTTCAGCATGAATTTTGGAGGGACATATTCAAACCATAGCAAACATACAGAAATTTCCAATATAAATCTCACTCGAAATTACAGTCACATGCTGCACAAAACCAGTTCAATGCACATATGTGATGATAAGATTATAATACAATATTTTTGCTATGCCTTTTCTATGTTTACATATATAGATACTTACCATTGTGTTACAATTGCCTTCAGTATTCAGTACAGTAACATGCTGTACAGGTTTGTAGCCTAGGAGCAACAGGCTATACCATGAACCCTAGGTGTGTAATGGGCTATACCATCTAGGTTTATGTAAGTACACTCTGTGATGTTTGCTCAATAATGAAATCGCTTGAGGGCACGTTCCTCAGAACATGTCCCTGTTGTTAAGCAATGTGACTGTAATTGTGCTCTGCTGCCAGTTTCTTTTTGAAGCTTTATTTTTCAATTACTTACTCATGGCAATTTTATAAGAATCATTAAACAAATTAAATCCAGCTATTTGGGATCCGCAGATTTTTTCTTACATAATGCTGATTAGTCTCAAAACCAAATTGTCTAACCTGAATTATATGTTTGTTTATTTCAATTTTCTTAAAAGTTTCTGTTTAACCCAGTAAAGGGTTTTTTGAGTTAATGATATCTGTAGTAAAATATCTCATTTGCAATGAAAGCCAGAGAAGCACCCACAATATTCTTTAGAGGGAGTTACATATAGGAGTAATAGGGGGCCAAAGTCCCCATTTATGAAAAATCAGGAGGTAAATGATTGGGAATAAAGATTCTTCCTAGGAAAGCTGAGGTAAGGAGAGAGAAATTGAGACCTGCCATGCCACCTAGTTAATGATGGCGGCCATGTAGCCCACAAAGCCAGAGCTAAATGAATTTATGAGGTATCCTACTTAACAAAAGCAAGCACTAGATTTCCCAGACAGATCCGGGGGCTAGCAAAAGCACTACATCAAGGACTCCAGGGTGGACAGTGCTAGAGGTCAGACAGGCAGCCCATCCTCAAGAAGATCTCTTCCTAAAACAGCAGAGACCTGACCTTGGGCCGGGGTAGAAATAAAGTATCCGCGGCGGGGGGGAAAAAAAACAAAAAACTGGCAAATGCAATCAAGATCCTGGTCCTGGGGACCAGCATGTAGGAAAGTTAAGAGATACAGCCTGAAGTAGGATGCAGCTCCATTGGAAAGAGGAATTGAGAGGTCTTTATCAGCATGTCACGTCTTTACTAAAGTTGGGACCTAAAAAGACTACAGTGGCAACTGAGGACCCATTTGTAGGCAATTAGGAGAGTAACCACCACTAAGCTGAAATAAATGGAGGCTCTAGGCAGCTTGAGACCTCATCCGGGATATTTTCAGAAAAAAATTCACAGGAAACCACCAGGTGGCGTTTTTCTGTGAGAGACTGAAAAAGAAACAAAATTGATGCGGTGGGGACGAATCCTGTCTTTTCTCTCCACTTTCCATTTATTGTCATTTTTTGTAACTTTATCCCCAGGACCTAAAACTTTACCTGAAAACATAATAAATAAAACAAACCATTTATACTTTCATATAATTGACAATAAGAACAAAAATTTAAAAAGATATATTTTTCTCCAATTGAAATCAAAAATAGGCACACAAAGAGTAGGAGCATTTTTAGAACTTATAAAATCACTCAAAATTGTCTATATAAATATGACGTTGATGAGCATAGGGAACACCTGTACTGCACTGGTAAGAACAGATACAGTCTCATGGAGAAAGAAATGAAATACAATGAGTATAAGTAAAGAGAGTGAAACTGAATCAACCTGTTCTGAGCCCTTCTACATGGTAGGGTGATGGGCTGCATGGAGCACAGGAACAGGGACCTCAAGAGCAAGAATATTCCTTGTTGATCCACTACTGTCCAGTGAGAAAGGCCAGGCTCTGAGAACAGAAACTTTCTGCCACAGGACTACTTCCTTCTGTTGTGGGAACAGGAAGTGCCCTCAGATGGATCTGTCCCACACAGATATCCCTGGAGGTCACCCAGTTCTGTCAACTGACTTCTTTCACACTCATCCTAAGAGCCTTCTGATTCTGGATTAGCTACCTAGGTTCTTAGAGTACATAATTACTGAACATCTAAATCAGTGTTTCTTGACCGTTTCCAGAAAGTCTTCTCTAATAGGAGAAAAAAGAAACAATCCTCACAAGGTCTCTAATAGTGTCTAAAGCAGCCCACTGTTAAGAGAAAATTCTTTAACTTTGAAGGGTTTTAACATGAAAATGTGTAGTCTATAAACAAACTAGGATTCTGTCTGCATCATTCACTAATTATGCCAAGCACTTAGAAAAATGCCAGCAGAGGTGGCTCACGCCTATAATTCCAGCACTTTGGGAGGCCGAGGCGGGTGGATCACAAGGTCAAGAGATAGAGACCATCCTGGTCAACATGGTGAAACCCTGTCTCTACTAAAATTACAAAAATTAGCTGGGCATGGTGGCGCATGTCTGTAGTCCCAGCTACCCGGGAGGCTGAGGCAGGAGAATTGCTTGAACCCAGGAGGAGGAGGTTGCGGTGAGCCGAGATCACACCATTGCACTCCAGCCTGAGCAACAGAGCAAGACTCCGTCTCAAAAAAAAAAGAAAAAAAGAAAAGAAAAGAAAAATGCCAGCAGAGATTATGTTGAATGAATTAAGATTTCAAACGCCATGGTGGCTCAAGCCTGTAATCCCAGTGCTTTGGGAGGCAGAGGCAGGCGGATCACTTGAGGTCGAGAGTTAGAGACCAGCGTGGCCAACATGGAGAAACCCCGTCTCTACTAAAAATACAGAAATTAGCTGTGTGTGGTGGTGCATTCCTGTAATCCCAGCTACTTGGAAGGTTGAGGCATGAGAACCACTTGAACCCAGGAGACAGAGGTTGCAGTGAGCCGAGATTATACCAATGCACTCAAGCCTGAGAGGCAGAGTGAAACCGTCTCAAAAAAAAAAAAAAAGAAAGAAAGAAAGAAAAAGACTAAAGATTTCTATTTTTTAAAAAAACTTTTGTTTGCATGTATTTTGTTTTGTTATTATCACACCATAAGTTTTTGTTTCTTCGGTTTCTTCTGGGACATCTTTATCTTCAGTGGATCCTCCTCTTCTGGTTTAGCAACAATTTGTTTCTTTTCCATAAGGATCCTCTCAGTGAGGCAGGGGAGTTGATGTACGGACTTAATCAGATCATCAGCTCTGTAAGTCTAGATGCATGTCTTGAGTGCTTTGCTCACCTGGATATGCTCAATGACCAGAGACTCTCTGTCTAAATCCTTAAGTTCACTCAGCATAACTCTGCATTTTTAAACACGTGCAGCAAAAATTCAGCACTCTTTCTGGACCACTGACCCTGTGTCCAGCCCCACTGTTTGTCCTGGGCATACCTATCAACTCCACCCTTGTGACAAAAGAATAGTGAACACTGTTCCTATAAAGTGACATATTTGGTGGCTTTTTGTTTCTGCATACCCTTGACGGCCTGGGGGGACTCATGAGTGTTCTTAAAATGAACACAAAGATTTGAACCTCTTGGTTTGCATGATTTTGTGGAGTTTTCTGGGTCAAGTGAATAGCAAACCATTTTCATAGATCATCTCAGGCCACTTACGGTAAGAGTGAATTAATGAAATTTTTAAATGTTTCAATTGCTTGTTATCAGCAACAACAAAAAAAGGTTTTCTTCTCTGCCTCTTTGTTTAGTCACAGCTGGATTGAGAGTGCAGATTTTTGCCACACATGCTTAATTTTTGCTGCACTAAATATGCTTATTTCAAAAAATTAAGCTGACCTGAATTTATATTGTACAGTAATTTCTGTTCTTGTGTCTGCATATTTTGAGAACCTGAACCCACTGAAAAAGGTGCATACAAATTGACACTGGTTTTTTGCTGTTTTGGAAATTTTATAATATAATCACTAAGACAAGATGACCAGAATACTACTAAAGAGATAGCACACTTTAATGTTTCAGACAACTGCTTGTAGAAATTCTGTTATTTAACAGAATTAAATAAGAATTAAAGATTTTAATTTGTAAAATTAACAGGCTTAAAACTTAAATTTAACAGGCTTAAAACAATAACATTCGGTCAAAGGACTTGCATCATGTGAGGTATCATAATGCTGTCTCTTCTATTGTCTTAGGACAACAATAGTTCAAGGAACTTTTTGAAAGAGGAAAAATAACAAATTACGTACACTTTAATTTTATGTAGTTGAATTAGTGTTCACAATTTTATTGTCAATAAACACTCTTCACAGTTCTCACACTTTAATTCTGTTGCAATCTTATTGCAACAGAATTAAAGGTGAAATGTAATTCACCAATAAAAGCTTTCACAATTTCACTTTCAGGGAGAAGTTACCTTTAAAATGCCTTAGCTGAGAGCCGGGCACAGTGGCTCACACCTGTAATCCTAGCACTTTGGGAGGCCGAGGTGGGTGGATCACCTGAGGTAAGGAGTTCAAGACCAGCCTGGCCATCATGGTGAAACCCATTTAAAAAAAAAAAGTCTTGGCTTGAATAAGCCAACTTTGAGAACCAGTTTACCCTTAGGCAAAACAATGATTTGTCATTTTAACCTATGTTTTAGCCATTGTTATGAAAAGTTTTTAGTTCTTCACTTTAAAAAGAGTAATTCCAATAATTGAAAATCTGATCAGTATTTTTTCTCTGCTTAAACCAGCACATATATATGTCAAAAGAGCAAGTTTTCAAACTCATCTCCCATTTCTTTTTTTTCTTTTTGAGACCAAGTCTTGCTCTGTTACCCAGGCTGGAGTGTAGTGGCCCAATTTCAGTTCACTGCAACCTCCACCTCCCAGGTTCAAGTGATTCTCCCACCTCAGCCTCCCAAGCAACTGGGATTACAGGCGCCCGCCACCACGGCTGGCTAATTTTTGTATTTTCAGTACAGACGGGGTTTCAACATGTTGGCCAGGCTAATCTCGAACTCCTGGCCTCAAGTGACCCACCCACCTCGGCCTCCCAAAGTGCTGGGATTATAAACCTGAGCCACCACACCAGGCCTTATCTCCCATTTCTTTACAGATTAATCTAAAAAGATAAGCATCTAAATGTTTTTTTCCTACTAATATTATACAAAATCCAGCATTTCTTTCCAGCTCAGTAAAGCACAAAAAAAAAAAAAAAAAAAA